>NW_008794630.1:2007774-2009070 GCF_000699145.1 Aptenodytes forsteri | reverse complement strand
CCCGCTCCTGTGGCCTTTCCGGCGGCTGCCACTCGTGGGACGTGCCCCCCGGGGGGTGGAAGCCACCCGGCCAGGGCCGACAAGCCTGCTGCTCCCCTGGCTCCTTACCCCGAGAGGGGGCAAACGCCATCGTCCGGAGAGCCTTTTTTTTTTTTTTTCTTTTCTTTTTTTTTTTTGGTGTTTTGTGTTTTTAAATAAAAAATAAAATGTGTAAGAAAATAACATTTCTAAAGGAAACCATTATCATTCTACTCTCTCTCTTTCTTTCCCCCTTCTTTTTCCCTTTTCCTTTTTTCTCTTTTTGGCCACCTTTCCATGGAACGAGATGTGCTGGCCGGGGGGGTTCCTCCGGGTAGGAGACGGTAACGACGGAGGGGAAAAGGAGGAGGAGGAGGAGGAGAGCAAGGGAGCGCGTCTCGCTCCGTGCTCAGTCCTCACACATCGCTGGATGTCCTTGGTCTGGAGGAGAACGTGGAAGGGACGCACCCGCAGCAGGCCAGCCAGAGCGACTTCTGGATGTCTGGGTTTCTGAAGGCGTAAATGATGGGGTTGATGAGGGAGTTGCAGGTGGCGGGCAGCGCCAGGGAGTAGGTGTAGACCACGGGGTAGCTGGAATCGGCCACCAGGGAGTAGATGGCGAAGGGGATCCAGCACAGGGCGAAGGTGCCGAGGATGAGCGAGAGGGTGGAGAGCCCTTTGCGGGTGGAGGTGGCCTGCGCCGTGGCGATGAACTGGTGCTGCACGGCGATCTGCTGGGCGTGCCGGAAGGCGATCTTGCAGATCTGCAGGTAGAGCTGCATCATGAGGGCGAAGAGGAGCAGGAAGGTGACGGCCAGCACCGCCGCGTTGTCCTTGGTGACGGGCCGCAGGATGCTGCAGGCGCTCTGGTCCCGCAGGCAGTTCCAGCCCAGGAGGGGCAGCAGCCCCACGCCGAGGCACAGCAGCCACATCAGCAGCACCATGGCGCAGGTGAAGCCCAGCGTGCGCTCGCTGTGGTAGGTGAGCGCGTTGTACAGCGACAGGTAGCGGTCCACGGTGATGGCCAGCAGGCTGCAGACGGAGGCGGAGAAGGCGGCCAGCAGCAGCCCCGCCGCCCCCAGCTCCGCCGCCTCGCTGGGCGGCCGCAGCAGGTAGCGCACGGCGAAGTTGGCCACCAGCCCCAGCCCCGCCAGCAGGTCGGCCAGGGCCAGGCTGCCGATCAGCAGGAACATGGGGGCCCGCAGGCTCGGCGTGTAGAAGAGCACGGCCAGCACCAGCGCGTTTTCCCCCGCCATCGCCGCCCCCGTGGCGCGCCTC
>NW_008794630.1:1992813-2006799 GCF_000699145.1 Aptenodytes forsteri | reverse complement strand
CCGCCCCGGGCCGGGCAGCCGAGGTGTGAAGGTCGGGGGGGGTCTCTGCCCGCAGCCCGCTGCCTGCCGCTGGCCCCCCGCCGCCGGCATCGCCCCTTCCCGCATGCAGCCCAGCCCGGGGGGGCAGCCGCCACCGCCGGGGGTTGTTGTTTTACCTGGCTTTAATGCTCGAGGATCAGCTTTCTTCCCCCCGTTTTTATTTTTTTCCTTCCCAGTCCTTCCAGCCCTTGGTGTTAAGCCTCATTCCTCGGTGAGCATTGCTAATAACGTTGGCAGATAGCTGGCATCGACTTGCACTTAATATTCCTGCCCCATTGGATCTGCTGATAAATCTCAACTCTGACGTCAAAGTCTTCACTTATATTCATGATCCAAGTCTGTGAATCAGAGCCGCTGTGATCAGAATAACAAGAAGGCTGGCTCCCTCCTCCCCATCCACATCCACACCCGCAGGCACGAGGGGGTGCGCGCACCCGCAGGCACCCGCACGCACCCATGCACGCACCCGCCCCGCCGTTCATTCATGAGCTCTCCCGCCACCCCGACGCACCTCCCCAAGGTCGGGGCCCTCCGCACCTGCGTTTTGCGGATGCAGCTTGGGCGCCAGCCAGGCCCCGGCGGCTCGCAAAGGCAGCCGGGCAAGGTTTATTTTTACCGCTTGTGCCGAGGGATGCGGGGATCTGAAGGGAGGGGGGCTGATCCGGCGTGGCATCGCTCGGCTGCCCCGCTCTTCAAGGGCAATGCCCAGGGACGGCAGCACCAGTCCCCTTGCAGCCCCAGGAGCCAGCAGCTGGGGGTCCTCGGGGGGCCCCGTATAACCAGGCTGGGGGAGATGCATCCCCCCGCGGGGGAGACATCGCACCCCAGAGCCTTTGCCCCGCACGGGCTTCCCTCCAGCCGGTGTAAAAGCTGGGATGAAGAGGATCAACACCTGGGAGCTTCGCGTGGGCTGCCCAGCCCGGCACCCGCCCTCCAGCGTGGGGGGACCTGCCTGAGGCCAGGGGGTGTGGGAGGTCTGTCCCCCCTCCGGCACCACAGAACCCACCCACCCCCATGGCTTCCTTCCCAACTATTTGGGAAAGTATCTGCCTGGAAAGGAACAAATCCCAAAGACACGATTATTTTTCCAGCCACAAATGGCTCCATGATTCAGAGAGGGAGCAGGATCTTCAAAGCAGGGATGCTCAGCTCCCGGATCGGCAATATTTCAGCTACACCTTCTCCCCCCTTTCCTACTGGTTTCATAACACTCCAGCTTTACTCCTTCATCCCCCACTCTCTTCCAGGCTGTAGCTATGCAGTGCAGCAAGCTCGATGCCGGGAAGGATTTCCAGCTCCTGATGTGCAAAGATATTTAGGTGAATATCGGTGGTTTTGGCTGAACCCAATCGTCCCAGTTAGGAGCATCAGGGTTCTTAATCAGGCCAAGCCCCGTCCCAGGGGACTTGAATCGTCATCTACCTGGGCCGCCAGCCGCGTGACTGAGCGCCGTTGTGTGCCGAGTGACATGAGCAGCATGAAAAGGGGCGGAGGAAATCTGAGCGAAGAGCTGAATGAATTTGCTCCCGCTCCCAGTAATTACGCACCGCCTGGGAAAGGGGAGGCGGGTGAGGAGCTTTGATTGACTCCCGTCGGCAGCAGCCTCTGCCAGGAGGTGGGTGCAGAAGACGGGCTGGACTGAGCTGTTGCGGCAGAGGGGATGTGACGGCCGTGCGAGGTGCTCTGCAGGGACACAGCTCACCCAGGGCCCCCAGGCTGAGATGACTGCGGGCAGCTTCAGCCCAGCCAGGCTGACGGGCCACGAGCAACCACAGGTCTGAGCAGGGACAGCCCTGCTGTCACTACCAGATCTGCCGGGGGCTGCCGAATCCCCTACCCGGCAGAGGGGAGGCTGCTGCAGCTCCGGGCCCCCAGGTCCAGCCGGCGGTGAGGCTGAGCAGGGATGGGCACGCGCAGACGCGGTGTGCATCCCTCCAGTAAGTGCCTTCAGACCCCCAGTTGCCCCAGTCTGGCCCTTGGATCCTCTCATCTGTAGCTGCCTCTTGCACAGACACGCACACCCCAATGGGTCTCAGCTGATCCCAAACCCCGTGGTCTTGCTGGCGGTTGGCTCGGACCTCCCGCTCCCTTCAGCATCCAACCCCTCCTGCAGTCTCACTCACAGAGACAGACTCAAACACCCGGGTCTCTCGGTTGACCCCCAGGCTCCACGGTGGCCCCAGTAGGCCCAAACCACCCTGCTGCCTCCCTTCCCCACCTTCAGTTCCTCCCCTCAACGTCCCACCGCAAGTTTGGCGCAATCCCAGGTTGCTTTCCCCGCGTCCCGCAGCGAGTACCAGACCCCGCAGGTATTATCCCCCTCCACTCGAGAGGTGCCCCCTTTCCGTGCACTCATGACAATGGACTTCACACCCAGCAGTCGGGGCTGCCTGCCCCCCTGCGACAGCCCGGGGAGGAGCAGCTCCGCATCTCCGATGAGGTTTTTTTGGGGTTTCACCGCCTGGCTGTGCTCCCCCCGCGTGCAAAGGGGTGCGCCGGGCTGGCGGCACGCCGGGAAGCACTGGCAGAAACCTGAAGCTTTTCCTCTTCTCCATCGTGCCGCAGCCGGGCCTCTGCCCGGATCCTGCAGGCAGCCGAACCTCAGCAGCTGAAACGCTGCTGCTGCTGCCCCACTGCACAAACCAGCCCCGCACCTGGGTATCGTGGCCCCGGGGCTGGCCGGTGGAGACTGCGTCCCCAGGGAGGGTCTCTCCTCCGGGTGGCAACATGGGCTGAAAGAGGTCTCAGGGCTGTGCCGACACATCTCCAGCCTCCTCTGCCTTTGGTCCCATGCCGAGGAGGACATAAACCATCCGATGTGCCGGCCACACAACTGTGTACCCAATTATTTCCCTGTTAGCTGGGAGCCATTTTAGGATGCCCCTAGACCTTCTCAGCGGTGCTGGTGCCTGCGCTGGGCACTGTGTGGCAGTGGAGGGGCTGCCAGGATTCGGCAGCTACGCAGGGGCCGGCATGTCTGTCTGTCTGTCTGTCTGAAAGGGGAAATTGTCTGTGCCGGAGCAGCCGGGGCTGCTGGGGCACCCCAGGTGTTTCGGGGTTTCCTTAAGGCACCGAGTGACAAAAATGACATTCCCTGGCCATTTTTCAACCAAGGCACGCCGCCTCCAGAGCTGCCCCAAATGCAAGCGGTGTTGCATCTGTGAGGATGCACCACCGCACATCATATTTGTAACGTTCGAGCATCTGCCTTTTATAGTTGCATTATAATGTCCTGAGCTCCCTGGATATCTGCAAGAACATTCTGACAATATATTAAGTATGCTTTATCTATATTCAAATTACAGACTCAATAGCGAGGAGTAAAAATCAAAGCTAATCAAAGTCACCAGCAAAAGCCTGGCGCTGTAATCACACAGCGAGAGGCCACCAGCCTCACCTGGGAACGCCGTTCGGCAAGGAGAAGGCTTTCCCTTGTCATTTCCCATCTTCATTTCTCATCTTCCTCCTTGGCTTTTGGCCCTTGGGAAGAAGATCAGTGCTAAACACCACGCACGGTCCTCCCCCGGCACTGCCCCGCAGGGATGCGGGGTGCTGCCAACCCACAGCAGGGCTTGACCTGGGTCTCATCCTGCCCTAGAAACTGGGCTTTTTTGGTTAAAAATCAAGTGGCCGGCAACGTGGCTGCCTGGCGGGCAGGAGATGAACTTGGGAGCCGCTGAATCTCTATCCCTGTCTCTGACTTGCTTCATTGCAGCTATTTCTATAGCCAGGTCTTCGTGGTGATTAGGTGGCCCTAAGAGGGAGCTAACGAACGCCTGGGTGGGTTACGGGGTGGCGGTCGGTAATGACCTGGCCGTCCAAGGCAGAGCCCCCTGGTAACCAAAGTTTGCACAAGGGCTGCTGTTTAACAGACATAACGGGTGGTACAGAGCTCACCAAGAGGAATAACTACGATGCCAAGAATCTGCAACAGCGGACGGACTGGCAGCATTTTCGCCACTGTGTGTTGGTTTTGCAAACAGCAACCGAAATGCCCTGAAAACCACAGGCAACCGAGCCAGCGGGCAGCTGCGTTTAGTTCCCCTGGGCTACGCGGCGAGCCCCACGCCATCGCCGACGGCTGGTAATGCCGGGGGCTTCCGCAGGCGCTGGCCCGGCTCCGCGGCCATGCGGGGAGCCCATCTGGGCATCCTCAGCTATCCATCATGGGCTGTAATAAAACCATACCTAAGGCACATTTGATAAAATAGATGTGATTCAATTCTCCATCATTTTTGTCTCTAAAAGCATTAAAATCAGCTTTATTTCTTTTCCTTGGGGAAACATCGTTACCTCCCTGCATCACACGAGCTTTTCCCACCCTGGCTCCGGCTCCTGCCAGAGCATCCCATGGCCGAGCCCGCAAACCCGTGAGCGCATTGCCTTGAAACCCCCCAAGGCAGGACTGCAAAGCCGCACCGCTGGAAATTCATCCCCGTATTTATACCGGCATCTTTTCCGCAGCGAGCGGATGCAGCCTTATTTCAGTGCCTCTGTTGTTCCCTATTACTCCAACGGTGCTTGAAGAGCTATAAGGAGGAAAAGCGCAGCTATAATTAGCAGTGCTGACTAATCAGGGTGGCAAACAAGCGCGCTGCGCCCACCAGCCTCCCCAAAACGGGGTCATCGGGGCCCTCGCACCGCTGGAGAGCGCGTGAAGTCCTACATTCAAAGGCTTTGCATAATCTTTGTGGCTACGGGGTGGAAATGAGGCCATTTTCTCACCGCTGCTGCCGTCGGAGAGCGGGGACTTCTCCCGGCGCTGCTTCGGCTGCTGTGCTCCAGCCTCCCAGCCCGGCAGGAGGAAGGACCAGGGCTCCGTGATGGGTTTGGGGGTTGAGGTGCTGATGTCAAACCCAGGCAGTGGAGGAGGTGGAGGCAGGCAGGCAGGAGTCCGGCTTATAAAATCATCCGGCTCTGTTGAAAAACAGTTGATTTGGCTGAAAAACCTCTCTCACGGGTAGCTGGAATGGACCCGTTCGAGGGCCCAGCTTGCAGAAGTGACTTCTGCCATCCTGCCTGCAACAGCACCGTTGCAACCTGACTTTTACCTCTTGGAGAGCTACGGATGGATGGTTGGCTTTTGCAGCACCAGGGAACACAGGTCCCAGCCTGCCCTGTGCTGCAGAGATGTTGCGAGACCTTCCCGCACCAAAATGAAGTATCTCTGGGTTGTCTGGTGTGGGGATGGTGGGGACGCAGTGTCTCACCGCACGGTGGCAATTAGACATCCAGCTGCTGTGAATGCTCACCCAGCTAGCGGCAGCCTCAGAGGGGTGCGGGCACCAAGGGGACGCGGGGCGGTTCGCAGCAGGGACACTGTACCCCAGCTCACACATCAGCAGGTTTGGCCCGGGAGGCTGTTGGGGTTCCCATCGTTGGGGCCGGGCTCAGCCACGCTCTGGCAGCAGGTCCGGGCTCCCAGGGCCAGCCCTGCTCGAGGACTGCCTGCGTCCCTTCATCCCGCTGGCACCTGCGCGGGGACAGGACCCCATTGCCCTTGCGCAGGGACAGGACCCCACCGGTGCACGCATGGGGTAAGGACTCAAACGGCACGTGCACGGGGACAAGCCCCCCAGGTCGGATGAGCGGGGGCAATGCCAAGCTGTGCCAGGAGGGAAGGAGCAGCCCTGTGTGATTTGAAGGCTTGCTCTGACTTCTCCTCCCGATTCCCACCAAACACTCAGGCCAAACCAGGGGGAGGATTTTTTCCTCCTTCCTTCGGCGGTATCATTCCCACCTCCATGATTTTGCTCCAAGTCCTCAAGCTCCACCGCTTTCCTGAGCCAGAGGAACACGTTTTGAAGCACCTTTGCTGGCACGCACCGTGTCACCATATGTCAGCTCAGCTCTGGCGGGCAGGGCTTCTGGGGCAAGGTGTTTTTGCTGCAATAAAGGGCTTTTGCACTGTATTTTCCTCCTTCTCCCAGGCTGCATTTGGTGCTCTGGCTGGCCACCTCATCAGGAGTGACTGTGTTTCCCCTACGCTGCGATTCACCAAGCCGTAGGGAACACTGGGAGCATGCAGGATGCAAGGCAAAATATTAAGGCAAATGATTGTGATAATTAATAATTAACAATAACCTAATTTACCTGACACGGCACAGAGGTAAGGAAGGTTTTTTGTGGCTTTGGAAGGGGCAAAATAAGAAAGATTCTTAAAAAAAAAGAAACCCCGGAGTCTTTCTGCAGCTGAGCGCAGGGCTGCCTTCCCTCCCTGCTGGTCTCTCGGCCACCTGCTGCCACCAGCGTGACCTTTCCAAAGCCAGGCTTGGAGCGAGCTGCTCCAGAGGAGCTCGGTCGCTGCGCCCGCGCTGGGCCCATCGTAACCCCTGAACCCCGGCAGGGACGCAGGTCTGAGGACCAGGAAGGTCCCAGGTCCATGAAGAAAAGCCGTCGGCTGCCCTGCAGCCGGCGATACATCAGCGCCGAAAGAAATCTGCAGCCACCGCGTGCTGGCGGGGATGGATTTGTTGCTCCATTGCAAGCGCTAAACCCCCATGCTGATCCCTCCCGAAGCGCCGGCACGGGGGGGTGTTAGGCAGCCCACCCAGCGGGGAAAAGCCCCCCGCGGCAGCGCTCAAAGGACCTCCAGCCTCTCCAGTTCCTTTCCCGCTGGGCAGGAAGGACGTCGGGTTTCATAAAACCCGGGGAACAAGTTCTCAGCTTTGAAGTCGAGCAAAAGGCAGCTCTGACACCCCCTCGCCCAAGCACAGCCGGTCCTCTCTATTTATTGATTTTAACTCTGGCTTCTGACATTTAAACAGGATCCTATGTGGAGTCACGGCGCCGGGCTCCCCCCTGAGCATCTCCCGAGCACAGGCACATTCCCTGGGCTTAGCCTGAGGATCTCATTGCCCGGATCCAGAGCCCTGGTCTGAAATGTGGGGTGGGCTAGGACTTTGTCAGAAAAAGGTCACAGCTGCTCGCTGGTAAGTGAAATAACTCGTGTAAAGCAAGCGCTTGGCTTGGAAAAAATTCAGCTTGAGTTAGGGAGAGTTATAACCGAGTAAAGCCAAGTGCTGGGAGCCGCCAGGAGCAGCCCCATGGGCTCACGTGAGACGCTGCCTCCCCCCGCCCTCCCGCTGCCTGCGTGCCCGAGCCGGACAAAGGGCCCCCCAGCCTCTCCAGTTCCTTTCCCGCGAAGGACGAAGGACGTCGGGTTTCATAAAACCCGGGGAACAAGTTCTCAGCTTTGAAAAAAGGCAGCTCTGACACCCCCTCGCCCAAGCACAGCCGGTCCTCTCTATTATTGATTTTTAACTCTGGCTTCTGACATTTAAACAGGATCCTATGTGGAGTCACGGCGCCGGGCTCCCCCCTGAGCATCTCCCGAGCACAGGCACATTCCCTGGGCTTAGCCTGAGGATCTCATTGCCCGGATCCAGAGCCCTGGTCTGAAATGTGGGGTGGGCTAGGACTTTGTCAGAAAAAGGTCACAGCTGCTCGCTGGTAAGTGAAATAACTCGTGTAAAGCAAGCGCTTGGCTTGGAAAAAATTCAGCTTGAGTTAGGGAGAGTTATAACCGAGTAAAGCCAAGTGCTGGGAGCCGCCAGGAGCAGCCCCATGGGCTCACGTGAGACGCTGCCTCCCCCCGCCCTCCCGCTGCCTGCGTGCCCGAGCCGGACTCCTGCCCAGCCCAGCAGGGTGGGGCCCAAAAAGAGCTAAAAATGCCCAGCTGCCCCTAAAATTATTAGTAACAGAAACAACACGGAAAAGGCGGACTTCAGCCCCCTGCATACAACAGGCTGGGTCGCTCCTCCAGCTCAGAGCACAGGCGTGAAGTCCTCGCCCCATCAATATGCGGGCGATGCTATTTCTGCCTATGAATATTTCAGTAGGAGCGGTGAAGCTTCCTGGCTTTCCCCGGGTGCGGGGCGACGTTTGCAGGCAGCACCGCTGCAGGCCACGGCCGCTGCGGGCGCCGGGCTTGCCAGCAACCTGGGTCTCATCCCAACCTTCAGCCCGAGCCCTATGCACCCGGATTTTGGGCGTATGGAGGCATTTTTCCCGCCCTGGGCATGGCGTTTTCTCCTTCAGCACCACTGCCCAGGGCTGCGTCTCAGTAGGGGGAATTTTCCCAGGATAAAAGAGACATTTCCAGGAGCGCAAACGCCAACCTGGAGCAAATTGCTGCTAAATATACTGGGAATCTGCCTTCTCCATCCTCCAGGCTGGGGTTTAAACCAGGAAAGTCCTCTATTCCCAAAGGATTTCCCTTTGCCCTGGGGACTTTACCCCAGAGCTGCGCCGTGCCTCTCCCTGCAGCAATGCTGGAGGTCGCTTGGCTGGGAAACATCGTCCCCCCAAGATTCCCACAGCCGAATTTACAGCAGAAAGACACTTGGCAGAGGGAGTGAGAAAGTAGAAAACTAGCAGTGGGGAAAGACCCTCCAAATACTTTAAACCTGCCAAATCTGAAGGGATTGGGGAGGTCTCGGTGGGAGTTCCTGGGAGCGGAGCAGCAGTTTCCCTGGCATGTGCAGAAGAACGATGCACGGCGCGGACAGAAGCAGGGTGCGTGGCACAGGTCATGCTTGGCCCCAGGGATGCGTCACCCCATGCTCAGCTAGGACTGAGCCTGTGGGTCCCACATGCCGCAGGCAGCCCTGGCACCGGCACCGGCTGGCTGCCCCCCGCGGCTCCTGCTTCCCACCGCCGGCAGAGAGCTGCAGGGGATTTACAGTTCGCAGCGCAGAGACTGTTTGCATCCGATCTGCCTTTATTTACCACCTGGGAGTCCCCAAGCAGGGCGAGGGCGGCGGGACGGCTGGGGAGGATGAAACACGGGACTGCACCTTCCCATCCAGTTTTGAGCTATATTTCCCTTATTTTTTTAAATTCTTTTCTCCCAAAAGGTCAGCTCTCTTGTCAGAGCTAGATGTCACGATCACCTTCCCTGATATCAGTGTAATCGTGTTTGTTGAGTCACTTGTTTAACGGGAAGAGGCTGCTGGTTGCTATAGGGACGGCAGCAGAGGGGAGAGGATCCCTTCGTTACCCTAATGACTGCTTGTGACAGAGAAAACGCAACCCCAAACAACTCCAGGCCAAACTCCCCTTCATCATAACTTTCGGACAGTTTGATATGCCGGGCTCTTTCCCCAGCCGCGGGGCTGCAGGGATGCCTGGGCAGGTCCCTGAGCGGGGGACAAGCTCGAGTCTGGGGACATCACGGGGCTGGGAGGTGGCGGGGACCAGGGGGGGATACGGGTGAGCGCGGTGCTCGATGTCGGGCTTGGGCACCATGGGGAAACTGGGAGCCGCAGGGGCTGCAGGGGGGAGGGAAGGAGACACCCATGAGCTCCCTGCCACCGGCTCATTAAATACCCATCCCTCCTTAAGCTGTTTCTCTATATCCCAGGAAAAACTGTGGCTCCCGGGAGCGCCAGGGCTGATCCCTTTGCAAGGCGGCCGGTGTCCTGGTTTGCAAAGGTGAGACGCTGGCAGCGCCGGGGGAGCTGGGGCTGTTTGTCACCTGGAAACGAGGGTCACGGAGTCCAGCCGCCGAGGTCGCCGGGACCCATCCTCTCCCGGCTCGGTGTTTGCCAACCTTTCTCCCCGCTGGGTGTCATCGCCATGGGGCATCCCTGTCCCGCAGTCGGGCACCTCCCAGGGGCACCCGCTTGGTCCCTTCATCCTTTGCTACACCTTCTCTCCCATGCCAGACGGGGGGATTTATTCCCCAATTCGGTCCCGGAGGAGGCTCCCGGCCACTTCTACAGGGGACGGGGGGGGGGGAATTCTGCCAGGTCCATTCCTGCAGACTCCCACCGCCGTCAGTAACCCCCCACCATCTGCACGATGCTCGGCAGAGGCACCGCTCTCCCCTGGGACACCCCCTGCTTCCCCAGCTCTTCATTAGGGAACCGCTAATTACCACCATAGTGTTCATCGATGCCGTTTCACCACAATGCTCTCGTTTTGTGTAAACGGGCTATATTTAGCTCCGCTGCTCCTGCCGGGGATGCAGCTTTCCTGCTCACACTTCTTCCTCTGGATCAGGAGAATTTGGTGCCTCTTGACGGTGGGGAGGAGAGAGGGGAGAAACCTCCAGCCTTCAGCCGTGCTCCTCAAAAAGGTTCGTACTTGCTCTCTGCCGCAGGAGTGGGGTTTGAAAAGCTCCTTAATGGGCTCCCAGCAGCCCTGGGTTTCAGAAAGGAGCATCCTTTCCCCTTCACAAATCCCACCGTGAAAAATAAAAGGTGAGAAAAATAAAAGAATAGCACCGGGGGAGACCCGAACCTCCTGGGTACCGGCCGGCCTGTCGCCTCTTTGGCAGGCAGCGCTCGAGGCATTGCAGAAGAGCACGTTTTTGGGTGCTCTGATGCCACAGCTGCATCGACAGCGATGGGGAAGGCTCTCTCCTGCCATCTCTGTGCTCTCCAAGCAGCCGTGGCCCCATCAAGCCCGACCCCACAAGCTCCCCAAGCATTTTGGGAGTTATTCATGCTGGCAACTCCGTGCCCTTGGAGGGGGAGTTACTGGGCCATTGCCCCCTCTGCTCCATCGGCTGCTTGGCACAAGCCTGGTGGGTCCCATGGCTTTCCTCCATGCAAGAAAACCTCTAAGACAGCTGATCCTGGAGCAGCTCCGGGGATGGGGACATCGGGGGGAGCGGCTGTCACCGGAGGAGATGCAATGGAGAAAAAAAGCATTTGGTAAAGCGATGGCTTCATGGGCGCAGCAACGTGGCTCTGCGCTTCGAGCACTCCAGCCCTCTCTGCCCGACCCATCTCACCCCCGGGTGCAACACGGGGATCAGTGCAGGCACCCACATTTTGCTGTCGTCCTTGGCGCGCTGGTCCGTGTTGGCACTGGCTCTGGCTTTGGGCAGAGACCCCAAACCCTGTGCAGCCGCTGCGGGGGCTTGCTGGGGCCCCCACCCTCACCAGGTCCCGCCGTGCTGCTTCCCAAGCGGTGGCTCTCAGCCTCTCTGTTTGTTTGCAAACAGGCTGCTGGGGACGGCAGCATGTGCTCAGCTGCAGCATGACTCACGCGTGGCTCGGCGGCTCGGGGACCCGGAGATGCTGCTGGTGCGATACCGCCGCGAGTGCCTGGGAGAGGGGATGGGCGCAGCTCCGCTTCCTCCGGGGCTCAGCGGGGAGCTGGGTCTGGCCGTCCCTGCCCGCAATGCCCAGCCTGGGCATGACAGCCCCGCACGGGGGGACACCCATCCCACCTGCACCAAGTGATGGGGGTACGAGGGGCAAACCTGGGACATCCCCATTGCTCGGGAGACACCCCTTTCCTCCCGCACTTGCTGCCTCTGACCCAGCAGAGGCAACCAGGAGGTATTAAGGAGGCAGGAAGAAGCTCAACTGGCGTCACGGCTGTGCAGCAGCCTGGAGCCCATGATTTATTTATTTCCAGGCACAGTTTATGCGGGTGAAAACTGCTGCAGAGACGAAGTTTTCATCTCTCCCCAGCGGAGAGCAAGGGCTGGGAGCGAGCTGCAGAACCGCAGGCAGTGGTGCTGGGCACCCCACAGCACCCAGCACCCAGCACCGGCAGCCCCGGTGGGGTTTGTCCTCATGAAACCCACACGGGGCATCGCAGGGCGGCCACGTGCCAGAGCAGCTACCTGCTATCTCAACTGCAGAAACCAGTGTCAAGGTCATTATTATGTTTTATGCACTACATGTACCTTAGTGCTACACGCAACCCCCCTGCAATGTTTTCAGACACCTCGGGGAGGAGGATGCAGGTGAATCCGCTTAACTCAGCCCAGTGCGGTGCCACTCCTGCATCCGTGCTCCTCCTCTGCAGACCCCGCTGTCCCCAGGGCCGGTAGGGCTGCTGCAGCCAAAACTGCCCCAGAGAGCCCAAGCCTCTGTCCTTTGGAAAGGGATTGGTGGTTCCCCATCTGCTTCATGGGGTGTCTCTGCCCAAATCTGCCTCGTTGCGTGCCTGAGTCCCTCAAATCCTGCCCTGTTGGGTCCCTGCATCCCAAATCCCACCTTGTTGAGTCCCAACCCCCCAGATCCCACCTCAGCGAGTCCCTGAACCTCAAATCCTGCCTCGCTGGGTCTCTGCACCCCAAGGCCCATGACCCCAGAGGGGACAGCCATGCCCACATCCCCCTCTGTCCAACGGGGAGGGGGAGATGCTATATGGCCATGCATCTAAACGATCATTTTAAAGCCCGGTGCGTAATTAAATCTGATCCAAAATCCCCCAGCTCGGGATCATCTGCGGCCAAGTGGCTATTTCAGCAAGGCAAAAAAAATCCCCCTCCTTTCCCCATCAGGTGTTTCTTGAGATGCACAAGAGGCAAAATAGCTTCTTTAAATAGCCGAGCACAAGAGGCAGCTTGCAGAGGTGGAAGCAAGAGGCAGCCGTGCTCCCGCTCCTGCTGCGGCTCTGAAGGTCAGCCCCACACACAGCCTGCCCCGGCTTCACGCCAGGATACCGCGGGCAAGCGAGCAGAGGGCTATTTTTAGCCGCTTGGCTTTTTAAGAAAACAAAACCCCATCCAGGAAAAACACCGCTGATACATTGGGAAAAATAAACCCAGCCCCGATCCTGGTCCTTAGGAGCAGCCCGTGCCCTCCGGGGAGCATCCCCGCACCCTCCTGCACTCACAGACACTGCGCTGGGGTTGGGGACTGGACCCCCCACCCTGGCTTACTGCAAATTTAGAGAGACATAGGGGATTTCGTCCCAAGGCACAGATTGTTTGGATTGCCTGTCTCTGTTTAACTGGAAATAGGGAAGTGAACGCTCTGACCGGGGTCAGAGCTGCTACTCGGTGCACAGTCCGGGTGCTAGACGGATGCTGTGGCATTAACCGGTGCCTCAGCTAAAACCTTGAGTGAGTGCGGAAGGGGAGGGGAAGCGGACGGCAGCGAGGGTTTGTTTGCGGAGCACCCATGAAAGGTGGGGCCAAGGCTGCCCCGCGAGCCCGGGGCACAGCAGGAGCCCCACCACGGCAGCCTGGCTCAGCCCCTTGGGGCTGTTTCGGATTCGGAGCCGTCCCTCGCGGGCTGGACACCCACCTGGAAGCTCGGGCCTGTCCCTCTGCCGGTCTGGCAGCCACGGGAGAAGCACCCCAAGACGTCCTGCCGTTGGGCTGCCCGCAAGCACCTTCCTCCCTGCCGCTGCACTTACACGACCAGGCAAAACCAGGGGCATATTTTTTCCCCCTAATTACAGCATTTTTCATCCTCGAAACCTTTCAAGGCGAGTGTGACCCTGGTGCCCGCAGCAGCACATGGAGTGTGACAGTCCCGGTACCAAGTCCTCACCTCCCCCGTGTCCTGCAGTGGGATGGGTGCTGGCCCCTGCTGCCCGGCATGGGGGACAGGAGGGAGCGTCTTAGGAGAAATGTCCCCAAAACAGGGTGTTTTGGCTACCCCAGATGCCCCGGCAAGGGACAAAACCCTGGTGGGGGAGCAGGGCTGTGTCTGGGCAGTGCAACCTGCTCAGCAGGATAAGTAAAAGAGAGTTAATCACAAGAAGAGCCGGCTGGACATCCCCCAGCCGGACCATCCAGCTCATCCCTGCATCTACTGCTCCTGACTCACCGGCAGCTCCGCGACGGCTGCCGACAGCTTTTGAGAGAGCCCCAAGTTACGCTGCAGCGAGGGCAACAGGAGAAAAAGACAATGCCCAGCTTCTCCCGGCACCCGAGGAAGAGGTGATGCCACTCAAGCGGTGCGGGGGAAGGCAGCAGCCCACGGTGCCGACTCAGGGCTCATCCCTGCATCTACTGCTCCTGACTCACCGGCAGCTCCGCGACGGCTGCCGACAGCTTTTGAGAGAGCCCCAAGTTACGCTGCAGCGAGGGCAACAGGAGAAAAAGACAATGCCCAGCTTCTCCCGGCACCCGAGGAAGAGGTGATGCCACTCAAGCGGTGCGGGGGAAGGCAGCAGCCCACGGTGCCGACTCAGGGAGCGTTGGCTGCCGAGGTGGCGAGCGGCTTTTAAATCACATCAAAAAAGGAT
>NW_008794630.1:1953664-1991769 GCF_000699145.1 Aptenodytes forsteri | reverse complement strand
GCTGCCGAGGCGGCGAGCGGCAGTTTAAATCCATCAAAGACGTACAAGTCGAAGGGAGACCTCCCTAAACGCTTCCCACCAGGCTCGGAGGAAAATCAGGGTGGAAATGGATGGGATGAAACCCAGAGCAAGATGGCATTAATCATTCCTAAACCTACAGCGGCGAGATGGAGAAGGGGTCTGCGGGCCAGGAGAGCGGCTGCTCAGTGATTTTGGGGCATCCCAGCTGCTCGCACGAGCGCTCGGAGGAGAGCCAGCTCCCTCCCAGCAAGATTCACCAGCCTGGTGTGTTATTTTTTTCCAGTGCCAAGATATAATTAGTGCCAGTTCTTCAGGAGCTGTCACTCACCGTCATGCAACGTTTGCTTTTCTTAGGAATATGACTAACTGGCAAATGATTAAACACGCTCAGGGAAGGAGGAGAGGGAAGTGAATTTTTTTTTTTCCTCCCTGGGAAGAAAAAAAAAAACCCGACAACTTCAGGAGCCACTTTGCGGGCCCCGAGAGCGGAATAAACTTTGACGGTGCTCGAGGAGGGATGCGTGAGCCACCCACCAGTCACGCTGGGTGGCCCGCGGCTCCTCCCAGCACAAGGGTGCTCGGAGCCACGGCCGGGGTGGTGGGAGTCACCGAGATGCTCGTAACCACGGCTGCTCTGCAGGGACATGACCACAACAAAAAGTCAAGCCACCTTCCTGCCAACCTCCTATTTTTCCCTTCCCGTTTCCCCCGTCGCTCGCACCTACAGATGGTGCTGCAGAGGATGCTCTTGTTTGCGCTCCCTCCCAGCAGAGCCCTTTTAACACAGCGGGTTTCTCGAAGCTCATCTCCTTGCCAGCGTTGCTTCGAGGAAGGATGCCTCTCCCGGGGACCGAAGGCGGCACCGCTGTAATTACTGCCCTTTAGCTGCGACCCGCGGCCCGCGCTGCAGCCGAGAGCCGAGCTGTGGCCTCCGGAGAGCCCGAAATTGGATCCCGCTCTTTCAGATGGGTTATTTCGGAGAGGTTTTATGTTTTGTTGGAAAATATTTTTAGAAGAAGATAATGCAGTTGCCAGCTCTCACGGGAATCCGTCTGTCCCCGAGTCATTGCTGTTGAAGCACTTGGCTCAAACTGTGGAGAAACAGCGGGGAGAAACTGGTTTTCCTAAATCCAGTAACCTCCTCCTGTTGGGGGACGAATGGGAAACTCTGGCAAAACCAAAGCGTGGCCTTTCTGCCGGGCCTGAGGCTAAAGAAACTGAGAGGTCCCAAAAATTCAAACCCAGGTTTATCTTTGGTTTTATACCAGCCATGAGAAACCAGGCAAATAAGGGTAAAATCTCCATTCAACTCTTTGCCTAACTGCACCTTCGGGTTCAGTTAATGAAAATATTTCCATTTTGCTCTGTCCGGTGGCTTCACACATCCTTTAATGCCCCTTCCCGGCCTGAAGACTCGCTCTCTGATCCTCACTACCCTGCACTTGTCCCCACGTTTCAGGGGACACCCCAAGCGCCTGGAGGGAGGCTTTGAAGGGTGCCAGCGAGCGCCCTCGGTGCAGGGGCACGGAGGTGTTGGGGCCGTTCCTCCATCCGCGTCGGCAGCAGGTACCAGCGTGGTTTGGCTCTTTCATGCTAAAATGACGGCAAAGAATTTTGAAGGAATAAACTGGATTTTTTCCAAACTCGTGGCCTTTCGCTTGGAGAAATATTGTGAGTCAAAATCTGAAAATGAACAGTTTAACGTTAAAAAAAAAAAAAGGGAACTTGGAAGGGATTGCCAAGAATAACACTTTTTCCCCATGACTACCACGTGATGCAATTCGTTGCGCCCTTGCCGGGGAGGACCTGGGGGTTTGCCGGCATGAGCGTGGAAGCAAAGGGACCCGGAGGAATTTCGTAACGGAGCAATCTTCAGGCACTGATGTATTTTATCTTGGCTTCTCCAGGTGACGGGGAAGGGGGACCTACAGGTGTGGCTCGGACTTGAAAGAACACATGGCAACGTGATGGTGCCCCAATTACAGGCACACGGGTTTCGTTGCTGAGGGCCCATCCATGCTGCAGAGATGTGCTGCTGAGATGAGACTTTCCACCTGCAACAGCCCCCCGAACACGCGGAGTCCCCGCGACCTGCAAAGACAGGGCTGCAGACCTGCTGCTTTCAAATTATCGAGCGTATTTCAAATTGCCCATCGCTGAGAGAAAAAGGAACAAGAAACCCAAATTGTAGGGGCTGCAAATGAACCAAGACAAGGAGGTCTTGCAAGGTCTGAAATCTGCGCTGACACTGACGCGAGGTTCGACTGAATACATCTTTCCTGCTGGCTTTCAGCGGGGTCTATCACACAAAGACCTCCGAGATACCAACCCTCTGCTCCCAACTGCCTCTGGGCACAGGCGGCCCCGCACAGCAGAGCTTCCAGATGCGGTTTCCCTTCCTTCGGGCCACCCCTTCCCTCCCCTCCCTCTGTTTCTTCACGGCACAGTCCCTGCTTTCTGCTTTACAGCGCTGCAGTGACTTGTTGCAGTAGATGCAGGCTGCTCCTCCCCGGAAGGTAACAAAGGCGCTAACGGAGTGCTAATTAGGATACTTAATTACAGTCCAAGTTATTCCGCCCCTGCTGAAAACCACCTGCTATTTGCTTTTGCGTCTATACCTAGGGGTGGACAGAAGAAGTAGCTTCAGCCCCACTTGACCTTATCTTCATCCATGGCCACGGTCTGGTGGTGAGCAGCAGTCTGAGGTTCACTCTAGCTGGCCAGCTGGAGCTCCTGTTAGCTCGTCCCTTCTAAGTCCAGGCCTTAAAGCCAAGAAAATGTCTCTTTCCACCTCTATATTCCTCACACAATATATTTTGCTAAAGCAGCTACGCTCCAGATAAAAACCATCTTGAAAAAGAAATGAACTCTGGGTAGATCTGGGGACGTTCCCAACTCCAAACGCAGCTCAGGCCCCAGCCTTGCCCTTCTCCCCTTCCTTTGCAGGCTTTCTCTTGTACACTGCCTGTGACTCGGAAATCACCAGGGAAGACCCAGCTGGGACTATCTGATTTTTTTTTTTTTACACAAATTGCAGTGTGATGTGTGCGTCCACTGCACGCCCCGGCTTTGGTGCAGCTCCCTGGGGCTGGATCCAGGTGCAGACGACGTTTCTCAGCAGCATGGCATCAAAAGCATTTTGCCCTCAATAAATCTGGGCCAACGTATCTAGAGTAATACTTTGGGGGCTCTGATATTTTAAGGCCTTCGTAAATCCTTTCTTAGCTTTGCCCTTCAGGTCCAACTCCTCCTCTCGGGGTTTCTAAGCTACCCTCTATTTCAAGGCCCCTGTGCTTCACTCCCCATCCAAGCTGACACTGGCTCATGGGTCCAGTCCCCATCACACCACGTGGGTCTCAGAAAGCATCTGCTCCTACACCCATCATCTCCCGTGTCCCAGATCCACTTCCCCAGACAAACGTATCCTGGCATGGCACGAGGTGCCCTGACGACGGGACGAGTTACCGACCACAGCTGCTGGAGACTCTTCGTTCTCATGCAGAATCGGCACGTTCCACATCAAGGCAGCGCAGCAGCCTCATGCTCTCCCTCACCGGAGTCCCCTGGCAGCTCACTCTTCATTCATCTCCTTTGGGAGGCAGCTAACGCACCAGCCTCTGAACGGCATTCAGCAATTCTGCTGCTCCCCCCGTCACCCCCTTCCTTTCGGGGACCGCAGCAGGAAGCGGCGCTGGCCATCTCTCACCTCCTCAGATGTCACGGTCCACCTCTCCAGGCCTAGCTGATCTCGTTACGCTTTCTTTTCAAGAAAAAGCTTTGCAGGAGGTAACCAATTCTCCTACAACAAGGTCCTGAAGTCAGATTTTCATAATCTCTACGCAGTTTTTAGTAGTTTCTGGACAAAAATCCAGAAGATTGTACTGTTTCTGATAAAGACGAAGGGGGAAAACAATTAAGTACATTGCTGAAGTGCTGATAACCACCGCAGCGGTTTGTATTTGTCATTTGCATTAAGAAGCTTTTAAAACAACTGACAACCGCTGAACGTGCTCGTCGTTAGCAACCCAAACAACACGCTGCCACTGCGTAATTCGTCCTTCCCTTTCAGGGCTTTCTCTCTCCTGCCAGGGGCAGCGCAGAAACGTTGCACGCGCGGCGACAGGCTCACACGAGCAACAGCCCGATCAGGGAGGCAGGAGCTCAGGCTGCCCAGGGACCGACGATGCTCTCCAGCCCACGCCACCAGGCCTAACGCTGCTGCAGACTGTTGTAGGCACAGCCTCCAGCAGCGAGATCCTCGCCCTGGCCTTGGGCCGCTCGGTTCTGCTTTAACACGAAAGCAGCTTCCCAGATGCGACAGAGCCAGCACGCATCCCCTCCGAACGCACGCTGACACGAAGGGGAGTTAGTTAAAACGAGCAGCCAGGTGCTAGAAAGGATCAAACCATTTTCCTCTGCAAAGCACTGCCTTCAGAATAAAAGGCCAAGATGACCCTCACGCTAGCCCACCGATACGGCTTCGTCTTTAACCTTACGTTCTCCGAACTATCACTTACAGACATCTAATCCCAGTCGGCTGCTGCTTTCAGGAACCAAACAAAGCAGGCTGGCTGGGTAGGTGGAAGCAAATTCTGTAGATAGGACTGATTTTGCAGGAGCGGGAGGGAAGCAGACAGAAGTAGCCCGAAGGTTAATTAGCGCAACAGCAGCAAATCCTAGCAGGACTTTACATGTTGAGAATTAATTATGTTTCAGGGGATTGTTTCCTTTTGATGAATGCCAAGGACTACAATGGGAAGGTTTTACTTGTCTCAGGGGCCTTTGTTAGTCTATTTTCTTTCTTGTACCAATCAAACATGATTTGTTTTAAACATACCCTAAACTGAGCTGGCACGGTGACTTTAAAAGCTCCTGCTGGTAACTAGAACATGCCAAGCACAAACACTAATTCATAAACAACCTCCGCTTCTGGAGTCTTTAGGGCAGAGCCTCTCCACAAACAAACTGTAGGATCTGCTGAACTGGAAGTGAAATGGCAACGCCGGTCGCATTTTGCTTCTGCTGCTGGTTAGCAGAGACAAATAACAACCGTGGGATGGTCTTCGCCCTCACTCCAGCGCTGCGTTCTGGAGAAGACCTGAAGTGACAAGACCAGCCCCCAAATCCTAGTATCAGTCCTGCCTCACCGGTACTCAAAGCTAAACCCACGCTGCTTTCAGACGTTCTGATTTTGGCTGTTTGCCCTCAGCAAAATTAATTCTGGGTAACACTCTTTCTAAAGTGACTGAAGGTCAAACTCACGTTCGCTAGAGTTAAAATTAGCTCCATTTATTTATTGCTCGTGTGTGACCCAGCAGGCCAAGGACCAGACAGTATTTTGGATTTAAAACGTGTTTTTACAGAGCAGCTGTCATTTTCGAATCTCATCTGCTTCCGTTGCGTTCTGACCTAGTCCCATGAATTCCTACTCACGGGAGCAGCCTTTGATCAAATTTCCCCCTTAGAAAAGTGAACTCCAGAGAACACCACAGAAATGAAGACCTGTCCCTGTAAAGCTCCAAGCCTATGCTACTATTTTTGCCTTTAAATGTCTCCGTTCCAGATCAGTCAGATAGTATTTGCAACAAAGTCTTACGGAGTCCAACGGCAAGGGGTGAAAGAGGAAGGAAAAAGGAAATCACGGGGAGAGGCAACGGCAGAGCTACAGGGGACGACGAGCAGATCAAGGAATACCAGCAGTGGGATGGGTGTCAGGGGAAAAGGCCCTGGGTTGGTTTGGTTTGGTTTTTTTTTTAACCCTCTCCTCGGTTTACCAGCACATCAATTATAATCTGTAACACCGAATTACTCATTTCTCTTGGTTTAAACGGCTTATACGCAGGTTACATGCATGCAAATACAGCGGGGTCGGAATCCCTCAGCCAGCCGGCATGGAGGGAGAAGCTAGGGAGAGCGAGCGACTAAGCGGCTACTTTAATTTCTGCCTCGGATTGAAATTCAAGGAACAGCATTTGGGCCATGTGCATTTGATCATACATGACCTTTATTGGAGACGGGTGGGGTCATTTATTATACAGAAGTAACATCACACCATTCTCTTCCAATTTAATTCCTTTTAGTCTCCTTATAAATCTGTAGCAAAAGTGCACTTTTAACAGTTTTTAATCTATAGTATATATCTTTCAATATTATCTCTCAGTCAGGTATTTTATTTGTAAAAATGTATCGCCAGATATACAAAATACATGTCTAGTGTACTACATTAATTTTTGTATTTACTGTTTAGATTATTTTTAACTCAGTGCTCTCTTTTTATTTTTTTTTGCAAGACTTAGTGATGACAGGCTTCTGGTAGCGCCACCAGGAGAGGACTCACAGCTTGTGTGTGAACAAGGGGAGAAGACTCTTAGCCAGGAACAATTTCCACACAATAGGAACGAGATGACAAAAACGTTTGCTGTTATTGAATATGTCTCTTAAAATGACAGTACTCTGTATAATAAAAAATAATTAAAAAACCCAATGTCCGTATTTTATCTTCTGGAAGAGGAGATGTGCCGGGAGAATGGAACCTGTACCCAGTTGGAATACAATGGTAATGATTAATTTGCATTTTGAAGACAGGAGTTAATTGCTAACATTACATTTCTGGTCATGATAAGAAGAAACAGATACATACAGCCACCACAAGAAACTGTTTGTGAAATGCTGTTTTCCTGAGGACAATATTTTGGTAAAATATTTTATATCCTGTACAAGCCACAGAATTGCATAAGTTAAATGTCCCCAAGAACAACAATCACCGGCATATACCGTGAACGGCTGTGCTGGGAGCAACCACACAGAGGACAGCTCTTGTGCCACCTAACAAGATGAAGAAAGGAAAATAGTCATTTCCACTGGTAGTTTAGAGCCAGCTGCGACAAGCTTTGGCACGGCAACAGGACTTTTCAAAAAGAAAATTACAGGAGATTTTCTGAGATTTCTTACAAACTTCCTTAGCCTTTTCTTTCTAGTTATCCTTGAGATTATAATATATACACACGTAACGGATAATTACTTAATTTCAGTCTTCAAAAGACTAACAATTTCCCCTGTTAAGCAAGGCCTATAGAGGTAAAACAATCAGAAGCATTTTTAGGGGGGTGTTATGATTCCCAGATCGATACAAACATTACCAACAGATGATGAGGAACACTTAGCAAGGTAATGTCTGGGTTGGTTGGTTGGTTTTCCTTCTTACTTGTTCATTATCTTGAAGACTAAGAACAACTGGATTAGTTACATAAATAATGCTTCCCTCGGTTAACCCTTCACAATTAGTGCTGTTTCTGTGTATTAGCATAGATTCAAAATGCTAGTTGCATCAGTTTACTATGTATTGAATGAAATGTTGAACAGATCCTGTTTCAGAATGAGGGCACTTTTGGTTTACGCAATAGCTCCAAGAAATGCTGTAACTTCAAACTTTCTACAGCGACTGGTTGCCAGACATAGTCCTCCAAAGGTAACTGCTTTTCTGCTCCCCTTAAACCTGCAGCAATGTGGCTTTGAGTCAAAACTTCTGCTTCAAAAGAAAAACGCACAACAGACTAGCCTGAATATGGACAAAGTTCTATACCTTCTGAAGAAACAGAACAGTAAAAATAAAAATATAAAGAGAAGCAGCGCTGTTAGTGTTATCTAAAACCAAGATAATGCATAATGGGGAAATTTACAATGCTGCAGAGAGAGTTTTTTTGTCTGTTTTTTTTATAAAAATTACAGACTTGACATTTCCAATATGTCTTAGCTTTGTACTGCTTCTCAAGTCTGAGTCACCAAAAATATCCAGCAACCAGCTGCTGTTCATATCCTAAAATATGCCTTCAGCTGACACTGAATATTGAAATCATTCTGCTAAAATACAGAAAAACGACGATGGTAGAAACCAAGGTATAGCCTCAGGCCAACATTAAATGGTAAAAATTCTACAATGCTACTTTTAAATCTCTTCTTCAGTTCATGAACAAATAAGCAGCCAGGTTTCAAGTAGAGGTAACACAGATTTTGGAAGATAGCACGTAAAAAAAGCCCAGAAAGAAAACTGGAACAAAAGCTCTTCTTGTTACGGCAGTCAGCACTAATCCTCCACAAAATGGCAGGGAGAAACCTGTATTCACCCTGCTGGATCTGTCCTGGTCCTACAGCAACAACGAGGAACTGCTTCTGCTGTCACAAATATGTTCCATTTGGACATATCTTGATCCCTTTTTTCTTTTATTTGTATACATGTATCTTTTGTCTTAGTCTCTTGACTGGTAGAAGAGGATATATCCAGATTCTGAGTTTTTGGAAATGTCTGATGTTAACCCATAGAATTCTTCAATGGCCTGGGCATCAATTTTCTGAAAATTAATAAGAGTTGTAATTAGCCTCAGTCGAAACACCACCCTAAGAACCCCTTTCCCAGACAAGGCATTATTTTCAGTTCCTGGGGGTGATGCTGGAAAGCCACGCGGTGTCAATACAACAATACTTCAATATCATTGAACCCAACCAAATACAACAAAACATTTTTTCCACTTATTACCTTATTCCCTATTGAAAAAAAAAGGAAATCAAGATGAAATAATAAACCTGTCAGAAGTGGTGCATTCTTAAGCTGGACTATAAAAAAAAAAAAGGGATCCATGAAAATGTATCCTTAAAAGAGCACATCATTTTTACATTTGCTTTCCCATTCAGACTGGCGTTACCTTTCCTGACTATAGGTTTGTAATGTAAACTGAACAAAAAAAAAAGCAGTCACTGATCAGCAAAGAAGATTTTTGTACAGTCAGGAGTACATAAGGACCATCTTGAGCACATTTAACATTCAGCTAAAATAACTCCAGATTTTAAAGTTCTTGTGACCCTCTTACGTAGAGAAGTCCTGCAAGTGCTACTGGTAATTGTACCATGAAATCAGTGGATCTCATCCGATTATGATCTTCTGGTCTTACGAGAGCTTTCCTTCCTTCGGATTTGCTGGTACAATGCCTACTGGAGTATTATCACAAGGTTTGTGTTTTAAGAGAAATAAATTATTTGCCATATTAATAGAATTAAATGGTCTGCCTCTATTTAAAGCTGTGAACTATGTGCAGAAAAGCAGTTTTTCATTTTATACTCCAACCAGCAAGGCCTGTAGGGCATTTTAAAGGGCTTTTAAAGGTGCAAGTTCTACAGTCTTGATCCCGCTCCTGAGAATGACTGGCTTCACATTACTGAATTTGATTCTGCAGTCAGCGGAGAGCAAGCATAGAGACCAAAACACTGATATAAAACACTCCCAATGACCTGCATTACTCAGCACTCCACTGTGTTTTAGTATTTTAAAATACCTTTAGGACTCTGGATCCACAGAGATGAGAGGCTGAAGTAGCCTGAATTTGTTGTGGAGGACCAAAGGGAGACTAGCCTAAAGTTTCCCTTTATTCCCCAAGGAATAAAGTTGAGGAAGCAAAAGAAATGTTCAGAATACAGGAGGCTCTGGGTGGAACACCTGCTTTGATCGTGAGAGGGAGTAGCGAAGACCAATTTGTGCTTACATTTTAAGAGAAAGGGACCACGTTATGACTCCATCAAGGAGCCTCCTCAGCTACAGAATCCCTCTGGCAGTGTGCTAAATCATTGCTCACCGAACAGACTTTAGCATCACCAACAAACACAAAAGCATTGGTTTCTCTGAGTGGCACTGCCAAACAACCTGCAAGTTTAGGCCACCCTTTTCCCAGCCATTTTGAAGCACAAGAAAAACAGACACAGTCAGTAAGTTTCCAGAAGATACATCAACTGCAGGACGGAGCTGCAGAAATTCCCCCTTGAATAGTTTTGTTAAACACTGTTAAAAAAAAAAAATAGGGGGAAAAAAAAAACCCCAAACGGATGTTTTGTCTTTCTCTCTTCTCCATTCAAGGGCTTCAGAGAAGCTGAAATACTGTACTGAGGGCTTTTGCATTTTCACACAATTTATTAACATAACGTCTACTAGAAACTGTTAGATACACATTTTAACAGAAAAATAGCAAAAGAACATTCTTCAGCCCTTGTAATATATTTAGCAGACAACTCAAACATGTTTTATTTTAAGTGCCAACTAACTTGCCATGCAATCAAGTCTATTTCCACTACTCATTTTGAATGCAACTCAAACATTTGATATAGATTAATTCATCCTACAGATATTTTTAGTTTTATCACTGCAAAACTGACTTCCTTTTTTAATTGCACTATCCACAGAAAACACAGTGGAACTGAAAAAGGATCATATAGACTCTATTCTTCCCACCCTTAGCTGACCATCTATATTGTGGACAGCAAAATTTTACCCAGTTGCAGCTTTAGAGTAACAACCAGTTGACGGTTTCACAACTACTTTTAGGATTCTGCAGCCTCACCCGGCATTATGATGATTTTTCCCGTTAATGAGCTTAAATATCCTTTGCTCATTTCCAGACAACTGTTCTGGTTCCCCAAACCAAATCCTCTTCTTGTGTACCATTCATAGCATTCAACTCAATGCTGCAAATCTCTGAAAAAGTATTTAAGCGAAGACATACAATCATCCTCCCCCTTTTCTCAATTTGGAGAACTCCCTGGATGGACACTTTTCCCTCTCTGTTTCAGATAAACATTGTCACTGTGCTGTATCACTTAGCTGCTCTAATGACAACATGTCAAATTAGCCAGAGATCATTTACTCAGGTTCTCAGTTAATTTTGCTTGGCACGGTACCCCATTTGGACTGATTTGCCTCCTGGGTTTGATGCAGTTGCTTTTCAGATACACTGTAGTATGTTTGATTATCATCTATCTTCAATTTAATTGACAGCTGGCCTTCCAACCAAATCCAAATAGATAAATAAATATGACTTCACCACTTCTGACATTTAGTGGGTAATAAGGATAAACTACTTCCTATTGACAGTTCAGAGCTATTAATTCGTATCACTTGCCAAAAATGCAGCAAAGCTTTTTAACCGTATTTAAGGGGAAAAAGCTTTCTTCTGTGTTCTCTTCCAGTTGCAATATCTGTATACAGCTACAATGGCTTTGGCCTCATCTTCTGAAAACTAATACCTGTTTTGTTATGTAGCCAGTTCACACCCAGATTGTTAAGTCTCCAAAGCTTAAAAAAAAATTGAAAAAAATCTGCTTTCATGTTCTTAAGAGTTTCTGAAGAGCAGAAGGCTCCTGTGGCTAGCCCTAAAACCAGACACTTATGCAGAATTCACATTTTAGGGGCTTTGGGGGGTGGGGTGTGTTTGCCACTTTGTTTTTGAGGACAACCTCTGTCATACACGTCATACATAGCAATATATTTCCTGTGATGTCGCCTTAAGGCCAATCACAAGCAGTTTGCAAACAGTACTTGGTCAAGTTCAGAGTAGATATTTAAATTTCTTTAGGCAGCAGATGGAACTGACAAAAGGAGTTGCGGCTTTACTTCACTTTTTCAGCGAATAGCCTACAGCACTAGTAAGGAACTAATTCTCAAGAGCTGATGACAAAGCGGGGAGAGAGAGAACAGCTGAGTAAAACTGCAGCTACTTCTTCCAGCAGCCTGTAGCATCAGCAGAGGAAGAGCAGTCTCCACTATCCTGTTCTCCTTGATCACTGAATCGCCAGAAATTCAGGTGAGTTCTAGAAGGTCAAGGAAAGAGAAAGGGTGGTACTTCCTAGACAGCGGGAGGTGAGATGTAAGCTTCGTGTTCGTCACACGCTTAGAAGGCAGGAGCAGCTACAATGGATAGTCAGTGAAGAGATCCTCTGGGGCAAACCCAGCAGGAATCCTTGTGCTACACTCTCCAAAGCAGGTCAAGGAGCAACTGTTCATCAGAAAGGGCCAATGATCTCAAATGACTCATGTGCAAAACGCACGTGCAGTTTTTCATGCCCTCCACCCGTAGGAAAAACAAAGCCTAAATTTCACAGAAAACAAGTAACACATGCAAACGCCAGCCAGGGAGAGTCTTCCAGCAGGAAAAGGAATCTTAAACTTCCAGATCCGCAGCTGGGGTAGAGGTACTGCTACAGGACGGGGCTACATCGCCAATCCTAATCAAGACAGTGAAAACTCAAAGAACCATGGAAAACACAAAAAGTAGAAATTTCAGATCAAAGAGCTTTATTTTTACAGCATTTTAGATGAACTCTGTAAAAGAAGATGAACTTAAAAAAGAAAGCCATGATTAAAGTTAGAAAAGCAACTTAAAGGGAAAAAAAAAGCATCCCTCCAGGAGAGGCGCACTACATTCTAGCTTACTTGTGACAGCTCCTTGAATTTATTGTCCAATAACAGACAGCACGTATTTAAAAGCTATGTTTTGGCACATCTATAAAAGTGCCAACAGTGTTTGCAGATAAAAAGAAATTCCATTTTGACCTAAAAACTAAGATACAACATAAAAGTGACTGATAGAAAACAAAGATAGAACAAGAAGATGGTTATTTTACATCTACTTTTAAAATGTAAAGTTTATCTCCTGGATGGAAAAGACAATGAATACTTGCATTTAAAAATATTGAAGTGAACACTATTTCCAAAATTAGCTGACACAATTACATACTTCAGCCATGACAGAAACAGAGGAAAATAACCCTCAAAATACAATAATGGGAGAAAGGCAACTGTTCATAGTCATACAAGCTATCCAAATCACCAGAAAGTCACCCCGATGCTCAAAGCTAAGCAAAGATTAAAAAAAAAATTGGAGAATGTACTACATCTTCTTTATATCAACACAAGCAAGGATTTTGCTGCGCCTATTTAGACACTTAGCGTCAGGCCTTAACCTTGACCATGAGATCTCGGAGGCAAACAG
The DNA here is from genome assembly GCF_000699145.1 of Aptenodytes forsteri. NCBI lineage: Eukaryota > Metazoa > Chordata > Aves > Sphenisciformes > Spheniscidae > Aptenodytes > Aptenodytes forsteri. The sequence continues at coordinate 1,978,939 of NW_008794630.1, read as the reverse complement.
TACATTTTCATCTTTACAAAAAGCAGTTCTACTGTGGTATTTGTTCTACTGTTTGATATTTGCTTAATAATTATGTGAAATACACGGATATATAAATATTTTGGATATTAGTCTTTACAGACATGTTACTGGAAAAGTTAAGGAAAAATTTGCTTGAGCAGACTGTTTAAACATTATTGCCAATAGGCCAAACATCTTGGTATACCCTCAGGACCTTACTACAGTCTCCCAAATCTTTTTTCACAGTTTTTCTACACTTTAGTTTGTTGGGGAAAACTGCCTACAAAAAAAGGTTAGAAGTTCTTAAATGCAGCAATGAAATGCAACTAGCACAAAGCGAGTTAGCAACAAAAAGGAGCCCAAAAGGTGGGCTGAAATAAGAGCATTTCAGATCTTGAGTAAGACAATTGTGGTATTTCAGCCTGAACAGGTGCACGCCACCCCACGTCTGAGGTGTCCATACAGCCCTCGTGTTGGTTTGCCCTTCTCCACACTACTTCTGTAACAAAGATGCACAAAAATGCTGACGTTTACTTTCAAAACGTCCAGAATTATTCTGTGCGCATGTTTTGCTGAAATACTTCCACAGGTGCAAAAGCTAATCCCGGACATAAAAACAGAGCCGGAGAGTGATGCTGTCTACGCTTGTTTTCACCATGTAAAAGCGTACCTACCTCTACAATGTCATCATCAAACAGCAACCAAAAGCCATGGCTCTTCACAATGGTGATATAATGTCCACGATTTGGACCACTGCCAGAAAAAAGGATTGAAGACTTATTACTCTTGTGCCTACAAAGGCAGGACCACTGCTCTCCCACATGACTCTAGCTATTACTGGCAGAGTCAGATTTCCCGGCTCTTCATGTTGTCTAATGCTACTCATAATGTTGTGTAGGTTCTTAGACTTTGCCAAATTGCTTGAATTAAAATTTCTGTCTTTGCTACTTGCCAAATACAATATATTCAAAATACACAATTTCGTAAATATTTTAGTCATTCATGTATTTCAAAAAACAAAATTAAAAGCCAGTTATTTCAATCACTGTTTTGTCGCATTCACCACTGCTGAGTATTTTGACCACTGTTCAAAAATTTTAATAACCATCTGTCTGAAATATTTTATTTGCACAGGAGATATTCCTTTAATCCTTAGTGTGGTTTAGCCTACGGCTGACTGCAGACAGGCTTTCTGCAACTGCTGTTCCCAGTTTTCCGGTGGCAGTTTCCCAGTCCGATTCTATCACCTATATCCTGAATGCTTACCTTGAAGGGAATGGACAACAAAATGACCTAACTCAAAGGGAGATGGATCTGCAGAGTAAAGGCAGGCAGGTTGCCCTGAAAAGGTAGTGGTTTGGGATAATAAACTATATGGATGGAAAACTACGAGCTATCAATCTACTAACCTCAAATTCTGAGAGAACAGTCCAGGGACACAGTAAAAAAAAAAAAAATTTTTCCCCCTCTGGCTTTACTTTTTACTTAGCATCTACATAAGGCTTTAAAACAACCTATATTCCTATCAGCTTTAGGCAAAAGAAAGTACTTCTCTAGTCCTTGCAGAATTACTGATAAATGTAAACACACAACCTGTCACAGAATGAAACTTCTTTGTTTAGAGCAACTAAATGAAAATAAAACTGTAAGGGCAAAATATTTAAAACAAGTTCTGAGAACTCAAATATTTAGAAAATATAGTTTATCTTAAGTCTTTGGTAAGTTCCTAGTAAGAATTGAAACCAGAAAAGTCACAGGACTCCTAAAAGCCCCATATAAGACAACAGGTTTGAGAAGAAAAAGCAAAGCCATTTAATACACCTGAATTATTAATCCCCATTGTTAAAACATATAAGTGTAGTTATAGGTATAGCAAGTTAAGAATCTACAGAAGAAAATGCATAGGATGAGATCTTAAAATGATAAAAATAAATAAAAAAATAGCACAACTGTACGACAACAGAAATCACCTAGAATTATATGTAGTTTATTTATACTAAATCTATGCAATATTAGTGTGTTGATTATATTGTCTTGCTCCTCACAAAGATGTTTCAAAACATTTGTGTGCTGTAGTAACTTATTACTTTAAAACTCACACTTCCAGAAGGCGGTTATAAATAGAAGGCGATATATTTTTGCCTGCCATGACTGCTTTTTTCCTAAAAGTGCTTAAAAATTTTCCCTCTTTACTTTTAAAAACAGAATTAAAACCACTACAACAACAACAAAAATTTAATAGAGAGAATAAGGATATTTTAACAAATCAGCAGTACACAGTTTATTCCACGGGGTGGCACCAGCTTCTAAAAAATCTTCAATGGTTTAGCAAGTAGCGACATGAGAGCTGTAACTTAATTCTAATTTAGTAAGTGTTTTTCCAAGATTTGTTTTTATTTTTTCCTAGAAGGTAGGGTTGGGGGTGGGGGTCTTTTTGTTTTTAAAGACTGCTCTTACTTTGCTACAGCTCAAAGAAACAACTTGTCTGAATTGCTGCCATATTTGAAAGCTGATGAAAGAGCAAACCTGTGTACTCAGAAAGCAAAATTTTACTACTTTTTTACTGTTTTAAAAAAGACTGAAACACTTTTTTTTTTAATTTAAAAAAAAATACTTTCGGACAACTAGCTCTGAGGCTGCTTAGCTTGCTCCCATATTGTCAGCCACTGTACTGTTATAAAATGGCATACGGATGACAGACTCCTTTTAGATTTCAAGAAAAGGCATTTAAGGTCCAGAAAGCACAAAACCAACATACCTGCCGCAGTGAACAACTAACTGAAACACTTTTTTTTTTAATTTAAAAAAAAATACTTTCGGACAACTAGCTCTGAGGCTGCTTAGCTTGCTCCCATATTGTCAGCCACTGTACTGTTATAAAATGGCATACGGATGACAGACTCCTTTTAGATTTCAAGAAAAGGCATTTAAGGTCCAGAAAGCACAAAACCAACATACCTGCCGCAGTGAACAACTACAGCCACAAGGTCATACATTCTGTCAGGATTTGTAGCATCTCCTGAGTGTTAAAGCGGATGACAGACTCCTTTTAGATTTCAAGAAAAGGCATTTAAGGTCCAGAAAGCACAAAACCAACATACCTGCCGCAGTGAACAACTACAGCCACAAGGTCATACATTCTGTCAGGATTTGTAGCATCTCCTGAAGTGTTAAAGAGCCGGAGCTCCAAGGGAAAGACTACACGGTAGGAGAGTTTGGTGTATCGATGCAGCTGGTCCATGTATTTGAACCTTTTTAAGTGCAGAGCTAGAATCATGGGCAACTTTTTCACTCTCATTCTGAACCACAAAAATACGTTAAACAAAGAACAAGGTATTAGCAGATCACCTAAAACAAAGCTTTGTTCAAGAACAGTTTCAATATGAAGAAGCTTCTTAAAAGGCATCTAAAATGTTGATGAAGATTTTCAAAAGGCTGCTTTTCTCATGTATATTCCAGTGAGAATAGGCAATATTTATTCTGAAATATTAACTACACAACTGACATCTGAATGCAGGACAACTGCCTATGTCGAAAACATCAATTTTTTCTCACATCAATGGGAAGAAATAGATGGAATAAATCTGTCTTGCTGCTCTGGCTGTGATGAAGTATGAGGTGAGAAATAAGATTTTTGTATACAGTATTCATAGTGAAAGCAGATGGGATGGTTTTCAGTGGCTTTAAGCTGATTAATGCTAACTGGGGAAAATGCGAATGTCTGGAAGCACCAGATAGAAGTTCTTCTGGGAGGAATACAAAATTAATCTCTTCATTTCTCTCTGATAAGGCTGCCACAAAGTTACTTGGTCGCTACTTTTCCTTACTCCCTTCCCCACCAAACACAGACCTACACAGTCTTACGTTTTCCTTTTACTGAATTCACAAGGTGTATTTTTCCAACAGCTGCCCATTTGAAGAGAACATTTACATTAGCCTGAATATTTGAACCTTACCTCTTCTGTGCTTCCTGTTTACTGCGGCACTGCTCACAATAGTATTTATATTCACTGCATAGAGTTTCAGTATTACTAAACCCTCTGTGGAAATGAAAGAGAAGTCAGATAAGCTAATAATGCTGAAAAAACCCAGAGTACACACAGAAGATGAAATTCCTCTTATTCATATCGCTCGTACCTCCCAAACACATTTTAGGCGTATTTGTCCCAGTCTTGGGATGTAGTATCAATGTTCAGCTGGAAAAATCTGGAAATTATACCCTCAAGCATTAACTGCATACTTTCTGGGCAGGAGTCAAACACGATAGGTAATAAACAGCAGTAAGGTGATTGTGGTTTGTTTCCAGAAGTAGCCACTCCGTGTTTTCTTTGGTGGCACACTTTAAACGTTAAGACCTATAGCCATTAGCCATTGCCTAGCCAAAGTCTGGATAATCTTTCAACTCCTAGCAATTATATATCCGTTATCAGCTATTAAAAAGGCAGCTGCTATATGCAACTTGCAGTATCCTAGCAGCTGATAAGCCTTGGATCTAGCAGTCAAACACACGGAGCAAATTTCTGTCAGCAAAAAAACCCCAAACCTGACCACAAACATCAGGACCAGACAACTGAAATGCAATAACAATATTAAAATAAACAAGAGTTTATTAGCAAACCAAACATACCATGTTTAGTTTTGATAAAACCTGACTATATGTCACAATAAATTAAAATCCCCATAAAAGAAAGTGAAAAATCAATCTTACATACCACTAAGAAATCATCATACTCATTAACTACTAAAAACCACTAAGATAGGTTCCTGTGGCAGCTTCAAAAGGCCACGATAAAGATAAAATGAACAGCACTCTGAACAGAACATATTTTACCGTAAGTCAAACGCCTACAACTGTTGCACAATAGAGCAGCTAAGCTAGGCTCTTTCCTTCTGACCAAGGGCAGGTATTTTTTCCATTCACAAATATTTTCATTTACCTTAGACAGTGTGTAATTGATGTATTTTGTTCCACATCAACCGATAGATCCAGAAAGTCCTCATCTTTGCTACTAACCTTGAAAAAAATAAGGAGAAATATTTCATAACAGTTTAGAACGGGCAGATTTCTTTTAACCATTTCTGGAATGGTGCAATGTCCTCATTGCAAATAGAGACCTTCGTGATAAAAAATAAATATACACACACACAGAGGCCCTTTCTTGAGGTAAACTAAAACTGAAGAAATAATCTGATGTGTTGTTACAATCCAGAGAGGAATATAAAAAAAAAAAGCCCAAACCCAGAAAAAAACCCACCAAAAAAACAAACCCCAAAACCTTTCTTGCAAAACATTTCTCCCCCTTGAGACTTCAAGACACATCTCCTTAATTCACTGGCAAAACCAAGTTTTTAACCACTCGGAACTCTCGGAGCTGGAGAAGCTTTAACCGTATTCCACTCTGCTTCGTAGACAGATACAGCTTTCTGCTGCATTTCAGAGTTTAACAGTAAATCCTTATAGAAAACGCAGAAACAGGCAGATGGGTTTTCAATTAAATGGGTTAGCAGTTAGGAAAACCATCTTTCCATTTGTGGAACAGGCACATTTAATTTCAAAATTCTTCAGACAGAATCTTATTAATGTCATTTTTTAGAGCTTCTATTCACCATATAGCCATAATTTTAGATTTAAAATGCCAAGAACAGCCATTTCAGTTGTAATAATTTCTCTTTTTTTCCTCTCTCCATCGGGGTTTTCATTTTTGTAGAAATACTAAATCAGACATAGCACATGGCTACCTACAAATTCCTGGTCTGAAGGTGGTGGGGTTCTTCTAATTCTAGATTTTGTGCACTTCTTTTGCTCTCAAATAGAGTGGCTATGGACCAGCACCAAGCAGCACAGACTTCCAGTTCAAGAAATTCAGATAATCCCAGAGTTAAATAAATAGCGAGCAACTCTCATGTAGAAACACAACATAAACTATCAATCACTGACACAGGAAATAACACGAAGACAAAAAGGCAGCTTATATCAGCCAGGTGCAGGCTGCCTCGATGGAAACAGGGAGGAGGAACAGAAAAAACACTATGCTTTTTCTGAGAAACATACCTTAATGAGTATTGGTTTGAACATAGAGGTGATACAGTCATAAAATAGGCTATGCTCCATATTTTAATAGAGAGAGTGCAATTTCATCTATCCTAATAAATGAAAAAGTGTGCTTAGTATTAGGGAAAATGATCCAGAACCTGTGAAAAATCTAAGAGGTTTTGTTTTGTTTTAAACGTACAGCCTCACAGTTAAGACATCTGGTTTCATTGGTTAGTGTTCCTTGGAAGATTTCATGGACCCACGTCAGATCAGTCTTGTCTCCTTCTTCACTCTCAATGCTGCCATTCTGGAGTTTGCCATTCTGCTTCTCCTGCTTTTTCTCTTCTTGTAGTAAGTCAGCAATAGTGTTAAGTAGGTAGTTTAGGAATTCATGTGCATCCTGCTGCATGTAATTATCAAATAATTCTGGAAAGGAAGAGATCAAGGAGAATGAAAAAATACAGATACTTCGTAATATCAAGTTACTATGCTTCTAACAATTAGTGTGTGCCCTTCCCCCTTCTCTACCCTATTATACAATTGTGGGTTACACTGGTAAGAGTCTTTGAAGAATTGTACTTTGTTGTTCTCGCAACGGGTGCTAGGTTACCCTCACCTATTCCTCAGGTTGCAAGAAACAGGCAGCTGAAAAATAACACAAAGGAAACTTAGTTTGGGCATTTCTTGGAACTGAAGAAAACCATGATTGGTTTTTAGGGTTTTTTTTGTTGTTTTGGTTTTTTTTTTTTACTTTGGGGAGGGAGAGAAATAAAGACATACAGATGTGTTGCCATTAGTTCATTAAGTCCAGCATCAAGGGGCAAAAATCCTCTACTATAAGTTTGTTATCTTTTCAAGTTCAAGCAGAGACGATATCAACATATAGATCTCTTCCTCACAAAGAAGCCCTGGGAAATAACCACTAGTTCTCATCATAAGGAATTTATCCTCCGCAAATGTAAGAAAGGAGGCTAAGGGTGGTTAAGTTTCCTTAGAGACTTTAACTTTGACCAACTCCGTGAGGTCTGTTTAGCCCATGCCAATTTCTAGCAACGACCCAAAGTGTGCTGACTTGCAGCAGACCTCTACAGAACACGATGCCAACGTGGAGTAACTGGAGCACTGAGACTTGTGTACACGGCTCTGTACTTGGTCTAAGCAAGCACAGAAACAAAGATATCTAGATAATCCTCTTACGACACAACACAGTCTCTGTTGCTACGCTACAGAGGTGGTGAAATTCATACCACAAACAGGAGTTCAAAAATCTTCGAGAAATCTGTTAAAACTTGACAATTTGGACTCACTTAAAAAGGAAGTTGTGTTTATGTTTTATATGCTTAAATCTCCAATGCTTAAATCTGCATGAAAATTTCATTTATTCATTTACCATTTTCTTTCCTCAATCGGGAAATAAATTTCTTGGGTGGGATGACTCCCACCTTCTTCTTTTGCGTAGCAATACTGTTGAAGAGATCAGAGAGGCATGTCAGGAGGCTTTCCTTCTTTCGAGGCTGCACTTTGTATGCCAAAACTTTTTCCCGAAATGGACGACAAAAATAAAGTGCCTGTAAGACTGAGTTGCAGTAGCAGGTATTGCCGAACTGGTTAAAACAGAACAAAAGGAAAACAAACGTTTTCATATTAGGCCTGTTAAAAAGTAATAAAAGAGGTTGCTCATTAAGAATGTCACATACTGAAAATGGAAAAGTTGTCTGTCAGAGTTCATTTACGGGGGAAATACTAGTAGGCATGGTGTAAAAGACTCATCCTTGTATCATCACAACTGGTAACAGCAAGAAAAGGAAGAGAAGACAACAGTTCACAGTGACACTGGGCACACGCAAAAAAAAGGCAGGAAACCACTGACAAGAAAAAAAATCCAACTGAGGGCTCCTCACAAAATCAAAACTTCTGGAGACACAGCACGCTACTAATCCTGATAGGGGAGATCCTGCTGATACTGATGTGGAGGGGTGCCAATGATACAGCAGAACAGAGGGACAAGAAAACAAAGAGGCAGCATCCATCAGCATCACTGCTCTCAATGCATTAATTCATATGTTAGATTTGCCTGTGTCAGATACACAAAGTACTTTTTAGAGATAGTTAGCAAGGTATATGTTAAATATTTCCTGTTTATAATGAAATATTATGAGAAGTACATGATGCAGGCAAATTCAAAGAGCAGCTGTTTTACATCTGCCATATCTGAAGGCAGTGTTATTTTAGAGAAAGGAGGACAGCGATAACTTCCAGAGGCAGTGTTCCACATTGCTTAACAAGAAGAAACACTCAGACCGCTGAGGTATTAGCGTATCATCCACAAGAAATACACCATGGTTTTTTTGAGTTGTTTCTTTGCAATTTATTGTGCAACTGTATTGTACAACGCTGTTGCTTCAAAAAAGTGAAACAAATTCTGGGCTTGCCAGTCCCCAGTAATCTGGTAATCAGATTCTGCATCTTGAGCATCGAGAGCAAAATACTTTAAATAAACAAAACAAGCATACAAATCTGACTACAGAACACAGACTATTTTGTTAAGTAGTACCCAGAGAACATGGCCACTACTGTTCACCAAAATTTGGTGTGATTACTGTAGCTGAATGATTTCAAGTTAATAATCAGTTTGCTGACTGAAACAGAAAATTAACATTTTAATTCGTACAGCTGAAAAGGTTACAGAATTATAGTTATACTAACATTAATTTATACTAGATGCAAACAACACGGAACAACAGTTAAAAACTTACTGACATGAACAGAACAAATACACAAGCTGAACATGTGAATTAGCATAGAATCTAACTCATATGCTTGTTAGTGACCTAAGAAAACAAATAAGCATCATGCTAACTAAATTTGCATACAAGACAAAATAGGCAAGAGAACTACCAAAAGTCTAATTAAATATTATTGTTTCAGATGAGGTATCTAATATATTTGTCTATAATAATCCCAGAAAATTAAGAGACAGAAGAAACTAGAAATTAGACATCTTAAAAAAAAAAAAAAAAGGGAAGGTCATGGTGCATCTTAAGTCAAAAAAGTTTACAGAGCAAGTAATTAATGAGATTTCAGGACTGTATTCCTGGAGAAATCATGTCAAAAAGTATGAAGTCAACTGGTTATACATGTCCTGCTTTGATGCTACCCATACAGAGAGAAATTATTAGAACCAAGCTAAATGGAAGAGTTAAAGGAGTTAAAGAATTAAATTTCCATCCAAATAGCTTTAAAAATTCCTGACGGTAAGATGCAAGATGCTTTGCAGTAGTCAACGTGATACAGTAAAAAAGTCACTTTATGGCATGCTTTAGGACACTTAAAAATGTCCTTCTAAATAGTATTTCAACTCTCTTTGTTTGCTACCACCTTTACATAAAGTAATATGGAAGAACTTTTATTCCTGAAACTATCTTGCGTGTCAGCATTTTAGATATTTTACTGCATGCCAAGTACTTTACAAAAAGACCATCTGATGCATTTTATTTCAGCAATTCTGACTTTTTTTCATGTTAGAAGAAAATCCTTCCAACTTTGAGCGATTCAGGGCCTTGGGAAACTTCTGAATATCTCAATTATTGATCTACCCTTCTCTGTACTAGAGAGAGTTCTCCACAAATAAACAGTATTACATAGCAGTGTCACACTTCTAAACTGCAATCGGTTTGCATTTAGAAGTACGAAGTAGTCAGATCTTTCCAATCATGACCTTAACTTCGCTAGAAATTCTGCCTGGGGAAGAAAAAAAAGAAAAGAGGGCTCTAACCATTTGTCTTCGACAGAACGCCAAAAAACAGGTTGGCAAGGCAGTTCTCAATGGGCTGATGAATATTTCCAAACCTGGAGCTACATGCACAGATCAAATACACAAATAGTGTGTAAAGTCTAATGTGACTTAAAACACAAAGGAAAAATAGGTACAAACACATAGGTTTTAAAATCTTTTTGTCATGGTTTCTCTGATATAAAGAAATGTTTTAAATAGATGCCAAAACATAGCGTTTTTTACTTAAAACTGACTGTATTTAGAGTCAACATTACTAACTTCATAAGAACTTGTAAAATTTTACACTTTCAATGTAAAAATAAAGTTTGAAGGCTTACTTTAAGATAGAAGCTTTTTAAAATGAAAACTGAGATGAAATTCTAGAATGAAAACATTGTTCCATCCTCTTGCACTTCAGTTCAACATTATGCGTAACCTATTTTAACAGGCTGTCAGAAGGAGCAGCGAGACCCTTCTCCCATATACTCTGCAGTGGCTTTAGCAATAGTTTGACTGCAGGCAAGCTGGTTCAGCTCACTGATCCAAAGAGAAAATAACTATTAAAAAAAAAAATTTAAAGCTGCCACTGTCCATGGGTTCAACACTCGATTCTGTTTGCAGTGCAACCACACATTTACTAGTATTGATGCTGAAGCCATGAAACCACCCTCTTTAAAGTGCTCCAATTAACTTCAGATCATGAAAGAACTAGAAATAACTTAGGAAAAAGCTCTGCAGAACGACAGGATGAAAACGATCTCTAAAGAAACTGGTTGCAAGGAATAAAGCACAACAGTATTAGTCATATTTTGTCCTTCAAAACAGAGAATGGATGTGGTTATAATAATTCTGGTTATTTTTAGAATGCTATTTTTCCTCTTCACGCTATTCATCGCCCTGCTATTTATGTTACAATTGGAGATGCCTTCCATTTTTCTCATTATGGTGCAAACCTCAGCAGCTTTGGAATGGCCATTAACACCATACTTAAGGAATATAACTCAACGTGTTTAGATAGTTTGGTGTCTTGAGAACACAAACTGCTAGAAACCCACACAGAAGTCCATTAAATGAGTTTGTAATGAGCTGCAACAAATAACACTTTAGTAGCTATCTCAACCTTATTTGGTGTGTCAAAAGATAGATCATCTTTCAGTTTGCAACGAATGTACCTAGATGACCAGCAAACAGAAGAATACTTATGTTTCTAGTGAGTTTTGCCAAAATTGTATTTTCACATCATAAATATGATGCCACAGAACGACTGTTTCTATTAACTAACTTCCTATATTCATTGGTAAAAGATGTCACAGGCGCAACAGCTGCTTTGCTCCTCCAGAAGCACTGGCAAGATCAACATCAATGCTCCATTCTCTCCACAGTTAATTTAGGTAGACAATTCTTATTGCCCAACAGATCCCAGTCAAGTCAGATCAGATCAACATCAATGCTCCATTCTCTCCACGGTTAATTTAGGTAGACAGTTCTTATTGCCCAACAGATCCCAGTCAAATCAGATCTATACAAACTGACACAAAAAAATATATCTTTTTAGAAGGATTCACTGTTACACAAGGCTGTCAAAAAATAAAAAAAGGTGTATTATTACACGTAAGAAAATTATTGACCCAGTCAATGTCATTCGTTTCCTGGCTATGTCCTCGCACAGAAGAACTTCCACTAATCCCACGAGTACTGTGTTTTTAGAAAAGTAACACATTTTCATTTTAAAACCTCAAGGCTCCCATATACCGCAGCATCAGTGTAAAATCAAATCTCTCTTCTCAAGAAAAGCATATGAACAATGTACATACTTCATTAGTTAATGTCCTTTCCAGCTAAATATCAAAATCCTATAATTAGAAATGTACCTGAGTAGGAAGGTTTCTCTCAAAGACTTTGTAATAAATATACTTATTTTTCTGTATTTAAGATGAAATTTTTATCTTGGTTAACAACAAGTCATAGCACCATATTGCAGGATGTGGCGTCTACGCAGAGTCCCAATTTAAGTTAGAAGCGTTCATAGATAAAGTTCTAACAGAAAATCCTGTTAAATTCAAAATCAGGATATGAATTAAAAAACATCATTTCAACCATAGAAAATTCACTTACATTGACCAAGCCAAGTTAATGCTCATTCACAGGGAACTGTTCAGGACCAATCTCTTTCTCCAAAGCAGAGGCATTGGCGCCCTACAAAGAAACAGTATGTTTATGTTAGAGAAAAAAAAACTTCCTAAAAAAATCCAACAGAATTCATACTACTCCTATAAAAACAAAGAAGCAAAGAAAATATGTTACTTCCATTGAGAATTAGCATCTCATGTTTCCTATGTTCTTCAAAATGAAATCAGTATGATGCTTTATTATTATAAAAGGTACCATGGTTTCACTTAAAAACTCAACTTCATCAGCCGGGATTAGACCTATCTGATCTAACAGAAGGGTTTTTTTGCATTTGAATTTATTTGAAAATTAACAACAAGAAATTTGTTCTCACCTAAGACTTCAGGTTAGTCACAGTGACCTAGAAACACCAATTTAAATTTAGTCAAGAATGCATTGTAAAAATAAACTTACAACATACAGACCACTTCTAAACCTAGCAGACAGAAACCATATGGGCTACAAATCCCATGAAAGAAAAAATGTCTTTTTGTGTTGTGGACTGCACAAATGATTTGATGTGGCTGTTAATGATCCGCATCTCATATAAAGAATTCTTGAAAAAATCTTGCCTTCACTGACACATTAGAAATACTATAATTTTCTAACTTTATTTCTGGAAAGCACTATGGACAAGTGGAGCACGATTACAAAAACCAAAAAGAATGGAAAGAAGAATTTTATCAGACATTCCTCAAACTCAGATCACCTAAAAGTGGTTTGGCTTTGCTACCCTTAATATAAGGACGATGTATTAAGCTTACAGTGCATTTTGATACGTCCTGGAGCCTCCAGCAATATAATGAGGAACAGAACTTACTCTTTTAGATACAACTGAAAAATACCACTACACATCCATATGGTCTTACTTGTCACATAGAACAAGAACTAAAGCATACCAACATTTTAGCTTCAATTTTAACTTTGTTCACTTCAAATTCAAAGCGGTTCATGCATCTCTCTCCATTTTTTCCCTTTTTTTTTTTTTAATCCACCAATACCTTATAGCTGAGCTCCCACTTGGGATTTGGTATCTTCCCTCATACCACTCCATCTTGTTCTCTAACGTTTCTTGCTGATCTTCCAACAGTCCTTAGCTGCATCTGTACTGTTATCTAAGGAGTTACCATCATTCAATGCAGAATCCAAGCACTTTGGATTCTTGACTTGTTTTAAATATCCAAGTCACTCCACCTAAAACCGTCTGCAAACAGTAAACAGAAATCCTTCTGCACAGGTAAGCCATCTTAAAACACCTCAGAAAAGTACTAAACAAACAAAAGTTACAGTCCAGCAAAATTCAATTCATCTATTTCCCTGAAGCTAATAAAGTTTTTTAATTGCTGAGCAAATATTTCAATCATTTCCATCAGCATTCTGCTATTAATATAAACCACAGACAAGTAGAGACTGTATAGACTGTTCCATCTAGATTGTCTTTAACAAAGAAATAACTAAAAACCTTCTAAGAAACAGGAAAGAAACCAAGAAATAATTTAGTTTAACAGGAGGAATGGAAACTCTGTAGTTAGATCTCCCACATCAGATTTACAGTGAATTACACATATCAAAAAAGACAGAAAACGAGGAAGGCTCAAAATTGGGTACTATAAAAAACACATTCACTAGGTGCTGACAGATTTACAAGCAAGGCTCTTCGCAAGCAGCAATTACACAGAAATTTTTTGAGGCATCAGTGCCAGTTCAAGCAGCTCCTCTCATTTGTTTCCCTACATCCATTCCCTGCTTTCAAGTACCTCTTTTTCCCTCCGCTAACTCCCCCCAAAAAACCCAAACCAAACCTAGACATAAGAACAGCTATCTGCAAGGAAGAACTGCTGATACAGCTCTCGCCAAATGCTACTTCAGCTCTTCACTCAAATTGTTCTGAGCAACGCTGGGACTTTGGGTAGTAGGAGTTTATAACCTACATGCTATGTAAACGCACAAGAAGAGGTGACATTGGTTTTGAAAAATTTTCAGTCTTGAAATCAGAACTGACTGCTGAGGTTCCTTTACTCTTACATTCTGCATGTTTCAAGATTAAGGAAGGGATATGTGTAAAATCTGCAAGCTTGTGAAGTTCAGTTTAAGTTTCTCTGAACTGTCTTCTCACCTCCTCCATGATCGCCAATACTGTATTAGAGAAATACTGGAGAAACAGACAACTAAAGCAGGTACCACAACTTACAGAACGACTGAAACTAGACAACCTGAATACTCCAGTCTGTAAAGCAACATACGGAATAAATATCTGAACAAAGGAATACAAGCATAAGAATTGTAATTTTTAACAAAAGTATGCTATAAAGAATTTAATAACCTACCATAAACCAGTGTTGCAATTCAACTAAACCACCAACCCGTATTCCACATGTATCTACCCATTTAATCTAACAGGTTAACACGTGCCTTTTTTCCAAGTGCTTCCTTGTATCTACTGCCCAAACTTTGTAAATTTGGGTAAGTTAACTGCAGGGGCAGATTAAAAATTAAAGTTTCTTTAATAAATTAAATGCTAAAGTTAGTCAATCAGCCACAGAAGCTAAATTAACCTAACATTTAGTTGCAATGTTTCTGAAGTTTCTTGTCAGAGAACATTTTAAATTAGCATACCAAAATAATGAAAACCAAAACAGGATTCAAAGTAATTGTGGAAGGAATCAAAATCACAAACTAGTCATAGTTTTGAAGATGCAAACTTGCCAATTAAATAATACGTAACATACTGAAGAGGCTCTAGAAAATGCACATGCCTAGCATACCACAATAAAATAACTACATTGCAAACAATATAGAGTGATTTATCATGGGAGTCAATGCCCAGGAGAACTACACTACGCAAGGCAACAAGTATGTAGGGGAAAAAAAAAAGCACTTTACGGTGACAGCACAAATTGGCCTTGGTCATGTTTCAGGATGAAAATACATGACATGTTTGTGAGTAAGGCTGCATAACTGGAGTCAACGTTCAGCTACTCACCATCCGTGATCTTTGCAACTAAATTTGCAAATAGGAAATTAACCACCTGGAGATCAAATCTAGTGCAGCATGAACCATGTCTTGCTGTAATGAAGCCTAATAAGCAGCTTTGTTTTCAGACTGATAGGTGTTATACACATTTTCCCACTCCCACTGAAAGACTTTTCCATCTGGAGAAATACTTCTGCCCCAGATCACATAAATATTTGCTCATAAGAAACAACACACACTGCATAATTATGGAAACATAAAAGTCACATTTCTCATCTAGAAACAAAAATCTAATGAAAGTGGCAAGTGTCCAAAGTATGAAAATTTATGTTTGGTTATTTGGTGAATCAAGAGAGATACATCTCTTCTGGGGTGCCAGACAAACTATTCTGCATCTCACAGTACTTTATACATCTAAAAACATAAGAAAATCAATACTGTTTTGCTAAACTATGACACACATTGTGGGAGCAATAAGAAAAATCACTAATACATACCAATTGAGTTTGCTTGGCATATAAAAACTAAGGAAATAATGTACACTAAAATACAGCTAAATATAAAGCTTAATGCATGAGATTAGAATTGACTTCTCATTGCTAGCACAAGACAAATAAATACATCTTATAAAACCCCCGTAAGTACATCCTTGAGACTTCTAGGAAGACCAAGGAAATGCTCTCAAGGAACTGTTCTGCTACTCCAGTTCAGGAAGAGATGATAAAACTTTCTGTACACAGCTCTGTGAGCAGGAACAAAACACAAATTTATACAGTCAACACATAATTACCCAACAAGGAAAACATCCCCCTAGTTTAACTAAAGTGGTAATACTGTTTTACTTATATTAGACCCTCAGAGAGACGCAAATTTAACACTTCCATATTGGTGGGGGAGGCAACAACTAAAGTTTCAGCAACTTGTAATCAGGATTTGTAATTTTCTAGAAATTACTGTGACTTAAAATGATGCCTTAGAGATTTGTTGCACTTTTCAAGAGCTCCCCTATTCCGTTCACGCCCCCACCAGCAGAACTGACTTTGAATCTAGAGAGCAAGCAAGCTTAGCTCAGTGGGTTTCCGCAGTTCTGGCACCATTAGTCAAATAGAAAAATGGAAAGCTGCCTGGCCCATCTGAACTATCACCATTTTAGCAGTTCAGAATAATAGATACAGCTAACAGTGGCCAAGACGAACCCAACAGACCAACAATAAAGTATTTTCTGTCACAGCTGCAGTACTTTTACTTTATGCACATTAGCTAATTAAAAAAGGGACCTATCCAAGAACATTTGTTCTCACTGATTTCCATCAGAAAAGACAAAGAACACCCTTAAAAAAAATCTCATATACTGAATTTTAAAGTATCGAACAAAAGCACAGGGAATTGTTAATATTCAAGTTTTTCTCCATTTTTCATACCAACTCAGTGAGGACATCACACCAACATTAGATATGTATGAGATTTAGGGAAGATAGTAGTTTTACTCAATTAATACTGTTTACCCAAAGAACACCAAAAAGCCTCTAAGACAGGTTTTGTTGAGTTTGGTAAAGCAAAAAGGGATGGTAAAGTAAAAAGGGATGTGAAAAGACCAGTTTCAAAAACTCTTACCTGAGGTAGGTGCCTAAGCAAGTCATCACAGATGAAGGGATCCCACAGTATAGCTGAAATTTTAACTGAATAACCCATCAAAACTAGAACAGAGATCTACCAAGTCTTCCGACTTGTAAGCTATGAGTGCTTTTTGTTCAGTAGAGAAGTCTTAAAGTTTTATTTCCAGTTCAACACACCGCACAAGTGGAAAAAACAGTAGTTTATTAAAGTTCTAAAGTATTAAAAATTCTATTTCTTAGCCAGATTACACTGCTAACTCATTGCATCACCAAAACAAGATAAGAGAGAGGTAAGCTTAGGCATTACGGTCTCTTATAAGCTCTACAAACAGTTTGCAACTATTCCTGCAAAGAAAATGAGTATTTTGCCTGGTCTAGATTTAATTGATTTCAGAAACTGGGAATGTATCAACAGTTTCCAGGGGCGTAAATACTTCTATGCCCTTAAACTTATTTGAATTTGTAATTATTCTTATAGACAAATGGCTTATAGATTGCATTCACTTATCTGACAGGAATCGTAAGAAGAAATTATTGTTGGAAGACGAAGAAAAGTCACCACTTTTCTCTTCACTGTACATAGGTAGCTTTATGGTAGAAATTACAATAAGGCCCAGAGCTGAAGAGTTCTTCTGAAGCTACCGATGAACAGCAGAACAGCTGGGAGTGATTAATAACAACTACATAGCTCAGAACATGAACTACAGTCAAGTGATGACAGAAATCCACATGTCCGGCATCCACCCAGTTCTTGCTTCAATGACGAATTTTACTAAGTTTCAGCGAAATCCTGATCCTCCTCAAAACTTGGCTGAGAATAAGTGGACTATTATTACAGACTAACCAACGTTCCCAGTCAAAATTTTTTATCCTGAACTAACACTTTCACACTTGGAAGGAATTCACGCTTCCATTTGTAAGTACCTACTTCTTGCTGCTATGAAGGTAACTTTGCAGACGTGGGAATGGTTACAAAAGCAATGTTGTACTATCTTGATAAGCATGCAAGCAGACCTTACGAGCATGAAGCAGCTGCTGCTCTAGCTTCAGTAAGAAAAGGATCAAAATTAGCACAACATTGGGTCAGTATCCTTGCTGTTATTCAGAGCTCTTGTCAAAAATAATCAGGTCAATGCTGTACTGCTGCTTGAGCAAACAGTGAGCAGAGAAGCACTGAAGCTATATAATGAGGGGGGAAAAACCCACAAAGCAGACGATGGGAAAGGGTTACGAGTGGGAAGATCCCGCTGTCCTCTTTGCAACAGCCTTGAGATTTGGTGAAGGGAAGCAGGGCATTTACTGTTGCTAAGCTGCGTTTCTATCAAGGATTAAGACAGCACACAAGGAGGGCGCAGGCAGCTGCCCTGCACATTTTGGAGGGTGCTGGTTTCACATCTGCTTTGACTGAATGGTGGAGTGTCTCGCATTAGCACAATCCACTAGCTATTAGCAACTGGGTGTATTTTCTAAACTGTAGAGGTGGATGTGTGACACATTTATGGGATAGGCTGGAAGTACACTAAGAAAACAAGAAGAAACTATGGTGAAAGAAGAGGGACACTAAGTGAAGATTAAAAACACCATAACCATTTAAATAATTATTAAAGGTGGCTACAGTGCAAGCAGCATTTCTGACGTGCTCTAATTATACGGTGTCTTTGAAATTACGCAGGAAAATCCATGCAACAGCAGATTGTCAATGGATTCATAACCATTCATGACTAGCTCAACATAATGTGACAAAATACTAAAGATTTGTCTGGTTTCTTAGAAGGACGTGGAAATTCAGAGATACCTAAACAGGCAGTACACTTGCCAAACAAATGCTACCAGTTTTTTAAATGCGAACAAGGATGAAGCAGTTGCTTAAAGTACAAGAAAAGGAACTAATTAGAACCGCGAAGCCCTTCTCATATTTTCAAAAAATACAACCGCAAACTTGCAGTTTGTTTCTTTTTTTAATACTAATGATCCTGACAAAATCTATAAGAAGTCTGAGTAAGTCATTGCTGTGCTTACTTTGGGGCACTCCACCATTTTAGATGCTCCATTTACAGTTCATTTGTAGACAGCAGGAGATTTTCAGAAGAGAACTCTTAAAATCTGTATGTATATGTATTACTGCTCCTGAAGCTCCAGAAAAATTCCTATCTGTACATTGTATAATGTTTAAACTGTAGTTTCCTATGCTTGCCTATATACTTCAGCTGCTTTAGCCCTATCTAAAATACACACAAGACTAATTTCATCACCAGATTACGAGCTAGAGAGAATCAGTTAATTTAAAACACTCTCCATACAGTCCATAGAAATCTGAAGATACAGCCTTTCTTCAAGGATAAATTACTATTTTTTTAGCTCAGTGCAAAATATTAATTTCCACATTATATGCTTTTTAAACAAGCCTTTTATCCTTCTCCCATTGCAATTAATATCATTCAGTTCAAATGCAGTAATTAAAGCATTGCAACTTAGGATATCTCTAAACTTCTCTTACAGCTGCATGCACACTCAGAAGCTGCGTAACATGGTTGGTGTAACAGCCTGTTGAAATAAAAATCCCTTATGATATACTAGCTTGGCCTCAATACCATACTAACTCAGCTTTTGGACTGGAACCAGCTTATTCCCATTGAGCACACAGCAAGCACCTGCCTGGAAAAAACATTTCCCTTAAAGAAAGGCAAAAAAGGGAAAGATATCTAGGAGATATTTCAGTGTCCAAAACGTATCTGGTACACAAGTCCTGCTGAAGTCTCTAATTATTCATTTGACTCTTTAACAAATTAGAGTAGGATAAGATTTAGCATTTGAAAAAAGCTGGGAAGTAGCTTTCAAGTTGGGCAGAAAGGCTCCAAGGGACACCATCATGCAGCCCTCAAGATTAGAAAAGCTGGTTAAACATACTGCACGACTGAAGAGTGATTTTTAAAGAGTGAACAAACAAAACAAAAGAAAAAGGGGAAAAAAAACCAAGTAGGCTAAGCCAGAGCTACTTAAAACCTTTCAGGAAAGAAATCTGAATGAGATGATGCATTTCATAAAGTCTGCCTGCACTTACTTTGCTGTATTAGCTGTGATGATAGTTCCAGCTTCAGGGCTATTAAAATTACCACGTGGGGGTTGCAGAAAGGAGCAGAACTGGGGTTGTATTTCTTAAAGTTTACAGAGCATACTGTCATGGTTTTCTAAACACAGAATTAGATGTCGCTTCCCCATCTTTTAAAACTCCTTGGTTTTGTAGCACTGAAGTCAGATAAAAAGAGTTGTCAGCTCAGCTATCGCTCACTGTGATTTAGGTTTTGAAATTACCCCTTTTCATGCAGCCAGGAAGGCTGCCGTTCTAGGCATAACAAATTATGGTAAATTGAACTTTGGATTCCAGCACTTAGCGTGCTTATGCAGGCAAAACAAACTGATAATTTTTAAAGGAGCAGGTATAGCAGTGTCACAGACTTGCCAAGGCTCCACGCTTCCAAATACTATAGAATCTTCTTAACCTGTACAATCATTCAGCGCACCCAGGAAAGGCTGGCTCTGCCCACTCTTCAACAGGGAGTAAAGCTTACAGAGCACTCTGGCTCCTGCCAGTATCATGGAGACCACAGTGAGATTAGAAAATGCTGTATTTCAAAATAAGTTTACTACTATGAAGTGTTTAAAACCTGAAGTCTTAATTAGAGTGTTTTTAAATAAATTAATACAGAATGCTTTGTAAACTGTTTCACATAAATGTTTATTCAATTAGGAGCTGGTCTTGCAAGGTCCACAGGATCTATGCCTCACTTAAAGGTAGAGCAAGTCATATACACTTGTGAAATTCTGTAATTTTATGCTCTTTAAAATTAGATAGTAAAGCTAGGCTCCGGTATAAAGAACATATGGAAAGGAGGCTGGATTAAGGGTAGGACGTACAGAAACTACAGCGTAGAGTCTCGACCTTTGTAACGTGGTACTGTAAGCAACCTATTTCCCCCTTCTTAGCCACTGCCTCCGAGATGACCAAAGTGTTCACAGCTAGTTCATCCACCTGAGAAGAGCTCCACAATATTGCTCCTGACCTTGGGTTTCTCTCAGATGACCTTGTAACACACAGAAGAGTAGATGTCTTGCTAGTACAGCGCTCAGACATTTTACAGCTTTTTACAAACACAAACAGATCTACAGGCGTACTCAAGGCCCAGGTTTACCAGTATTGTTCTTTTGTGAGTTGGTAATAAGATTTTATCATGACCTTCACACATCAAACAGTGGAGGAACAATACTGTAAAAAGTGAGGAAGTGGATGCTGATGGAAGGCAAAACATAACACTACAGATTTATGAATAGGTTGTAACTTCAGACATTACACATGTACAGGTTAAATAGGCACAGAGGTATGGCAGTAAAATTCAGACACAGGGCCCATCAATGGATCTGAATGTGTGTATAATCACCACTCTGCACGAGAGGTTAAGTGGATAAATCACTAGGAAAGGTGCTGAAAATATAAAATATGACATAAGTAACAAAATATAATGATCTACAGTGCAGCCCTTTATTTTGGCAACAAGTCTAGGAATCTCCCAAATTGACATCTGTAGGAGCAAATACTGAAAGCCATTTATTAATAGATAAGAACAAGATACTAAGCGATGTGCATATAAATACGTATGAATTCAATGTATTAAAAGCATTCACTCTAAATCCTGATTAAAGAACAAAACAAGAAAGATTCGATAATATAGAGCACCTCTTGAACTATCTACACTCTGCTATTTTAATATATTTTCCCAGGTATTCATACCTCATTTTTAAATTGTAACAGCTCTGTAGCAGAGGTCCTCTAGTACAATTAATATCTAGTTTCAACTAATGAACCATATACTGCCCATGGTTTCCTCAGTACTCCACGGCACAACACAGTTAGGATCTCTCATTTTCCCAGGGACAGTGAAGTAATGAAATCTTAAAGTTTATAGACAATCTGGGATCAAAACAGACACCGGAACAGCAGAAAAACTCGTCCGTGTGGTAGTTCAGGAGTCCTGAAAAATCCTACAAATCATTCAAAGGATACCTGTGTACTATCCACCTGAGCTGGTTGTTAGCTGCAGGCTGGCTGGCTGCTTTGTGTAGGCTTCCATCTCCAAACCGCTCCAAGTCCAGCATCTGGAGAATGCGCCAATAACTACCCATCACACGCACAGTATTAAACTAGAGTACAAACGGTATGTGGAAAAACCTTGCACGAAGTGACCTACTAACTGGTTTGCAAAGGGTTACACACGTTTTTTCCCCTAAAACAAAGGAGGTTATTCTCAAGCTGGGTTTTAAGCGCAAAGATGAATATTTGTTTCCTTTAGCTTAACAAGTCAATCAAGAAGCAGAGCACTGCTGGAAACAGAATTCTGCTTAGCTAGCTCTACTTTTATCCTCCCTTCTTTCCACTTCCCCAGTGATACCTTCCCAGCCATAAATGCTATTTCTCTGATAAAGCTAAAACAAAGTTGCACAAATATAGGTGAAACAGCAGTAAGGCAAACATTATACATAAGTGACATGAAAGCCCTGCTTGAACTGAATAGTGTAAATTATTCAGGTGGCAAATGGAAATGTATTACTTACAAGTGATTCAGTCATCTCTTCTCTAGCACTGAAGTTAATAATTATATCCACGCTGTACTGACTCAGAGGAGCAGAATAAGACTAACACCAATTTGTATACTGGATTTGAGTTCTTCAGGCACGTCTTACTGGTTTAGCAAACAATTAGACATAAATCTAGGGTAAGTGTCCCTAGTTAGCCTACCAGAAACACCAATATTTCTGCTAACAGCTTACTACAGACTATTCACAAAATTAGCAGTCAGAGAGGAAAAGATCAGATCTGTGCTTCACACTTTGCTCCACTCTAGTGTCCTGTTTTGCTTCTCCAACCAAAAAAAAGTTATTGTCAATGCAACAAAAACCTCCCAATTCCTGACTCAAAAACTCAGTTCTACAAACGACTGCCTCGGGCCCCTGGAGCGCAGCAGGCATATTCTGGATTAGATGATGCAGTCAGACCCATGGAAATTCAGCCCTCCTTGCTCTCTCTTCTCAGTAAAGAGAGGATTCGCATCTGTCCATGACCGCGTGTGTGCCACAGAACTACAAAGATATCACTTTTAAATATTTTTGAAACAGGAGCTATGCATTTTTCATGAAGGGTAACAAAACACCTCAACAGTGCTTTCTGTTTCACTCCCCCAGTTAATTTTGCAGTTGCTTGCAAAAAGAAAACAAAAACTCCTAGAGTCCACGGTAAAGATAAGGGCTGGGAAACAAAATTAAGTCAAAGGGACACAGCAGAGAACCAGAGCTCTAGTTGGTAGCTCTTGGCTATGGATGTGACTTGCCGTATGGTGTCAGCAGCCTTACCAAGCAATGAATCATATTCAAATGAACAAGTATTTTCCTATGAGTTTCCGATCTTCGCAATGCTATAGTTGCCACATGAATGTTATGCAATCGCTGAAAGAGCGACGGTGCTCACATAAAGGAAATGCAATGATCAGGAGGCACGGGAGAGATGATCCACACTACGAAAACCTGGAAGTTATTTTAGAGAGGGGGATATGATTAAAGTTATAACTATATTACTGTCTACTAATGAGTTTGGGCATTGAATTTAATTTTTAAAGAGATACTGCAGAAGAGTGGAGTGTCTGAGATGAAAAGTCAGAAATACCAGTCCCTGTGATGCTGATTGACTGAGGGGTCTGAAAATGTCATAAACCCGTGTCTCAGTTTTCCAGCCTGAAGCACAGATGACTAGAAGTGCTGGTAAAAGCTGCGTATTTTACTAAAAAAAATGTAAAGTACTGCACAATCACTATAGATTAGCATAATCCTGAAGAAAGTAGTTTCCCAAAGGGACTTTTTTAATGTAATTAAATGTTTTTTATAAAGAAGGCTTAGGTTTTTCATATTTGCATTATGACAAAGCAAAGAGTATTTTTACTTACTGGACATTAATTAAAGTAGATGCAAATAAACTGATTTAATTTTAAAATATAGGACCCAGACCTTAATTTTCCTGGGCTAGCTGAAGAAAAAAATACATTGACAGGAAGTTTAGCTAAACTATACATGCACCTAAAACACTGATGCTGAAAAATTCCATAGCATTTGATTAAACAGCTATATAAGAAATTTGGAAGCAAGTTTCATACAATTATTTAGTGCTAGCAGAGCTGCTTAACATTTTCTGCAGAGAAATGAAACAGTAAGTTCTCCACTTGAAACAAAATCAGTAAGAAGAACCTGCTTCCCCAAAGCTGCAACACTGTGAAAAGTCTCCTCTTGAAAAAAACCACAGTACTTCAGAAGGGACATCAGTAGGCTACAAGTATGTGCTTAGCTTTCATCTATCATCCCAACCAAAATCAAGGTAAGCACAGGAGCAAAAATTAATCCAAGATTGAGTATGTATAGCCAAAGTCTCTAAAAACAAAGCACAAACACTGGAATGGCTGTATGCAGGTTTGGCTACATACTCATAGGAAAATGCATTGCCTTACATTTGCCCTCCTAATCTGAGGCTCAGTCAGCTGATGTTTCATATGTTGATGAAACAGGAATGCATCCAAAATATTATACGGGATTGAGTCAATCACTTGCCTCTGGGGTGCAGAACTCCACAACAGAGTCATGATTCAGCGACCTCTCATGACCTTAATTTCACCTGTGTTTGTGATGGGCAATTAAAAGATACAAATTCTGTTGAAAAAAGATCTAGTGAGATTAGTGAAGTATGAAGTTCTGGGAAGTCTTCTGCAATACCAAAAACTCTAAGATCAGGTATCCATTGCCACAAATTTAAGGAGAAAAAAAAAATTAATCTCTCCCATTAAGAGTATTACTGTGAAACTCCAAACACTCAGCTTTGTACAGCACCACTGTGGTTCAGTTCAATTGGATCTCAAGTTAATGAAAACCGGTAGTCAGTACCTACACGGAAAAGAAACAGAAAAAGCCCACACCTTTCACACACATGTGAAATCAGCCTCAGCAAGTTGGTATGCAAGAGCCCCTTCTGACACTGCAGCCTACTCTCTGGTTTGCCACTGTTTCACATGAGATATAAAACTGAAGTTTGACAGCTTGGAGCAATTAAGATGTGGGACTATGAAAACCAAAATACTAAAACTGGATCTCCTCAGCCTGATTCTAAGTTGAATTTCAGCAATTCAAACCCCTGTTATAGTTTATAGCGATTAAACTCCTTACAGTAAGAATCTTTGTGAAATGTTTAGATGGCGTATCATTAACAAGATGCAATATTTTATTACGAGTCAGCTGTGGTTTAGTGCTAGACAAACCACTTGCTGGCCTATATTTATGCAGCAATGTAACTTCATTAAAAATTCTGCATAATCATGCAATTATCAGTCTCCCTCTTGCTAGATTTCCATTGGCAATATGGATGATACCCTGGTACATGCATTCATGTG
This sequence comes from Aptenodytes forsteri, assembly GCF_000699145.1. NCBI lineage: Eukaryota > Metazoa > Chordata > Aves > Sphenisciformes > Spheniscidae > Aptenodytes > Aptenodytes forsteri. Next base: position 1,953,894 of record NW_008794630.1, on the reverse strand, counting down.
AAATGACTACAGAGCTTTTATAAACCAGCATAACAACCTTGAGCTTAGTTATCACAACAAACGACTGCGATCTGAGCCAGAAAAAGAATTCGTGTTCAGTAATTCCCTTGGTTCCTCTCTCTCCGAAAGGAAGCATCCACCTGTCCTGAACATATTCCTGTGAACAGGCCGGCAGCTGACACCTCCACCAGACATCAGTGAGTTCTCCTTTCTGTAGAGAGCTCTGTGCT
>NW_008794630.1:1898929-1952457 GCF_000699145.1 Aptenodytes forsteri | reverse complement strand
GCCGGGAGGGCGGCGTGTCGCAGGCCGACGTAGCGCCGTCCCGGCAAGGCCTCCCTCAGGGTCACCGCAGGGCTGGGCTGCGGCTTCCCCCTCTGCCGAAACGGGGCCGGGGACGCCCTGGCCCGTGCAGCTGTGGGCATGGGGGGGGGCGAGACGTGCTTCAACGTCCCTCGGCCCAGGGAGGTGGCTGGAGGCCCCGGTGGGATGGGTGCTGCTGCACGTGTCACCGGCAAAACTGGAGGAAGGCAGCATCCCCACAGGGATGGAGCTGGGGGACGTCGCCAGACCCCCCAGCGAGGGAAACCACGGCCACCCCGCAGCACCGAAACGCCTCGAAGGCGCGTGCTGGAACTCTGCGCTTCCCAAGACTCTTTTCAGCGGTTGTGAGCGCCCACAAACGGGTTTTCACGATGACGCCCGGTGCGATGATGGAGTCGGACAGCGGTTTTGCACCAAGTAGTCCTTTGCCGTTCTGCACCACGCGTCCCTGTTTCAGCAAAATCACAAAAAGGGCTCTTTCAGAGCACAGCGCTACGAACAACAACAGTGTCTATTGTAAACCCAGGAGGAAAAGGAGTGAAAAATGTTGCCGAGTCGCCATATAGCACTTCACGCAGTGCATACCAAAAGCAAATACCTATCTCAGGAAAACATCCCTCGTGAAGCCAGGGATGGGTAGAAATGTTTTGTCATCTGGCTGATTAAGATCTACAGAACTGTGTCAAACCTGGAAGGAGCCTGGCTCTTATTTCGTCTTAACTATAAATTGAGCGCTGCTGAAAAGCGCTGCTGAAGGTGGCTGGAAGCCCTCTGTTCATGCTGTGCATGAAGCACACCGTCAGCGGTGACAGGACTGTTACCACGTGCCTCCCCTTACTCCAGCCCTGACCTCGTGGGAATAGGGGAAGGGAGGACGGTTCAGTTTCCAAAGCACAAACTTTTTTATGAGGCCAAGATGTTTCCATTCTATTTGGGTTGCTCGCCCGCAGCGATGTTCTCTTATACACATTGTACTTTCCATGTCATCTACTACAGGCTCCCGAGGGAGAGTATTCCGCAACCTAAAAAAAAAAAATCCTTACAAAATATGCTAAAAGCGAAAAAGGACACGTGCTCCTTACGGGGTTTCCATGAACGGCAATGCAACAAAATTAGGGACAGGAAATACAGAAATAGTGGAATCTGTACAGCGCTTAACCAAATTTCACTGTATAGTTAAATGATCGCCTCCCTTACAACCCAAAAGAGAATCAAATATGATTTATGACGGCTGTCGCAATAGCATCTGAGGACGCTTCCTTCCCCTTTGGCCTCAGGATCAGAACAACTTTGTGCTGGGTACAATTGTGGTGCTAAAATGGCAGTCTTGTCCCCAGACAACATCTTCTGAGGTTACTGCTGAACCACACGGCCAAATTTTTAACGCATTTTACCCATGATCAGGCTCCACACAAGGTGAAATCCCAAGCACACAGAGAAAGGCTGCACATCCTTTCCTCGTGCACATCACGTTCCGCTCCGTTCCCTTTGTCTTTCCTGCAAAGATGCTTTTTACTTGCCTTTCCCAACTATGAGGGTATTTAGTTACTGGGAGCAAAAAGGTGGGTGAAACACTACTTTTGTTTAGTGCAGCGTGAGAACTGGTCTTTGGGCCCCAAGTTTGCAACAAAGAACAAAGACGGTCAAACAAAGCTGCAAAGATCAGTCTGTTGTTGTTTGGAATACATTCAGGAGCGGGGGACGCGTACACGAGCCGCCAGCTACGGGTTTTATCACAGCATCCGCCAAAGCAACCAGCACTTCCCCAGAAATTTAGCATTTCTGCTCAGAAATGAGCCGCGCTTCTCCAGCCATGTCGCCGTAACGTCAATATACTGTACAGAAACATCTGAGAGATACTGGAGGCAAATGTAACCGTTACAAATAGACTTCCAGAAGAAAGATCGTTTTTGCCAGTGCTAGGCGGAAGGGGAAAGAGTGACAACAATCGCCATTTCCCCAACGTGCTGGGATCTTAGCAAGATCGCTCCGGCTCTGCTCATCTGTTACTCCTTCTGTAAAATGTATGAGGGATAATTATTTCCAGTTTTAAAACCAATTTGACATCCTCATATGAAAAGCGCTATGGTAATGGCAAATATTTTTATTTTTAGAATGCTTCATGTCTGAAGACGTGTAGGAGTGGCAACAACAATAAAAACAGAAAATCTTGTAAAAACCATAGCCAAAAGCAACACAGACCGATAAATAAATCTGTAAAAAATCTGGTGTGGAAATAACGTAATCTCTGTGCAGCGTGCAAAGGCACATATCTTTGCATGGAGCAATCCAAGGAGTGGTTAGCAAAATCTCCAGAACCATCCAAATGTTTTCAAAGTTGCTCTGAGTACTGCAACCATTCTCCCTCTAATTTAAGCTGTTGTTTTTCCAACAGAATTTGAATTTAAAACATGGTTTTCTTAGCTAAATATAAGACCATTGTGCACAAACAATGAAAATCTCTTTTAAAAACAATTCTTATTCTACATGCCAGGGGTTATACAATCTCAAATAGCGCGACTCCTTCTGCATGGTTTCACTCAGTGAAAAGACTATTCTGACGATCTAGAAAATCAGATAAGGATCAGATTTGAAAACCTCCGGCTTTGATTCTGTATCTTACTCGAATTCTTTCAGAATTGGAGCCTAAAAGTTATGATTGGGGGGGCGGGGCGGAAGGAACTTGAGAACAGACTTAAAACTTTTGGAGAACATGCTGCTTTTTTTATTATTACTAAAGCCCATTCTCTCTGGACAGAGATTTCTGCACACAGTGGAAGCAAGCTTTGGTTAGAAGCACAAGAAGCCTGGGCTAGCGCGTAAGAAATTTAGATTGAACCACATTAGCAAAGGAACTAGAAATCAATTGGTCTGCTTCCAAGATGCAGTCTAAAACTGCTTTCACATTTGTTTTAAGCAACCAGAAGCCATCACAGCTGCCAAAAGAAGCAGTTCAACATTTCCTCCACCACTGGTCTTTCATTCCTGCCCCCACGCATCTCCTCTCTTGTGTCAGCACCGGCATCCGTACAAGCACATGGTAAACAGCTTTTCCAGCCTCTCCTCGTACAGCAGCTGCTCCGTGCCTGTGATCGTTTTTGGTGCCCTGCTCTGTGCCTTCGCAGACCCCGCTATGTTTTTGAGATGCAGCGAACTGCACGCCCCACCGGCGATGGGGATGCTCCGAGGGTTTATGTAAGCAGCAAAATGCTACCCTACGTCTCCTTCTCCATTCCCCTCCCGAGGACACCCAACATTTTGTTGGCTTTTTTTGCTGCTGTTGCACACTGAGCTGATGAGTGTGAACTGCCAGCGATGACTCCAAGGCCTCTTTCCTAATTTATGAGTGCCATGTTCTAGCTGAGCATCATTTAAGCGTAGTTTATATTCTTTTTCTCCAGATGCATTACCTTACATTTATCTAGACTAAAGCTCACCCGCCGACTTTATGTGCACTCACTTGCTTTTGTGAGATCCTTCTGGAGTTCCTCAGCACTGGCACAACATTTGGTTACCCAAAAGGACTTTAACTTTTGTTTCTGTTGATTGTGTTGCCTCTCTTTTGGAGCAAGCCAGCAGATCTGTATTCTTCTAGGAATGTCTTTGCTCATATAGAATATTCTCCGTGAACTTGCTTAACTTACCTGGCTTTTTTTCCTGGGCTGAAACTCTTCTGGCCACCTAGAAGCTGATGGATGTATTACTGTTTGTTTTTATAGGAGGACTATTGTGATAAATACTTTTACATTACTCACTGACATATGCTTTTAATAGCAAACAGTAACAAAGGTTCCAACATCCTACACTTAGAGAGGTGGACAGTTACATACTGCTGCTAGCTAATCCCAAAATTTATAATGTGTCCAGCTCAATAACACATTTCGAAGTGCCCTGTTAACTGACCACAAGATTTTGAGCGTTTTCCTATTCCTCCTCTCATTTTGCCTCTTCTTACAAAACTTGTGTGAGATTAAAGCACTCTGGTAATGAAATTTCCTGAAAAAGATTTTTCAGTGTTTGGGTGTTTGCAAAAATCTGGAAGCAAATTTACACTGGAAGATTTGAAAACCATTCACATAGGAGCCACGTCCCAAAAGACACATGATCTGGCGGCTCCCTCCTGGTACCATGAGCTGGGTAGCCCTCCAGACATTTTGTTCCACCTCTTCATCAGCTGACTGTCATGATGGTCAAAGTAATAATAATTGGTGCTTACACAGCAACTCTGCACAATTACTGCTTCAGAAGTAGTTTTTAGAGGGGAAACAGAGCCTTAGAAAAGTGACACATCCATAAATCTTCCGAATCTTGTGCTTATTTCACTGGACTGCTGTGCACCAAAGCTGGGTTTTTCTAAAGCCAGTTCACACTCGGCACGCCCTCTGTGATGCTGCCGTGGAAATTGAGATCATTTGACAACCTGGCCCCCAGTGCTTTGGGAAGGGGTAGTAATCTAGAGACCTGGACTGATTTCACATCCTCTTCTGCTAGCTCGCAACCGTACCCCTGGCCTCTAAAACCTGCTGGGGAGAACTCGTGTGTATGCTGTGATTGAAAGCAGTGGCGTGAAAGCAGCTGGGCAGAAAAAAGTCTTTTTGGTGGCTGCAGCCTCTATGTAATGAACCGTGCCTTCCTTCTGCCTGCTAGGAGCGTACAGAAGACAGGAAAGATCTGCATCCTCAGGTCTCCATGATCTGTGGGTGGATTAGCTGCGGTGCCACTTTCCGTTAATATCCATGTCTCCCACACAGCGTGACAGAGTACACGTCTCAGAAGTATGCTGCCTGCGCCAGGCTCGCCTCTTCCCACTGCTGCCTTAAGCTGCTCCTGCCCCTTGCAGACCTCTTTTGAGAAGTTTTTCAAAGATGAATGCTCTAACTATATTTTCTGTAGTTTAATTTACATCTGTTTTATATTATTTGCAGTTTTGCTTTATCTGGGTCATTCCCTCTCCACTGCTCTTCCCTTTTTCTTCCCTCCCCATTATCCTTGATAACTGAGAGCTGATTGCAGCTAGTGTACGGTTACATGCAGTCATCCCTACAGACCTTGCAGCCGCCAGCTGTCTTAAAACTACACTGGGTTTTCCTATAGAAGTCATTCTCTCTTCATTCCCTCTGTCTGGCTCGCCCCACTGAAGGATACCGAGTCCTTCCTCAGCCTTCCCAAGTCTTGTCGCCAGCCCTAAATTCACTTTTCCATGTTTGGAGAAAACCCAATGCTAATCCACATTCCAGTGGGCCATTAAGACTAAAAACATGTATAAACCAGCAGATCAAATGTATCCCGGAGGATACGTACATGAGCTAGTATTTTGGAATAACCCACAGCTGCCTGAAAACTGGGCGGGGGGGAAAATGTGTTTGTTTTCCTGAAGAGGAGTGTCCCATCAGCTTCAGCACTCTGAAGGGGCCCAACTGCAGGACACAATAGGACGGGGAGAACAACAAAGCATGGAGTTGGAGCCAAGTGAAAATGCAAAGAAACTAGACAGGTAGAACGGGATTATTCAAAGTGGAATTAGAGCAGAGCATGGGGGTGACTGTACCTCGCTGAAAATGCTACCGCAATGACTGTAAAACAGAAGAATCTCGTTTTAGCAAAGAGCCAAGGGACAGCACATAAAACAGGCAGCGGGGAGATAAAGCGGCGAGCGAGCGAGGGAGCGTGGTTGATGGAGGCACACGCTCGGTGCCCGGCTGGAGGAATGTCATGGTTTCACTTGTGATTGGCTGGGGAATGGAGGAGTCAGTTTTCACGGGGGCTGATCAAAAAGTTCCCTTTTGCTTTCCAAAGTTGCTGTCTGAGCAGAGGCTTCGGGAAGAGGAGGCCAGTCGCTCTAACATTCCTCAGGAAAGCTACTTAAATGAAATGAGAAGGCTTCTCTATCCAAGGATATACAGCCAAGAACAGACGCCGAGAAGCTGTTTTCCTTCTTTTCTCCCCCAACTCCTACTGGAGTTGAACAGCTCTCATTTCTGGCATGCGTCTCATCTCTCAGGATACTATGTCACAGTATTCTACTAACTTTCTCTTGCTCCCCATACCAGAGTATCCTGTATTAGACTGCGTGCCCAACAAAATCATCAAGCTCGTGGTACTGGGTGGCAGTAGCGTTGGCAAGACAGGTAAGTCCACAGGTGTAGTTCCATGCTTTTTCTTGCTGCTGCACTTACCAGCTAATTTGCAGCTCAGTTAGACCCAAGGCTGTGAAAACTCCTAACTGTTGCAGCTTGAACATTTTAAGTTACTTTTTTTTTTCTTTTTGAAAACGCACTGAATAATTTGTGAGGCAGATTTGCTGTAGGTCTACGTGAGCAGCCAACGTGAGGTGGCAGTTAAGAGGAGAGGGCACTGTGTTGGGAGCTCCGTACTCACAAATGATTCTGCCTAGTCTTGTGCAAATTATTTAACCGTGTCTAAATTTCTACACCCCAGAAATGGGACTAGTGGTTTTTATTCTCCTGTTGTAAATGTTTTATGCTCAGCAGACAAATAACAGCGTACAAGATGTGTCTTCCTGTATTATTCTCCAGAGAGGAGAAGAAAAGCGGGTAAAGCGAGCATTATTGCTTTTGAATATATGGTTCCTGACTTCAGAAATTATTAAGGCCAGATCTGTTTTACTACATCTGAGGTTCCACAGCACTCAGTAAAATGTTTGATTGTTTTGGATTTGAAGCAGACATATTTTCATATTATTTTTAAGTAATTTGTTGAAGATCGCTGCACAGTCAATTTCATTTAAGGGTACTAAAGAGGTGACCCAGTATCCACTGTGAGAAAAATGATTATTTTAAATGAAATCTATGATACAGTTGTTTGCAGGAAAAACCCTTTTATTTAGCTATTAACTAAGCGGTTTTGCAAATGATTAGGAATCTGCTGAGATGAAAGCACTACAGGAAGATAAGTTACTGTTGCCATGACAGGATTTTAAGTGTTATAAAGTGATCAGGAAAAAGGGAAATGTTCTAATCCAACAGCATAAGAAAGCACCGCAGGTTAAGGTGAATAAGAAGGCCCAGGGCGCTGCAGCATGACCCATGTGTGCAGAGCACATGCGGTCAGTTTGCTGGATGCGGTTAGATATCACTAATGGGTTTCACGAGGAGGACTGAGGATTTTTAAGGCTGGGAAGAACCATTACATCCATCAGCCTCACTTCTACGACACAGAGGTCTTAAATGTGGTATTGGGATTAGTTTCAGTTTATTGGCTTGTTAATCTTTTTCTAAATTATTTCAAACCAAAGGTCAGATTTGTTATACCTGCAATCACAACAAACCAACCTCCGTATCCTACACTGAATAGCCACACTGAATCTGAGGGGTAATTTCCAGTACAAGTTGCAAAAAACTGCATTAGGTATCACAGCCTGGCCCCGATCTTTTTCTTTGAGTGTTGAGAGAGGCACTTGCAGACTAATATGTGAGCAATTCAAAGATTAACTTGGTTTCATATTATACTAACTCTTCCAGTAAGATATTACATGTGTTCTGCAAAGATTGATTTTGGTTAACATTAAAGACCCATATTTTTTTCATTGTTTTACAGCCCTGGTTGTGCGCTTTCTCACGAAGAGATTTATTGGAGACTATGAAGCCAATACTGGTGAGTCTGCTTTCTACTGCAGTACTGCAGATAGCTTGAAAAGAAATCTACTCTATTTTGTGACTGGTGCATATTACAGGAAAGCCAAGCAGTGTTAGATGTCCATAAGGTGCATATTTTCAGTTAATAGCCTCAAGCTATGAAAGCAGTAAATCAAAGGCTCATTATTTATGATCCTTTTAGCTATTTTTTTTCCAACTTGATGGAAAAGGATCAGAGTAAAAGGTTTGCTTGGGGACATACCTATACTAAAATGCAGACTCAAGGAACAACTTGCATATCGACTAAACCGCGGAAACCCAACGCTGCTCTCTCTGCAACCCCAGGGAAGCCAGAGGAATTCCAAAGTGCGTAAAAGTCAGTTCAGAACTTTTCCTGTGTACTCCCTTTTTTCAGTGGCTTTTATGACAAGGGAGACTTCCAAATTGAAGTCTTCTTTCCATAAGATAAGCAACGTGACCATGCAAACTGCTTCTACTGCATTTCTTGTTTAATGCTGACACCTCAGAGGATGTGTCCATGTGAGCTGTTTAATTCACAGCCTCTGTTTCAAGAAAGTGCCAGCTGTATCGGCCAGTGTTGTAGAAAGGATCTACGTACACCGTGCTCATACCTACTAGCACATCCCACACATAGGCCACCTCACAGTTTTTGGGTGAAGTAGGACAGGATTCACAGCAGCGATTGCTTCACTTTGGAGATGCAGGCTGCATTTAGAATGATGAGTTAGGAAAGGAGATGGCAGTACAAGACACCTTTGATCTCTGCCTGTCTGATAAAATACAATCGGAAAGCTCCTCCTTACAGCTCCCTCTCATTGACCCTAAGTAACCTTGATGGTTGGCTGCACTATTTCTCTTTCTTTTCCTTCATCTCTTCTACGGGAGACTGTACATCAAGTTAGACTTCTGAGCTTTGCAATGGATTGCTGCCAGAGACATTGCTGAGAACCACATGCTTTTCTCATTAAGCTACCAGCCCAACAGCCATGCTGTAGAAGAAACAAATATGCCAGAAATAAGAAACAGGTGGCAGTGTATTTGTGATCATTCAACCATGCTTCTCCTTCAATTGGGTATAAGGCAGAGCACAGTCAGTGTCTGGAAGTACCTGCTCTTTTTTCTGCAAGGCATTACAGAGTAGGAATAATATGTTGTCTGGTCTTGGTTCAGGGGTGCAGTATCTTCCCATAAAACAGTAACATCTTTTCAGCTTAAAATCTGATGTGTTTTCAAAAAACAAAAATATCCCAGAAAGGCTACATCACCTCACAGAGTCAGTATTAAAACATAATATGATAATGTTGGGTTCAGATGCAGCAAACTTTGCCACACGAAATTTCCTTATATTGTAAATGTTTCTATGAGCTCAGCCGCTTTTCCACTGGAATAAAAACACCTGTTTCCTTGAACCAAAGATGATTTTCAGAAGTGATGGCATTATTGTCACTAACTGACCTCCCTGTTAATCTGAATTCCTTACTCTCCAATAGATGGGATTTCTCTACGTTTGAGATGAAGTACATGTTTTAGATGCAGCAGTGACAATTGTATTTGGACAAGACTGAAAGGCTGTATACAACAGCTGTGGATATAGCATTTCTTCACATATCCATGTGACTTGTATTAAGTTCTAAGGTAAAATGATGATGACATCAATCTCTGAAGCTGTCCTTATCACAACCACAGGTAGTTCATAAGATCAAAACTTAAGTTTTCATTGTCACTTAACCCCCGCTCCAGTAACAAAATAAAGTTCAAGTCCAGAATAGTGATGGTCTTATTAGAGCTGCATCAGTCCTAGATGTTTTGAACTAGCACTTGGCCCTGAACGTGTCATTCAGATTAACCAGAAGTCAGATTCAAAGTGTCCAGTCTTTGGGGATTCCAACCAAACTCTGACTGCTAAGGTCACACAAACCCCGAAGAGCATCTAGGTGTTTTGTATACAGTCACTTACTCTGTGTCCAAAACGAGAATACTTTCCTTTTTTAAAAACTTTCAGAAAAATGCAATAGAAAACAGCTCACTCCTTTTACAGACAACACCTGGATATCTTGGTTTGAGACTAAAAATATATGCAGTCCACATTTTAAAAAGTTAACAATATGGATTGAAAACCTGAATGTGATTTATGTGCCCACTTTGACTATTTGATTCAATACAAAGTGCCACCTTTCCCAGATACCATCCTCGGTATACATTCAGAACAGCCGACCACATAGCAAATACAAAACCACTTTACTTAAGTAAACAGCCACACAGCCACTCTGGTGCTACTCACTGTTCTATAAGCAGCTACATATCATAAGCCTCAAAAATCTGGATTTCAACAGTTCCATTTTGCCTTTGTGTACTCTTTTATTTTTTGTCACAGTCACTGACTCTAATGATCTTGCTTTTCCACCAGGTGCTTTGTATTCAAGAAAGTTCACCATAGATGGGGAACAGATCTCTCTACAGGTGCAGGATACTCCCTTTGTTTCATTGGAGGTAAAACATCTGCTCGGTGCGTTGGTACTTTACAGCACAGTTACTGTCTCTTCTTTGTTGCCAGCACTTCCACCTGTAAGTAACTCCACTCAGCAGAAATATACCTGGGCTCAAACCCAAATGAAGGCTAACGGGGGTACCTTAAGCCCCGCCAAAACGAGCCCTTGAAGATGTTAAATCAGGCTCCTTTAAGAGTAAGTCAGAATTAAAACAAATCTATTTCAAACACATTACTGCATCCCAAGCCTAAATAGCAGTAAAATCATAGTCTGGCTCGCTCCTGCCAGCTCCTTGTTTTATTTCCTACCAAATGGTTTCTGACCCTGCATGGCAGAAAACTCACCTGCCTAGAGGCCCAGCTGGCTCAGCTTAGACCTTTCCACACACCCAGAATCTCTCTTCTCTAGAAAGGTGTTTCTTTCCAAGGGGACAGGCCTCACAGCAGTTGTCATTTCCAACTAGGGTGCCTTTCAGGGCTTTCCTTATTTTTTTATTTTATTTTATTTATTTGTTATTTTTAAAGTGTTAGCATTTATCTACACCCCTCTTTCTGTCTGTATTTTAGATATTCTAGATTTAATATTTGACTAGGAACCTGTTTCTAGAAATATTTTTCCAAGCAGGATCTAAGATTAAGATGTCTTTTTTTGAAGATCTGCTTCACATGCAGAACAAGAGGATGAAAATAGTGTCAAAGCAGCAGGAAATGTAATGAAATTTGTTTTTACATGAATGGTGGAAATCTCATGAGCGTAGTAATTCCTATAGAATAGCTGAGATTTCATGATAAAATGAGGTATCCTCTTGTCACCATCAAACCTAAACTTCTAGGTTTGGTCTTAACCTCAGTCTAAGCTCTGACTTGGCCAAATATATGTCTGGATGGGAACGCCACCTTCTCTCATCCTCTTTCAGGCTAGCCCTGGACAGCTTTATATACCTTGTTTTGTCTGCCAGGACCCACGTGTGCATGGGTTCATTTCTGTGCTGTAGAACTGTTCCATCCTGAGCTTACAGAACAGGATAAGCAAAGCTCTCACAGCCTCAGTTTCCATTTCCATTTTCTCTGATGACTGGAAGTGGATTTAAGCAGAAATCTTTGTCAAAGTTCCACGCTCTCTGCTGCTGCTGGGGGTGCGCAGAGCAGTGGAGAGGACCCCTCATTTACTCTGGACACTAAAAAGCAAACAAAAGCTGCTATGGAAGTCCTCCAAATATTCAAGTGGGACTCAATAGTACAAAGGCCCTATGCCAGCTTGCTTAGAGAGGACCTGCAAAGAGAAGCTGTTGGTGGTGATTAGGCACAATTGGGACTGCCTGATAAACACTTATCAAAGGGAATCCCCTCTCTGTCCTATCCCATGGAGAAAGGAGGGAGTGAAAGAATTTAATTCCCTCTTTCACACCAGATATATGTTTATTGTCCGGTTTCCCTGTTATAATTAAGACTGTGCCCTAAAGTTCTGTGACTGTAGCCAGAGCTCCACAAAATTTAGTAATGCCAACAGCTGAGGTTTCTTAGTCAGGAACGATTTTAATTTGGTTAGGAAGGAGTTTCATTTTCTTCGTCCCAGTCAAAGGTCTGCACTGTTTCAACAGTTCCCACAGACATGCTTATCTTAGCCTGTGTCTCTGTTTGCATCAAATGATGTATCTGAAATCATTTGAAGGGACTGTTCCGGAACAGAACTTGTTAAAACTGAGAATAGGTTGGATTTTCTGTTAAAATCCTTGAGGAAGAGAGTTTCTTGCACTCTGCAGGCTGAGTACAGTGTTTCAGGAGGAAGTCATGTGGAATCACTGCGGATTCTAGCCACACCGGAAATGTTAATGTTTAAGAGAGAAACAGAAGCAAACAGATAACTGGTTTTGTTAGGTGATTCATTGCTGCTTGGTCTATACATGGCAAATGACTGTGTGTTTCAAAATTCATTCTGGAGCAGAGATTTCCATTTAAAAAGTAGCCCATTAGCCTTTTATTTTCCTGAATAAAGCATTCCGTTGGGGATTATCCATCCATCTCGCTACTGGGTGGGCCTAGCTGGAGTAACTGAGAATTTCTGTTCATTAGGGCTCTCTGAATGTACACCTTCTCCAAAAACATTTTCGAATGCTTGCCAGAGCAATTAGTTCTTTTTTTCCCATGAAAGGAGCTTGCTGGTGAAAAGAGGCTAGCAGGACATGAAGGGTGGCTAATTATCTACAGATTGGATATAACCCAGACACCAAGAGTGCAAATTGCCCTTCTTCCCACAGTCTGCCCTGTCCTGGCTTGAGTTCACTCTCGTTAACCTTTTAAACAAGGCTGCTAGTGAGGATCCCTCTTCATTCCATGTGCAACTCTGTTGGGTTTTTGGGTTTGAGGGTTTTGGGCAGGGAAAGGGGTGATAAGAGCATCTGTTAAGCAATTTCACTGCTAATAGGATTTAGCGTTACTGTGAGCTGGCAAGGGCAAAGAACTACTAGGTACTGTGAGCCGGTATCTCTATGGGCAATATTGAAATATTTACAAAAGGCAGTTAGTTAGCAGAACTCCTGTTGAAAGTTGTAAGCCTAATTTGTACTCTGAGTCTTCAGAAATTCTGCTTCCTTCTTCTCACAGAAGAGCCTTGTCGGTAGTCCTTTTTTTACTGTCTGATCTACCATAAAAGAACTGATCAGTTTTACTCATTCTTTTCCACCTCTGCTTCCTGAAGTTAGGCTTTATAATTCATATTTAGGTGTCTAAATAAAAGTGATCTGTTTTGGGAGATTGCTGAGCATATGCAAATTCTGTTAAAATGAATGTGAATGGCAGATATATTTTCTATAGATAAATAGGTAATGGAACATATGTTCTAATAGTCTTACTGAAGTTGATGAAGATTTCTTGAATAGAATTTAGCAATAATAATAAAAGTTTGGGTGCTGTATTCATGATGTTGAACTCCCCCTAAAATACACAAAAGCCTCTAATTCCTACCAACTTCATCAAGAGCTGAATACTGAATATGCTTAGTGCCTTGTTGGATATGAAAGAAATTACGAAGATCCAGAAAGCCTGTAATATTGACAGGAATGTCAGTTCTTACAAACCAAGCACACTGGCAATAACTGCAGCAGTGATCTCCCTATCTGGTTGGGTTACATGCCAGCACGGATAACAAAGAGTAGAGGATTAGCTGAAAATAGCTTCGTCTTGAAAATTGAGCTGATCTCTTTTCAAGCCCCACAGCGTTGTATTCAGTTTTATATTCCCAACGCTGGTGATTGTTATGGCTGTCTGAGTAGGACTGGTGATGGACTGAACAAATGTGTGACCAGCAAAACAATAATATGAACCCATTGCTGCTCTACAAATGAGCAATGAGATTTCACCTCATTTTCGGTTCCAGTAATTGGTTATTTGTAACAAATTGCTTTTTCGAAGTAACTTTGCCTTTAACTATCTGGAGACCTACACGACAGAAAAACCTGTCAGGCTTCACCAAACAGAGTTAGTGAGAACACCCGTCCATGGACACATTGAATACAGAATTGGAAAAAGCCCTAAAAAAACACCTTGGGGGACAAGCGTTCACTTGCAGTAGTGTGACTAGCCTGCTGAATTTTATAATGCTCTTACCGTGCCCATCACAATTTTATCCACAATAAAAGTGCGGGTTTCTGTCACACTGGTTTAGTACAATAGAATACAGAACAAACTTTTCAATATCGGTATTTTGGCTGTTCTCTTATTTTCAACCAATTTGCTCTGACCCCTCTCCACTCCACATTACTGCTTACCTGTAATATGTTACTGACACAGTGGAAATTTCTCCTGTCCCTGGTACATTCCCCGGCAGTCAGAGAGGTTTCTGCCTGTACATTGAGAAACAGCCACACATTAAAATAAAGTTCCGAGTAGCTAACAGTGCTGTATGACTGTTTGCTCTGTCTGCTCCCTATTCTCAGTTTTCTAATCTCACACCTCTTGGTTTTGACGGCAGGATGACACTGACAGCATATGCTGCCAAGAGCAGATAAACCGTTCAATCTACTGGGCAGATGGCTTCGTTTTTGTTTACTCCATCACAGACTATGAGAGCTACCGAGTCATCCGTCCCCTACACCAGCACATCCGCAAGATTCACCCGAATGCTAACATTCCCCTGCTTCTGATGGCGAACAAAGGAGACCTCCTGCGAGCCAGGCAGGTGTCCTCCAAAGAAGGACTCCAGCTGGCCAGTGAACTGGGAGGTACTTACTATGAAGTCTCAGCCCGGGAGAACTGTGAGGGAGTGCATGAAGCCTTCCAGCAGCTTTGCCAGGAGGTCAGCAGGATGATTGGGAGCTGCAATGGAGAGAAACGGAGAGGCCTCCACCTTGTCCGACCCAAGTCTCCAAATATGCAAGACTTAAAGAGACGTTTGAAACAGGCTTTGACTTCCAAAGGGAAATCTGCCACTACACTTTGATGTAGCCGACAGAAATTGTTTTCCACAGCCCTGAAAAAAAGGCAAGAAAATAAGCTGGTAATAAGGGGCATTGCTGAAATTCAGCAATCAGGTTGTGTGAGAGGCTCTTTCATTTTGTCTTTACATCTTCCTTAAAAATCCTGTGCTTATTCAGCAACAGAACTTACAGAATTTGCTCTTTGGGGCAAGAATTTAGAAACTGTGATTTAAAAAATAGATTGTCCCAAATTATTTCCTTTTTGAAAGGGACACAGTCAAATAGTTTAGGCTTAAAATGTGGATTTTATTAATAAAAATAATTAAATCCTACTTTTAAGACAAGTGACTTCTCTTGGGGATGGTTGTATTCCCAAACATAGGCAATAAGCTACAGCAAGACACGAGGAGAGTGACGTGAGCTACACTGAGCGAGCAAAATGTACTAGATTTGCTTAGTCACAAGACTGGAAAATAAAGGCAAAAAATAAATGAAGAGCATAAATAGCGAGAAATAGTAATTGAAAGCTTTTAAATTGCAGTTTAGAAAGTGTTCTTAGCAACTTGGGGGGAGATTTGTTCATATGCAAGCTTTAGCCTTACAGTGTCTCTTTAAAGGGAGATTTTAAAAAAATGACTATTTTTTCAGATTATTTTTCTTTAAACGCATATTGACTGTTTCTGAAAGTGATTATATGGGCAAAATACATACTTGTAGCAGCATTTTGTAGTCAGTTTCTCAATGGCATACTTCTCATTTTTCTGTAGGTTTCCTACATGGCAATGAGAGAGGGACAAATAGAGCAGTGTGGTTTAAAACCTGCAAAAAAATGGACTGTATTAATTAAGAGCAAGGAGGTCACCTAAAACTATTTAACTTTTTTTTCCAAACTAGTTAGATTTCAAGTTCAAGATGCTGTTTTAAAGAAACAAGGCCTTCACACAAAGTATATCTAATTCATTAGATCTTTTTTTTTTAAGAAGAAAAGGTTTTATGATGCCTGGAATTTCTGGCTTTGGGAATTCATCATTTTGTTATTTGCCTTAAGAATCGACTTTACTCAATACCTCACAATGCATCCAAATCACCAGTCTATCAATACATATTTCACCGGCAGCATCTCACTGCATTGTGTCTCAGCACGTACAAAGGGATTTGAAGCTGTATCCTGTGAGCTGGCCTGTTTTGCGGTAGCAATAACAACAATGTGAAGCATCCATCATTCTATTCTCAATGAGAGTGGAAAGAAACTGGGTTGGACCATGCAAAAGCCATGATGCAACAATCTTTTCTTTAAACAGACCATATAAGCAATTCACAGGACCATGAAATGAAGTAAAGCTCAATGATTTACACTCAGGAACACAGAGGGGAAAGCCCTGGTTTGATGGATACAGAAAAATACTCCTAGCTGCAGTTTCAGCTGGCAATACTGGGCTAAATCAACCTTTTACTCATTATGAGCAGCAAAAATGCAAATTGAGTCTGATGACTATTTATATAGCTCAGGGCTTGAAAATGTATTTTATATTCTTCTTGTCCCTATATTAGACAACTCTAGTCATGATTTTCCTTATCACTTGGATTTGCTCTATCTACAGCTCACTTTCTGTTTTATTTATTGTTTTCCACAGCTGGTCATCTGAGAATGTCTTATGTTCCGATTGATTTAAAATTCTTTTATTCACACAAAAGAACTGCACCTTTTTAAAAAATTAGTTTCAAGTGGTAGTAGGAGGGGAAAAGGAAAGTTAGATCATCCAAAGAGGGACTCAAACAATATCAGAGGATTTCTACTTTAGTTTGTGGTTAATTAACAATTTGATGTTTGAGCAGTGTCATTATCCATTGCAGGCACTTTGGTATGGCGTTTATTAGCACATAATTTCAATATTTTAAATTACTAATAGAATAGCTCAAATATTGAATCTAAAGATTCAATAACATGAAATAGAGCAAACAGTTTGCGAGAGACACACAAACTGAAAATTGTTGACATTGGAAAAATGATCACCAATTTTGAATAGCAATTAAATATTTTACCATCCCAGTACTGTATAGCAAGGGCTAAATTTGCTAAAGACAATTTGCTGACAACATTTGTTTTCATAAGAGCCTAAGAGAATTAGGTGCTCTAGCTTGTTAAATTTGTTTGTAACTTACCCTTTCAGCTCTAATCCTTCCTTATTTGGGAAGAAAGTTCAACAAATTTCAAACCTGTCAATGTTTTATTTTCAATAGTGATTAATAAAAACATGCAAGGTCTTTCCTGAGTAGTGTATAAAATGGCTCCTTTACGTCTCACGTCTTTAAATGTTCCTTGTTTATACTAGACTAAAAATATTTTTTTTTCCATTCTTATAACCTAATACACCCTGCTTTGGAAGTATACGCAAGTATTCCTACATTTGTACTCCTACATAAGTAAGTATTCCCATGTTCCTGCAGCACTGGTGGAGAAAAAAAGGTCTACATTTTAGCTAAGGCCAAAAAATATTGAAACATTTAAAAGTCTTCACCTAAATACTAACATGTGGCAAACATTTATTCTGCTACAGAAATTTGAGTATAGTATTTCCTTTGTTCATTGACCAGCAATACAAATCCTGTAATAGCTTTGATACTGGTTTTAAGCCAGGACATACCATATACAGAAGACAATAGAGCTCAGCATTTTTATTAGCAGTGCAGTACTTAAGCACCAGAACACACCACTGTACCACTGAAGCTAAGCAAGGCTGAGGAAGGAGAATGGTAGCATGAAAAGCAGGGAGAACACTGTAGAATTAAGTGCCTAAAAATAATCATGTAAAATATCATGTAGAACCTGATCCTGAATTAGAATCTTCAGGCTGCCAGGGAAAAACATGTATTCTACTGAAGGTTTAAAATTAAGCCTCTAGAGAGAAGGTACTTGACATAAAGTCAAGAGAGGAAAGGGAAAAAAGATTTGAGGGGGGGGGTTGGTTTTTTTTTTATATCAAGGCAAATTCTTCTCAGTGTTATATTGGTTAAGTCCAGATTAACTCCATTGGAAGCAATACCAGCAGGAACAACCTTTTTTTTTTTTCTTTTTTTTTTTTCCCCCTCTTTTTTTTTCTTCCCCCCCCCTTCTATTCTCCTGAGCAGTTTAAATCTTGTGCACCATCTGGTTTTCAAGATGGTTTACAGCTGGGTTTACTTGGGCACAAAGCAGTTGAGTGATTTGCCCCAAGGTTACACAGCTGAGCAAGTACTTGAGAGGAACTCAAAAACTGTGTCCTTTGTAATTAATTCCCAACTCTTTACAACAACTACCAGACCATACCACCTCCCTCAAGGTATGCACAAAGCACAGTGAGTTGTATTACACAAGAATGTAATTAAAAGTTGGAAAAAGTTATTTAAATTACAAGCTATGTTAGGAACCGACTGAGCAAAGTATTACTGACATGCTGGCACCGTGCACAATTATAGTAATACCAAGACTGGCTTATGAGTTATTGAAGATATTTGTAAATGGTTATTTTCTGCAGTATTTATGTCAGTTGCATTTCTCACACGTTTCCAGTGGCTCCCCATGGAAATACAGTGTGACTTTGGAGATGGGAAAATCAGGCTCCATTTTTAACTTTTCCTGTGACTTGCTTGATGACCTTGGCCAGATCTCTTCATCGAAGTTGCTGTGTCCCTAAGTAAGAGGAAGGATATTGACACATATTTGCCATGCACTTTAGCATCCACAGGAGAGGATCACCAATGAGAAATAAAGGAATTGCCCGCATTTGCAGTAGGGATGGCTTAAATCTTAACATCTTAATTCAGATCTTGATTCTGCATTCCTTAAGCTCAGAGTTGTTTGGATCCCATACTTATACTTGAAACGTAGGAACAAAACAGAAAATTCCGATCTTAATTTCAAGGAACAGCTCAGACAGAAATATTTGTATGCAGGGTACCTGGCTACTCACAGGATTTATGTCAGGTGTACAAATGAAAAGGAAAGAGTAACCTTCTGAGACATTGAAAGAAACTTAGTCTGTACCAGAAAACAGTTGTCTAATTGTTTCACAGGGCAAACTGGAAGGCTGGCAGCTTATTGTTACTGCTGGATTTCCCTCTGCCCACTGGCAAGCTAGAAGACTTTGGGTCAAAATCACACCGACTCTGCTAGAGCTGCAGCTATGTTTGCAGAGCCAGCACATGACCCTGAAGCAGCAGAATGTAATGACATATTTGCTAGTATTTAGTTGTTCATGTATTTTCAGAGTTCTTATAAGCTGTCCCTGTCTCCTTCGGGGCTAGCACAGGAAAGCCATGCAATTAAAAGTTTAAAAAGATCTCCAGTTTCACTCTAAAACCCTCAAAAGCAGGGACAATGGTGCTAGAAAAAACGATCCAATCTATCACCTCTGGAGACAAAGCAAGGCTCTTCCTTTGATAATTTTTCACCCCTGTTCTCACTGGCTCTGCCCTTCCTTGTTCTCTCCATTCATGCCTTTGTGCTCGTTTAATTTAGCAAGCAAAAACTTCTGCAGTTGTTCTTCCTTAGGCTTAGAAATGTATTTTTTGCTCTTTAGTTTAAAATTTATTTCCAAATATTTTAACTCCAAACATGGTTTATAGCAAAAGAAGAGTGCCAACTTAGCCTTTTGACCTTATTTACCTAAAGCATTTTAAAGCACATCTAAATGAAGTCATACTTGACTCTGTATTTAGACAAACCTTTGAATTCATCCCACTTCTCCCCAAGTGCTCTCACTGGCTTAGCCCAGTATTTCCTTCCCTTGTTTTGTGCTTACAATGTTGAGCTCATTTGAGTTGCATGGTCATTACTTACTTAAACCTGTTTAGGTTAAAGTTTTGCTGCTCTTCTCTGAAATCTCCTCGGTTTAATCAAGCAAGTTCTATTCTCTAAGCAGCTGTGCAAGCGGTAGATGAGCTCAGAACAGCTGGTGATTTTCTGCTCTGTCAGATTTTTGCCCATTATTGAAGATTTTGGAATAAACAGGAGCATGGAGAGCAATGCAGCAAACCCAGTTCTAGTCTCCCTTCATCTGTCAACCTCCTTTGGTGACAATAATTTTATCCGTCACGAAGTGGACAAAGTTTATCTGAAATGATAGTGTTTCAGCACGGGTTCTTACAGATGGAAAAAACACCAAATATGAAGCAGAGAGATGAGTTGATAGGCTCTGTAAACCCTAGGATCCAATTCATTCGGGAGCTGTCATACCAATCTTCTTTTCTTTAGAAGATACATTTTTTACATTTTCCTTTTTATCCAAATGGGTTTCAAGACACAGCCTCTGGATCTCGTCACACAGACACTTACTGTCTCCTCTGTAGCAGGTCAAGGGGAAGCTGCACATTTTCTAAATATGATGGGTGAAAGTATGCATGCCTTGTGCTGTTATTATGGATGATTGTGGAGACCGTTCCTAAGGATAATGTTTTTCTTCTTTCTGGGCAATAATGCAGAACGCTAGCAATCAGTAACTGGTCGTTTTGAAAAGATACTAGTTTTGTTTGCTGAATCTGGAGACACACAGTACCTTCTCTGCTGGTTAGAAAGCTCACCAGATAAGCAGGGGTTGGGCTTTTTCTGATGTAGCCTTTGAACTCTGACAAAGAGAGTTGAATTATGTCACTTTTTGACTGTGATCCAGGTTTCCAGATGCTTGCAGGAGCCACCACTCTTCACAGTGTTCTGCATTGTATTTCACTTCAAAACTCTCAATATTTTCTTATGCCATGATGAAAAAGCGAAACAACTTTGGAATATCACACTGAAGCGCCACAGCCTGTTCTCTTGCCTCCCTATTTTTGATGGAGATCCTGTGTCTGAGCTGGTTTTACATTTGTTGGGGACTGGAACTCATACTCATGCTCTATAAGCAAAGGTGTTTATCATTTCAAGCGAACAAGACTCTTCATTATTTAACTAGCTGAACAAGGCATACTGTCATTATTTAACTAGCTGAACAAGGCATACTACAGGCGTACACCTCAGCAGTTCTGTGACTGTCAGTAAAGAGCAGAGGCATAGGGGAATGAAAGAGAGGCATAAAATCTTTAAATTATGCTCCTGTGTGCATTTGATTTTCAGTAAGAGAGACTGACTCTCCCTCAAGCGCTGGGAAAGGTAATAGGCTGGTGGCAGTGCTGAATATAGAGAACACGGTGATGGCAATTCTGGCTCATCAGTCTGTGCTCCAATCCCTCCATTTGGGGATGGTGGGGGAGGTCAACATTTGTGAGAAGAACCTCCCAAGCGCACAAAAAGGGGTTACTGGGAAACCATGGGTTCTCTGAGGCAGAACCAAAATGACGTTTCTATGAACTATGTATCTGGAGGTGCTCTGCTGAAATGGAAAACCAGAATCCAGGCCTTGGAGAGCCATTAGCATTTCCCATCTACATCCTTTCAGAGCAGCGGTGAAAACCCCACATCTTCGTCACGTTCCAGCCCACGTGGTTACATTATGCCTATGTCAAAGCCCCTTCTCCTAAAGGACTACAGTGGTATTGCTGGTCTCAGTGTAGATACTGGTACAGCTCCAGCAATGAACGGAGGGTTTGAGTTGCCATTCTTATCCACCCTTTTAACTGCCAAGACCACCTATGAAGTCCAGAGTCCAAGAGCTAGTACCAAATACCAAATATATCTGACTAGTGTTCACCAGTCTGTGCTGGAGAGCAGTAACTGGCTCTCAGGAGAGCCATAATCTGCCAAAAGAGCAGCTTTTAAAACCCAGAATACATATCTGTGTCACGACTGTGAAATTATACATTTTATATGTAAGTGCTATTCTGCTAGCATTATTTATTAGGCAGCTTTAAAGAAAGCAAGAAGTTTTGTTTCTAAATCCTGAGCGCTAATCATTGAGATTCCTCATTTTATCTATTTTTGTATTTTTAATTTTAGCCATTTGCACTCATGAACCTCGCACTGGGGAATGAAGCGAAACAAATGGAGCCAAAGGTTCATCTCTTTATATGTGTGGCAATGCACATTTTCCCCACACTGCAAATATATCTCAACACTGGAAGAACCAAGAATCATGAACAGGGCTGAGAGGGTACGTTCAGTTTGCGAAGCCCAGACACCCCTTAATCCCTGTGCTCTGGCTACTGGTAAGAGCCACTGGTGGGACAAGAATATACATCTAAAAAGCATCAGTATTCACCACCTATTTACACGTGGTTTGCAAGGAGCTTTAAAACCGAGGCTTCACAGGATGAGGGGAGAAGGCTGTCGAAGGGTTAAATGTTTCCTGCCTTTAATCTAGAATCACGTAATGTGGAATGAATGTTTCAGCTCAAAATGTTTCCTCACTCTGACAGTTTCATGGTGTGAGGTCAAAGTGTGGGAGAGATGGGGAGAAAAGAGGGGGAGCATGGAGTGGTGAGCTAGTAAACCCAGAGAAACACACTGACACCCAGAGAAATAAAAAGGATGGTTTCCCAAGCAGCTTCAACCCAGCTGGAAGGGCTGTGGTGGAGCCATAGGCAAAGTGTGTATGACTTTAAGGACTTCCTGCTCCGGGCTGCCTCTGCTTCTCCCATGTGTGCGTGCTTCTGCTCTGGGCACAGTTCCCACGCTACATTGCAAAATACGCCTTGAGTTTCTCACAGTATCTCGGCCCAGACACAAACTGCAGCTTCAGTCCTTCCTGCACCCTGCAAATTCAGGAGGTGGGACTCCTTTGGGGGTACTGCTTGCTGTGTTTATTTTTACTGCCTGTGTGGATCTTTTCCTGTGCTACCAGATCTGTTTCGTACACCAAAGGGCTCTACCCGATGCGGCAAACGTCAATTTAAAAACTCATCAGATTTCAAATTAATTTGATTTTTTGGACCAACCTCATCTCAGATCACTTCTTACACAAAGACAGACTGGCCTAATTTGATTTCATTTCCAGGCCTTCCTACAAGGACAAAGTAATCACTCATTCATGACTATCACGATGTCAAAATATATTTCTACAGATCAGTGCATCACGTTTTTCTGTTTCCCTTGCAGTTCCACCTCCTCTGCTGTGGGCAAAAGTTTCCATTTGGGGAATTTTTACTTATTTAATTTCTTGCCAGTTAACATAAACTTCTAATCACTGATACAGGGATTGAGAAAAAAAGAAAACATAATTACACAAACACTTAAGTAAACACATTTCGTTACCCCTCCCCCTTAAGCCAAACACTACAGTCTTGACCTCCCTGTTTTCACCCTGGGTTACACTCAGTCCACCCCAATTCCTTGCTTCTCTTTCTTAAACACATCTGAGCAAGGGCACCACGTGCTCCTTTGGCGGGCTGATGTTTTGGCATGCAATGGGGTGTTGCATGGGTGTCGGAGCTGCCGGTGACAGGCACATGGCACTTCACGGTCATCTCCCCCATGGGTCACCTCTGCAGCCCCTGGCCTGCACTAGCTGGGTGCTTACACATCAATGCAGTAAACCCTACAATTTATGCCCAATACACTCCTCCCAAGTAGCAAATATAAGGACACCCCCCTCCCCAAATGATGGCAATAACACAAAGAGATTTGGTAGATCAGGCTACTGCTGAGAATAGTAAATTCTGCATCTTCCCACCAAATGATAACAAACGTCTGAAGGGAATCAGCTGACAAATCCTCTTGCTCAACACCACTTGCCCCTAAGCTTCATGAAAAAAACAAACTCCTTTCATGGCAGGAAATCCTCAGGCTGGTTTGTCACCAGGATTCAGAAAGATTTAAATAACAGAGCTGCTAAGAGTAGATTTGACTGGTGAACGATACAGCCAGAAAAGCTGGTCAGCGAGCATTTCTGTGGGCTGATAGGTACAAATCCTATTTTAAGGCTACTGGGCAAACATGGTTTCTAATGCTTTCAGGATAAAGATGCAGGCTCCTCCAAGGAGGAGGACTCTAGAACTCTTCTTAGGAGTTCTACATGAAAACAATTTCTTACGATTTAGGAAAAGGTCAAACTCCTGCCCACAGCTCCAAACATTTTATTTCTAAAACAGGCCACATGAAAATTCCGTAGGTCAGACCTACCAGTTTTCAGTATGAAGTTTCAGCCTTCGACTGAACTGAAAGATCCTAATTTAAGTCTCTCTTCTAATGCTACTATGGGTATTTTGGAACGTCCTTTGTGGGACACTACCAGTTCCTCTAGTCCCATATCTTCACACTCCCTGTCTCTCGGGCATGTTTTCCTGCTAGTGCAAGACGTAATGTAATCTAAGGGAACAAGAACACTGCAGGGTGTTGCTCAGGTTGTCCCACCCCTATGCTTCAGTTCCAATAAAATTAAAATGATACTTCCTTCCTTTGTAAAGTGTTTTGAGATCTATCGATTAAAACTCCTGTGTGTAAGCCAGGTGTCATACTGTTTTCAATATTCTATTGCTGCTCCCTTGTGTGGAGAAGAGCTGATGGTTTGTTATTAATAGAGCAGGAAGTGGGGATTAAACTTTGCTCTCTAATTACAAACAAAAGCTACAAGAGCGCGATAGCTTCTGGGTAAACCGAGGAATGAACAACTGTTCCTAAGGAAAGTGAATCCCAGAAGTAGAAACCCAGATTGATGTCTCACGGGGAGCTGAATTAAAACAAGGTCAGGCTTGGCAGCCTGCCTCCTCTTCACCTTGTGAATATTCTCCAAGGGACGGATCTGGAACATAACTGTTTTGACACAGAGTTTCCTGTTGCAAATGCTCTGTGCAGGCTCCACATCAAGCAGCTGGGATTTTTTTTTTATGTGCCTAAACCACATTTTCAAGTAGTGTAAATTGCCATAGCACCATGAGAGTCGTGTGGATCAAAAGAAATCCAGCTGTCAGTTTTTATTAGCTGAGGATTCAACCCAGCCTAAAAATCACCCACAGCAAAAACCATTTCTGAGGCTAGGAAGGTAGTTTCACATATGCAGACAAAGAAGGACAGCCATCTTTTCAAAGCCCAGGTTACCTCTGCAGTTGCAGAGAAAGCTTTGCGGAGGTAGCCTTTGTGTCTACGGGTTGTCTCCATTAAGTCACACGGAAAAAGTTTTGAGAGTTGTGTAAACAAAAGCTCTGCATGTTTAGTGGTCCTCTGATTTGCTTTAAACTCCTCATGCATATTTTGCATTCACTTTCCAAGAATAGCCCAGTGAGATTCATCCTGGCACAAGAGCTCCTAGCGACTAGGATTGATGTCTTTAGGATATCAATTACCTTGTTGTGCAGCATCAGACTACTACGATGCACGTGGGAGTCCTGATCCACCTGTGGGCTACCAGACTATCATAAAACAAATATGATATTACAGCAACAACCAAATAGATTATTTATAGATGCACCAGTACCTTCTAGCACAGTACAGAAGGTCGTGAGCTACCACTGGCCATGCTAGTACATCCAGAGAGCACAGCAATTGCCTCCACAGCCATACCGGACCCAGACCTGAAAGCAGCATAGCTCTGTGAGCACAAAGCTGCATTCTAGCTAATAATCCCTGCTTAACTGCAAAAATGTAGCACTATGCTAACACAGCCCTGCTGCTTCCAGTTTTGGAGCTGGTTTGGTCGGTATTAACTGAGGACTCGCTGCCCCACAATCTATTGTGTGATGTGGACATGCCCTTAGAGTTATACAGCTGGGTATTTGTTCTGGAAATGCTCGTACGCTCACCCACTCGGCACAGAAACAATGCAATGTGATTTTTTTCTAAGTGGTCATAATTAACAAAGCACAACCCATATAATCATACAGCACTGCTCAACATCACTGGAGAAATACACAGAAAAAGAATTACCTCCCCACTGCTTTTGAATAGCATGAAAAAGTAAATAATCTTACCACAAGAATTCAGTGAGCAAAACAAAGCCTAAATTCATCAGCAGTATTATCTCCCTGCCTGTAAAGTTCAAGCAGTGTTTAATAAATGCTCTATGGTACGAGCAGCCTTTACAATTGCTGCACACTTACTATGCTGTGAATTGGAGATGTGACAGACACAGTGTTCTGTAAACATCTAAGCTCACCAAAGCATGTTCATTCATTATAACATCAGTGGTGGCAGTAGCTATGCCACTGCGGTGCGTGCCGAGAAATCCAGGTCTAAGAAAGGGCTATCACATAAAAATAAACAGGACTCTCTAGTCCAGTTATTTAGCAGGGCATAAAAGCAATGAAAGAGATATACTGAGGAAACCAGACATGGAAAATTTAGGTCAGACTATTTAAATTCAGTTTTATGGTTATGGTCCTTCTTTAGTATGTTTCCCTCCCTATGCTTTACTGTTGTTTCTAATGATGATGGCAGCTACATAAGCATCAAGATCTTTGAGTGCTTTTCTGACTATCAATGCCCAGTTTACCTTTCAATGTTCCAGTAAGTCCAGATGCCCCAGTAAAGATAGCATCACTATCTGTAAAGTTAAGGAGCAGGAAATAAAATGAACTATAAGGAGCCACTCGGCCTAGGTCCATTATGTGAGTTTTATGAAGTCCAAAAATTTTAAAAACAAAACATAAATTTAGTACCAGCATATTTCAAGCAAAGGTAGAGGGAAAAAAAGAGCCTTGCCACTGTAAACCCGTTTTTCTAATACTAGTACTTCTGTATGCGTGAGATTTTCCATTTGATTTCAATGGATCAGCTTGTTGAATAACTTTTTTGCCTTGAAATTCTAGCCTCTTTTCAGGAAGATACTTTAACCTCAATTCTAAGAAGCAGGGAAAAGGAGCTTGAACATTGTCTAGTGCTATAGCTGTGGTTCCCAGATCACTGATGGTTTACAAGGCCATGATAAAAGACCTGCAGTTGCCCTGCAGAACCACATTGTCATTTTTCAAATTTTCAACTGAAAATCCGGGCAGGTGCATGGCAATCTGCAGTCATTTCTTTATGGCTAACAGCACTCTATAGCCCCACAAGTCTGGGAATTGGTAGTCTAGGCTAGATTAGCTTTTAAAGGAAGGATTACAGCAAGTTATTTTTGCATTCTACTAGTTAATGTATTATATAATAGATGATTATTCTCAGTTCTTCATTTGTACCTCATTTCTTTAACATCCTCTCTACAGACTCTATGGAGGCAGTTATGTGTCATTGAAAACTGTTTTCTGTTGTACCACTTCTGAGTGACAGAAGGGCTGTGTGGAGAGGTATGCTTTCTACCAGACTTCAGGGCCAACATTTTCCACTACTGAAGTCCCAAACTATGTGCTTTAGCTGCCCCCTCTCAGGCATCCAAATAAGCATCTGGGGATTTAATGAAAGAGGATGGCTCTTCACCAGATGTCCGTGGACATATAATTGATCTAGGCTATATGGACATCAGTGTAGAATTTGGCAAAATATCAGCTGGGAAATAAGTAGTTAAACCACAGAAAACAAGGCTTGGTATAAGGATTTCGCTGTAGATAAAAAACTATTTAAAAGAGAAATGATAACAGAATGGACCAAAAAGGATTGGACTGGTATGGGCCAAATACTAGAACTTCTGAAGAATCAGACTTGGAACCCATCTTGTTAAATATTTTTATGAATGACCCTGGCACAAACCGTCAGAACATGCGAGTAAACCTTGCTGATGATGTAAAGCTGGGAGGCACCATCAATATACAGGAGGATCAGAGTGCCCTACAGGAAGAATGGCATTCCTCTGGGGAGTTGAATCACAGTAATAGGATGCAAGAGCAAACGCCTAGGGACCGAGAACAGGAATTTCTCCTCTAATCAGTCAGAAGCAACACAGGAAGAGAAAGGCCGAAGTATATTACAGTAGCATGTATGAATATCAATGTGTTGCAGCTGTGAAACAGGAAATGTGATCTGAGGATGTGTCGGGCAAAGTAATTACAGCAAAGGCTGGGCGTATGAGTGGCACTGTACATGGGCTGCCTGAGACCTTCCCCCAAGTACTGCACACAGCCCTGGTCACCCATATTCATTATAGGACAGGTACAGGCAGAGGAATTACTGAGGGTAGGAAACCTGCCATATCAGAGGAGGCTGAAGCTGTGGTTATATTTTTATACCTCTGACCTCCAAAAATCCTGGAGCAGGCTACAAATGTGCTTTTATGTCCACATGGCATAGCACATTGCACACGGAAATATTAGCTCAGATGTGATTGGATGTTTGGTGGTAGGGCTACATACACAGTTCCCGTGTCCCTGCTGGAGCCTCCGTCTTCTTGTTCTTGCCCCCAGGCTGCTTCTCTCCATTGTGCTGACACAAACATTTCTCCAGTCACCTGGGAACCTGGGAACGGAGTCAGAAAATTGATCCACCCAAAGAACAATGTGGCAACAATAAAAAAGGTCATTTTTCAAGATCAAGTCTCCAGACAGTCAAATATGTCTGGACTTTGTTGAAATCTGAGATTTGCTCAGTCAGTGGTGACTTGGGAATCTCGGGGAAATTGCATTTTCATTCTACAGGCAGGCCTTCATAAAGGTGCCCTATTTGGGCTTGCGGAAAGTATACTGAGAAGGGACAAAGTTACTTGCTACACACCCATTAGAGTGGTGAAGAAAAATTTGTTAGCTAAGGAACAACATTGAGCAGGAATTACTGAAGAAAGTGGCTGTGAATTCGCAGTAGTCTGGGAATTAGAAGCTGGTTTCTATCCATGGGAGCAGGTGAAGTTCTGGAAGAGCCTTCCAGTAGGGAACAAACACTTTAACTGGTTTTAAGAGGAGGTTTGCCCCTAGGGACTGTACAAGACAGCTTTAAAATAGTTGGCAGTGTTCTCTGTGTCCAAGGAGGTCCCTTCCAGTGACCTGGCACATACAGAGCCAAAAGTTAAGTACCCTCCTCCAACAATCTCTGTCACAGAATACAGTAAAATGCGTGGCAAAGCACATCACGTTTCTCTACACAAATAAAAAATCTTGGCCATTTCTCTCCACTTTGTACCTTTGCAATACAATGCAAATTTTGCCACTTTTGTTTATCAGCACTTTTCGCTCAAATATCTCAAGGCAGATCAACCACACAATGTGCAAGACAGGAGAACAAGGCTTGAGAGACTTACTTTCTTCTTGGAAGGAACAAGTCCTAAAGTAAGTGGGAGAAGGGCATATCATAATCTTTTATGCTGAACTGTTGCACAGCATTCATCCCCATACCGTTCTTCACTTTAAAAGTTTTCCACCCTGGGCAGATTGACTCCAATGGTTTTAAATACACAGAAAAGAGGAGCTGGCCACTATGGCTAAAAAGAAATGGTTGTAATAAGGATGACTTATCCTAACAGAGAAAGATTCGACTCAGAATGATAGATGAGGAACAAAACAGGATTTTCTTCTGCACCATCCTAAAGCTGCAGCATAAAGTTGGGATGATGCAGAGGTTTCCTTTAGTGCATGCCTATCCAAGAAGCATGGCCACCGCCTGGGTGCGTGTCACAAGTGCTGGGGCCCCAATGAATTCCCACTGTCCGCAAACCTGCAATGACACCTACTGGTAACCAATCAAAGATGTTCCTCCTTACAAACAATGTGGGCCTGCGTGTTTCCAAACGTAAAAGAGATTTATTTTTCTATCCCGGCTTTCCATCATCAAGGTTCTCCACAGTGGTTTTGTACATTCTAGTGCAGGAAGCTGGGCTCTGTTTAGCCTGGCTTATTTGCAAACCGCTCATTTACCATTTCTGTCTTCTGTTCTGAGCTGAATAACCCATGCTGGAATACATCAGTGTGTGTTCCTAATGCGTGTGGGCATTGGGACCTCATTACTCCTCTCGCCTAGGGCCAGGTCAATCAGGTGTGTATGGCATGGACCTTTCATGGACCTCCATGCTAACAATTCTGTTATCTTACAGGACAGGAGTTGTCCTTAAACTGCAGTCCTCGGCACCCAGTACCTAATTAACTGCTGTCTGTAGGCCTTGGAAGGTGATCCTCTTTATCTGCAGTTGTCAGCGATAACACCTAGAAAATCACTCATGAACTGGTGAAATGAAGCAAGCATCACTTCAAATAAAATAGTCCCACTGCAGACAGCAAGGGAAACCAACAGTATTTGATAAAAGTCTTGTTTCAGAACCTAACACTGGAAAGTTTCAGAGCCAGTGGTAGTACATTTCCTTCAGAAACCTTTGTTTCCTCACCTTAAAATGAAGACTTTGACAAAATATCTCCACCAAATCTATGGAGGACTGATGGTACGCTAAGCACTTCACAAACCAAAGGAAGGCAGGAGATGTGACCAAACTGTGAAAAGTCTCAATCCTCAGGTCAGAGTTAGCATTAGGCTTTCAAATTTTGAAGAAATAACATGGAAAGAAAGGGAGGAGTGGGGAGGGAGAAACTGTATATATTCTGAAAGCTGGATGGCTTTTAATATGTATTCTGTCAGTCTGCTGGAACACCACAGAATGATTAACGCTTGTACAGGGTGCCATAAATTACAGGAAAAATACAAGCAAAGTAATTAGACTCAGGAATCCCACATGAGATTTTCTTACTGAATTCCTCGGACTTGTCCCAAATTTTAAATTGTCTCCTTTGTCTTTTTCTAACATATTTCTGCGTGGCACTACAGCCATGTGTAAATAATGAAAGTTCCCTAAATTATTTCTAAGACTGTAACAGTTGATTGAAATTACTCATTTGCATTGAAGAAAATCCGCAGTGAGCATGTTCCTTATTTGTAAATAGGTAAAGACTTGGACAGACGGATTATCTGTTGGCATCCCTGAAGAGTACACAGCCTAGATTAATCTCATTAACTTTGGATATCTGCAGAGTAGACATAAATACCTGAGGGCTAGTTTTCCAACTTCCCTCTACAACTAAGATAAACGAGTACTTGAAGGGCACACTTCGTCTCATCCTAGACGTCTGGAAATATCTCTGCCGGGGTGAGAAGAATTGTGCCTCAGAGAACCTATTTTTCCCTTATATGGAGACACCCTATATAACCAACCTTGTACAACATATATAAAAACCTTGTATAAAAGATCCTATAAGGAGAGTCTGGACAACTATCTGGTGTGGGAAATAGCTGGCAAATATCTAGTGTGAAGCAATGAACTCTCTCCCCTCATGTTAAGAGAGAGACCTTCTTGCAACAGCCTTTGCCGTGCATAGCATGAACTTCTCCTGCAAAGGCATAATGAGAGGCCTTGTTAATTCCTTTTATGAAGGGATTATGATTTTTTGATTAAATTTTCAGCTGAAGTAGGTATTGTGTTGTGCTATCTTACGATCACATTAGCCCACATATTTTAAGGCTTACCTTTACCTCTTTGATTAACACAAATGAGACAAATAATACCCGTAACAACAGATGGTTCAAGTCTGGGCACCCAAAGCCCCCAGTGCCTCTTACAGCGGCACAAAGCCGCTCAGCCAGGGGTGTATCAATGAGCCGTCACAGTGGCAGCACCAGTGCCTGATGAGGGGTACAACTACTGGAGCCCATTTTGTTTACATCATATTTGCCCTTTTTTTCTATCTAATCACCCCATGGTTACGGGTCTCTTTTGTTTGAGACATCAGGGGCAAAGTCAGCTGCAGGTGTAACTTCCTACAGCAGTTCCTCCAAGTTTTCCCTTGCATTAAGCATAATGCTTCTGGGAGCTATACAACTACAGTCACTGAGGGGCAATTCCTACCCAGCGTAGAAAGCCATCACAGCCTGCAGAGCATCATTTGAGCCCTTAATTTGGGCATAAGTAGCATTTTGCTCATCCAAAACTTTCTATGGTAAAATAACATGTAAAACACACTATCTTTTTATGTGTCTCCAGGAAACAATTTAGCTTCCAAATGGACTAGTTTGTCCATGGTTATAACAGACAGAGAGCTAATATAGTATTTACTCAATTTGGCAAATTTTGAAATCTTCCTTTAATTAGGGCTAAATACAGTCTGTTCTTGAAATTCATTTATTTATACTACTTGGCGTCCCCACTGATATAATCAAATGAGAACTCTGCCTGCAAATATGTTTTTCCTCCTGCATTTAGAGCT
Source organism: Aptenodytes forsteri (assembly GCF_000699145.1). NCBI lineage: Eukaryota > Metazoa > Chordata > Aves > Sphenisciformes > Spheniscidae > Aptenodytes > Aptenodytes forsteri. The sequence goes on along the minus strand of NW_008794630.1, from coordinate 1,920,955 downwards.
CATGGCATTCCACAACACTTTGAGGCCAAAGTCTGCGACTTAAGAGAACCAATTCTTTGGCAGGAGTCACTTCTTGTGAAAATATTTTTGGCCCAGAATGACAAGGCTATGTAACTCCCCACAGTTCCCTATCACTAAAATACCACAAGCTATTATGGAATGAAAAGGAGTCACGAGGCTAAGCCAATGTCCTCTGGATCACTGAAAATCCGAGAAGCTGATCCAATCTAAGAGTCTGTCCTAAGAACAGATGGATTTCTTTTTTCCCCAAGATCGCATTATCGTTAAAACTTGTCTAGCCACATAAGATGATAGCATCTTGAAGGGTGAAAGAATAATGCTACCTGTTACCTCACCTGCATGAATTGCCAGAATTCAAATGCTTATTTTCACAGCAACAGTTAGCTTGAAAATGAGCAGTCACCATCAAAAAACACTCAAGATACACAGCGTGATTTGATTAGCTGTACAGAAAGACTGGATTAGCAGCCCTACTGAATTCGCAGCTGATGAGCTATTACAACTTGAGCTGCTGCATCCCCACTATGTGTAGCACTTGAGCTTGAACTCCCCTCTCCAATAGCCTAGCTGGTGCAAGCTTAAAGGACCAACTAATTTGGACTACAGCTTAATGTGGGGACAGGGCATGGGTTAGTATTACAGCCAGCTCAAGTACCTGCACAAGCCACTCCTGTCACTTCAGGGATCGCTGGATCAATGTGAATGAAAACGGAGTATGACAGGGAGATAGCTCTGTCAGGGGGCTGAAAAGATAGTGGGTTTAGTCCTAATGTCACTTCAACAAGAGTTGAAGATCTTGAAAAGTTTTTTCCAGAGATCTACTAGATGTGAATTTAGTGTTCTCGGGGTTTAGGAGACAAATAGCCTTCACACAAAACTCATCAGGACAAAAAGAGTGAAAGCACCTGGGTGAGGGAAACTTGGTTCTTTATAAAACTACTGCAGTTATTTCTCTTCGGATCAGTTCCTGAAGCACCTAAGCAGAGGGATGCCCAGTTACCACCCCTGCACGTGACCGGGATAACCAGGAGATGCTAATCTCATGAATTTACACATGGTACCAGCATTCTCACACAAACACGAAGGCTGCAGGGAAAATGAGTAAGTTTCTTATTGCGTAATGCCCTGGAATGTGGCAGACACCTCCAAAGAAACTCTGTGAAAAGTCTTATTAGAGGCAATACAGCAAAGCATCCTGAGGCACACTACGAAAACAAACAAGGAAAGGCTGGGAACTGATTCAGGAGAACCGGACATTACTTGGCAAAGGCCAGTACTTCACATAGTGCAGCACGTGCCTCCAACCCTTTTCAGGTATTTTTTCCCCTCAAGCCCCAAACCTGAGCATTATTCTTTTGCTTTGTTGTAGACAGAAGGATGGTGTCCCTGGAAGCTGCCATATACAAAGATATGCAGTTTCTGGACTTTCTCAGGGTGCAAGACTTGACACAGAAAAACCTAACATGCAGAAGTCCCCTTTCCTCCACCTTTTATAAAAATTTATACCTCTATAAAGAAAGACGAAGCAAATGAAATTTTACCAATACAGCACTGTGGCATTTTACAGCCTTTTAGCGATGTAAGTAGCAACAGAAAGTTTTGGAAAACAGAGAATCAAAGCTGCTGGATGCCAGTATACAATTAATCTGTTTTCATTTGCTACTTCAGGTTTTATTAATGTAACAGAAGACAAATCAGGGGATCAGAGCTGAATTAAACACTTCACACCAAGAAGATTCAGAATTTTTTTCTAAAATCTTGCTATTTTCGAGCATACAATAGAAACCAAATGTCTCCATCAGGATTAGGCCATAAGCCACCCACAAAAAATAAGCATTGCCAAATATAAACTGTCCCCAATTCTCTCTTTTCTGTCAGCAAACAAAACACCATCAGCTTGTTTACACAGAACAGTAACCAGCTTTGCAATTAAGTAAGGCAAAAATTCAACAACCGATTTGCATTATTTTCCATGCAAATGGAGCATTTATCAAGCCAGCAGAAAGGTAGGAACAGCCAATTCTCTCCAAGGAACAACACACAGCAGGTTAAATGGCATTGCTTGTTGACATATAAAGAAGAACCACAATAAAAGAGCAATGCAGTATGAAGGACCAACCATTCCCATTTTCCTCTGAGAAGCTGTTAATATGAATTAGAAACTATTAGTCACTGCAATGTGTGGGTGCAGGACACAGAGAATAATCAAGATCATTTTCAGTGAGAGCTTTTCTAAATCCATAAACAAATTTATTGAAAAGTTAGCTCCTTACCCAACACTGGAACTGCAGTGCAAAGAATAACTGCTTTGCATGTAATTGACACTGATACCACCCCTGGGCAAGGCACAGTGACTTACTCTCCTTTTAAGCTGCTACCTGCTGGAGCCAGGGTTTCTCTTGATCCCTGGCTCAGAACACATCAAGCACAATGTTGGTGTTCCTATAATAGAGAATGATAGTTAAAATCCCAGAAATATGGGGGAAACCCCATCTGATGTCAGGACAACTAGGTACACCATCAAAGGTAGGTCAGCCAATACAGGAAATGACAGCTCAGGGTCAAAATCTCTCTATTTTTGAACATTTCCAAATGTGATGCATTAGGACTTAGCTTATTATGGAGAGATTTAAACTGCAGGCTAAGATCTAAACACAGTTTTACTTTTGGATCAAACTATTGCATTAGAAGTGTTTCAATTGTTTCTAGCCATCTTTTCATAAAGCCTCAGTTCTGTGGGTATTTGTTCTGTGAATTTTCATGTGGAATCAGGACCAATTTAAGATTATGACACATAGCGAGGCTTTGTGGATCTGCATAATAAGGGCGTATTGCTGTTGTTTGGAGAAATGCTTGTTCACCCAATTTAAAAAAATCCAACGTTAAGTAAATCAACATGGTGTTAAGAAAATTTCAGTTTCAAAAGATGAGATCATGTAACCTTAACTTTTCTGTCTGTTATTTACAGTGGGTAGGCAGAATTCTTGCAGTTGTGCTTTTCGACAACCTTCATATATTTAGTCAGAAATCTTTGTTTCTGGAATCTTTCTGTGTTGTCATGGAAATTATCACCATGTCCCTAAGACTAAGATAACAATTTTATGACAAATTACAGGAGATAGGGAAGGAGAATATTTTGGCATAAGACAATACTTACAAGGAAAAAAAATTCACACAACATTTTTGCACCCTTAAAAGGCATCCAATTAAAGATTACTCTCTAATCTCTGCCCATTCTTTACAACCAGGCAAGTACGAAATCTAGCAATCTGCAGAAGATATTTTTTTGCAGGATCCAATACAGGGCAGCCCATGCAGTCCAGGGAAGATTGGCCAGGCCATCTCAGGCTGCTTCCAACCGTTTGTCCTAAGCATCATGCACCAAAATCTAAGAACAAAGCATACCAGAACATAAAGAACTCATTAAGATTTCTGACCATTTTAATATCTGAATCTTGCAGACTGTATCTGTCATAGACGCCTTGTGCAATCACCAGGTCTCTAAACCTTTATAAAATTGTTCATACATGAAAATCATCTGAACGGTACCCAACATAGATTTTTCACAACAGGGAAAACTCTTACTACATAAGGAAAAGGATGTGGAAACTGATTTTAGCAGAGGAGGGAAAGATGCTTTCCCCCCTCTTGCTGTACTATAAACTTTGCAGAGGTGTCCAAAGCATCTGGCAAGCAAAGAAGAAAGATCTTCTAGAAGGCAGAGACCTGTTGTTCCGGGCTGTATTCTAGGCCATATATGCTGCCCTACTGGCTCTAAAGAGCCAAATGCAAGAGGATTCTTTAAAGGGGTATTTTCTCAAGGAGGGTGATTTCCCTTCTGTGAAGGAACCATGTTCACATGCAACTTCCAAAGCAAAGGGATTTGGCCAGGCATGGAAATTTTTCTCTTGCCACAGTAAGTTAGATAAATAGATTGTTTGGGCTGAGACTGGCTTTCAGGGGGTCATTTTGAGTTGCCAGATCTAAAGCAGGTTTCTGCTACTCCACAAATCAGGCAAGCTCCAGAAGTCAGAGCACAAAGAGAGCTGAAAGCCAGCTTTGCCCTCACCAGGCCTATCAGATATGAGAACCAAAAGGTTGATTGCGATAAGTTACTAAACAATCTATCTCTTGCTAAAACTTCAACCCTGCCACCTTTCACGGTAACCTGGACTCACTGACTAGAATACTAAAGAATGCAAAATTTTTGCTACTTTCCATTTAGGGCATACCTAATTGACCTACAAACAAAAATAGCAGTTCTGCAGCTGTCTAGAAAACAAAAATACCTAAGATGTTTCATATGAACAGAATGGATATTTCTGGTATTTTTAAAGTGAAAAACAAATGGGAAAAATGAAACTTAGAAAAATGTCCAGAATTTTGTCTTCTTTTTTTTTTGCTTTGTTGATTATTTTAGTTTTCAGACTATTTTTTAGAATTAATTTTACCTTTTTTTTTATTTTGCAGATAGCACAACACAGCAGTACATGGAATCAAAGTAAAGGTATTTCAACCTTTTGCTGGTTGCATACAGCCAGAGCACAGCTTTGTGTTATATGCACTGGAACAGGCTGCCCAGGGAAGTGGTGGAGCCACCACCCCTGGAGGTATTTAAAAGACGTGGAGACATGGCACTTAGGGACATGGTTTAGTGGTGGACTTGGCAGCGTTAGGTTTACGGTTGGACTTGATGATCTTAAAGGTCTTTTCCAAACTAAATTATTCTGTGATTCTGTGATTCTATGTCTGAGCTGCTTTTAGTCCAGTTCTCGGAAAACCTATAAACAGACTCGATGAATGAGATCATGGATAAAAAAAGCTCTTAGTAATGAATTGAAAATGTTTTTATTGTTTTTTCTACTATTGATATTCAAAACTCTAACTACTTCAAGATTTTGGAGTTTCAAAATTTGATTTTCCTCGCTACTTTCTAATTAGCAAAAGCATTTCTTTTATTTATAAAAGGAAAGATTTTTCACATTAGAAGAGATCTAGCAAAGTGAGATGGTCCTAAAATAAAACACAAAAAATCCCAGGTGCTTTGAGTTTCTCCTTTCAACACGATTTAATGTGTCCAAGTAGCAATTTCAAGCATTTACCAGTAGAGGGCAGACGCTGACAATAATGTGAGGCTACAGCCCTAAAGCCACAGCAATCTTGTCGTTCATTAAAGTGCTAAAGCTGAAAAAAGCAGTAGGATGTATTTTAAGACCATCACTTACTAATGTGTAAGTATGATAAAAGCTCTCCAAACGGCAATCTTTGCAGCTGACATAAAAGAAGGAAGCTCACCGCTGAGGGACGAAACCTCCTACTTGAAAAACAAAACAAATCCCTTATTTTCTTCCTGTCGGATAGTAACTAATTTCAGTCCAATTATTTATTTCAAAAGAATAAAGAAGCTTCCATGTCTGAAAACCACACAGAAAAGTGGATCAACACAAAACACCCTGGCCCCGGTAATGGTGCCAGCTCCAGAGAAGCCGCACCGTTGGGGTTAGGGCGGCTTTGAAGATTCGAATGGCTGGTTAAAGGCCTGCACAGAAGGACCAGGGAAAGACAAACAAGCCTCAAAGGCACAACACGCCCCCCCCCCCGCCCTGTTTGATCCACTTCAAAAGAGCGCAGGTCTGTTTGATATTCACTTTTCCTCCTTGAATTTGGAAACATGTAAACAGAGAGCTGGGCCAGCAGCCTTGAGCTGAATGCAGGATCCGCAGAGGGAAGTGGGAGGGCTCCGTGGCACAGCTGGCCTGGCCTGGCTGTTGTCAAATGGGAAGGCCTATCTGGTGCTGGCCCCTGTAGATCAAACAAAAGATACGGCCCCTCAGAGAATATATGACTATATACGTTTGGGAACTTCCTGGCCTGGCACAAGGTTACCGTATAGGATTTCGTGCCAGACCTCCTTTGCTAGCTGTCAGGGTTTTGTTGCAATTCTTGAGAGTTGCCCGGCTTCTCTGAATGACCCCACTCCTGGAATTTGCTGTGCACGTATACAGTCCTCAGCCCTTGTAATAAGGAGTACGCTTTAAACAGCTGAAGAAGAAAAAAACAAAAACTGTAACCCTAAAGGATGCAAATCCAGGAAGAAAGCAAAAATAACCCAGTGTTTATTATTTTTAGGTTAGTGAGAATTTTATGAACCGTCTCATAGTTGGGTGCCTGACTCGATACTTAAAAGCTTGAGGATGTCAAACCTATAATTATTTACTACTGGAAAATCAAAGAGAAACACCAATTTTCATAAACCTCAAGCTTCAGAACATAAGCCAATCTCTGCTTGCACCAAGAGCCTCTTTTTGAAGTAGGTTATTTTAGAAAGGCTCTTTATGGAAATTCCTCTGAAACACCCTGCCCTGATGTCTGCTGGAGGTGGCAAACAAGAGTAAACGAGCCACTGGTCAGATGGGTTAGCAGTTCCTCAAGCAGTAAGGTGCCTGCCGACCAAAATATGTGGTCAGCAAAACATGTGAACAATTCCTCAACAGGCTCACTGAAGCCATTCCTGTCAATCCTGTGGTGTCACCACTTTTGTTGCTACTCTGTTAGAAAATAAGGGGGGGAAAAAACACTTTGCCTGAGCTTCTGTGAGTTGATATTTCTCCAAAGAGCCCTTCACCAAGAGAAATTTCTCATCATGCCACCGACTCTCTCTCCGCAGCCCTCACTCAGCCTGCCAGCCTGCCTTTAAAGTACCTTTTTACAGGTCCCACAGAACTTTTGCAACAGTTCTTGCTCTGCAAAACAAATTCCTGTTGCCCTCTCACCCTTGCTCTGCTCTCCAATCAGATCCCACCTCCTTCCTTCTCACTTAAAATTGGGGTCACTTTGCCCATTTCCTGATATTGCCATTGCAGAGCAGGGCTTGTAAATCCCATCACTGCTACCAGAAAGACTCCAGGGACCAAAAAGCTAAGGAAAAAGCATCTTTGGTTAGTGAAGTTTTTCCCTTCCCCAAATTTTCGAAATGCAGGTGGGATGAGCTTCCAGGCTCATCTCTGAATGCAGTCACTTGTGCAAACAGGGCTCTACCGCAAAGCAAAGGAGAAGGATAGAAACAAGAGATCTAAAGCACCTGTCTGTATGCTCTCAGGCTTCTTCCCTTTGCTTTATCAGCGTGCCTTACATTAAAGGGAATCTCGCAGTTTAAAGGTCGTGTCAGTCTGCAGCTGGCTATGAAAGGCTCACCATGAAAATACTTCAACAGTGAGTGAGTGACTGGGTGGAGATGGCCCTATGCACAGCCCCTCTGCAGCTATTGTTCGGCATTTTGTCTGAATAGGTTTGGAAGCCTCTTCCATGAAGAGCTGATCTTTTCTCCTCCTCTGCTACTTACTTCTCCCACTTTCATGTTTTGTACTTCAGAGCTGTGCTGCTTTGCTAGCCAGGGTCAGCACAAGGTCATGACTTGTGACATGAGGTTAATGTAGTTGTTAAGTAACAACATGAGTCTTTTCAATGGCATGAATATTCCACCCCACCCTCTCCCAGACACACACACGCTTTCTGTCTCCCAGCTGAAGCCTCAGTTGAATACTTGTTTAATGTAAGGGCGATCATGCGAGATCTTGGACAATATGCAGTGCAGTTATACATATTTTGATTACCACATACCCAGCAAAATAAGCTATTTAATATGAAGCATTGAAAGATTTCCAGTCACTTTAAAAAGTTGGGCAAATATTGTGACTGCCTTTTGATAACTAAAAATGAATGATAAATATTGACTGTACTGTTGACACTACATTGTGAACAAGAATGGAAAAGCGCAGGTTGATCCAAATCTCTGAATTTGCTGAACATCTGCAGTATTCATTTACTTTAAGGGGGGCTGCATATGCTTAGGAAACAGCTTAAGGTGATCTGGATGAGACTTTTGGAGATGGAGATGTGAAAACCATGGAATTGTATTTCAAGTTTGCAAATTTTTGCAGTCAAAGCACTTTGATGTGAGGGTTGTCTTTGGGAGGATGAGAAGGAAGAGGGAGATGAAAGAAGGTTTTAGAAAGTGTCAAGCCAAGATGCACCGAATTTTTTTTCTACCCTCTTCTGACAAACGGCTAACAAATGCATTATTGGACCAATACCTTAACAGACATTTCCCATTTCTATTTTCTGTACTTCAGGTGAACATACTCCATGTAGTCTGTAATTGTCCAACATAAATGACAGCAGGATACTGGATCAGATATTAGCATCATAATATGATACAAGGCCCCTGTTTGATAACCACATGCAAGTGTGAAAGGGGCAATAGTTACGGCTGGAGAAGAAAAATCCTACCGACTGTCTGCTTTGCTAATGACACAGCTTTGTCTGTGTCTCTGAATTCTGAAAGGGGTCTCAGAATAGCTATTTACCTACCTCCCTTAATCTGATGGGAACCTTTTGATCTCAGCTGGATCTGACCACTCAGTTTACAAAGTACAATTAAAGACAGATAAAGCCTCTTGAAAACAAATCATTCAAATCAGAAGACCCTAGAAAAGAAGCCCAATGATCTTAAGTCAGAAACCTGCAACTTTAATGACTAAGATTTTGAATCCAAGATCATCCCTGAAAGAAGAAAGGGGCTGAGGCAAGCTATACTTGATGTCTGGCTCTAACTATGAATCAGAGCAGCAAGACAAAGCAAACCAAACAGTACAACTTCCCTCCAAGAAAGAGAAATGAAAATCCAAATCTATTAGTTTAACAGACTTCTCTATCTGCAATAGTCACACAGCTGCAGACTTGCAAACTCTTACTACTGTGTCGGATTTGTAAACCACCAGGTATTTCACAGCTACATTTCACAGTTTGACAGAGCTATCAGGAAAAGAAAGCAGATCTAATTTCTCCAGAAAAGCAGATGTCAAGGCATTTTGAAATGGTTATTATTGTCAGAATTGGGAATGCAGTGCAATTTGGGGCTGCAGTGTAAGGTGCAAAGCTATGGCTTAGCGTTCGTAGCCAATACAAACCAGTAGAAACATAGACATTCAGAACTGAATTCCTCTTTGATGCAGGTCCCTCTGGGGGGTGCTGTACTCAAGAACTGCTGTCTCATAAGGTGACACATCCAAGCAGGGCCATGCTAGTCATCAGAGATCCCCCAGGTGTCAAGGACAGGAAAGGAAATCCGGCTGTGTTGTTTTTCTCTTCAGTTCAGTTGTTGCCCAATTGATGGGTGAGGTGGTGAAGCTATGGAATGAGTCCCAAAGGACCGGCACCTATCAAGCACTGCCTTGCTTTTGTTTCAGACTTCCAAAGGACTATTTGAGATGAACACAGAAAATAAATACATTAATTTACTATTTTGTGTACAGCCTAAAGTGTTATTTCAGAATCTCTTCTGTGTTGCTTGCTCAGTGGTGGCTTTATTATTCTAGATGGGTCTGATGTTTTACAGAAAGCAGAGGTACCAGAATTGTCACTAAAGTAGCTTTGAAAGCAACTGTCATGGTTTTGTGTGGGTTTCCATGAACTTACAACAGCTGTCCAGTTATAAAGCAGCCTACAAAACATCTGTGAGAGGCCCCAGAGAAGGCAGTTGGTTCCTATATGCCACAGATGCGTAGACAGCAGGCGAGTTAAACACAGCAGGACAATTAGGGGCCCGAGGGAACTTGGGCTTTTCTTTCCTAAAGATGTAGTGAACTGTTTATGAGAGGGAATGGTCAGAACCAGATATGGGGCGAACTACAGGCGGTACAACCTCTGTCTCCTTCTCCCTTGCTCTGCAGGGGATTCCTAATCTTGACTTGCAGCTACTCCTTTCTTCCAGCTACGCTAACTTTCCATTGCATTCAAGACTCACCAAAGGGCTCAGATCCCAGGGTCTCCTCTCTGAATTCCGGCTAAGAGTGACTAAACAGGGCCTGGATCCACCAGCCAAATATTACCTCTAGCCCATGACAATTTTTTCTTCCCAGTCTTTTCTCCAGAAGACTGATTCTTCTTTGCTATTTACTTTCTTGGTAGAAAGTAAGACAATGCTCATCCCCCCCCCACCCCTTATATTTCTGTTGCCAGATTCTTCCTCAAGACACTCATTGTTGATCTGTGATCCCTGCAAACTACCAGTGTTGCATGTAACATGTATGGTATCAAGTATATCAGTACTTGATAATGATAATTATCAAGTACAAATGATAATATGTTATGTCCAAGTGCTGATTGTTGGGGAAAATACTTATGTCAAGGGTCTAAACACCAAGCAGGGAAAGAAATTACTTACAATGACCTATGTGTGTCACACTATGATGAAAAAAAATAAAATTTAGGTAGAAAAGTAAAACCTACTAAAGTAAAAAAATGCCTCTGAAGGGACATCTATCCCTAACAGTGTTCTGTGTCTGAACACTGATGTTATTCTGAATGGCATCTTTCATAATGTAGTAAGACGTCACCGAACTTTTGAACTAATGCAATAAAATACTTTTTTTTTATAATGAGGAGAAATGAAGAAAGAAAATAGCTTTTCATTATGAATACTTTAAGTCAAAACAAAATTTTGTTACTGAAATAAATTTCCAAAATTAATATATGGAGATAAGGATAACTGGGTAATGTACTATGCATTAATACAACGAGACTGAAGAGCTATAGGACAGAGCCTAGTACAAAAACATGCCAGCAGAGGGTACTCATACTTTGAACATCCCAGCACCGGTGTGCACTGTAATGCTCCTGAGGGCTGGAGGGATAGCACTGGAGGACAGCAGGGGACCTCCAAGAATAAGCAAAGTACTGAACTGAATGAAAGAATGCTGGTAGCTGCTTACCACTCTCCTGTCACTAAAGAGCTTCATTAGAAGCAGCTGTGAGTTACGTAGCAAGAAAAAGAACGTAAATCAAACTTTGAAAATGTTGTCGAAGACAATGATTTATAGGCTGTTTCCAAAAAGCTGCTCTTTAACCCTCAGTCTTCTAGGACAAGCAGATGGTCATAAGTATTACAAAACGGCTAGACTGATGACACTATCACAAATGTATTTGTTACACTTCTGTAGCTAAAATGTTACAGCTAAGGGAATACAAGTCCAAGCGTAAGTAATATTATCAGTGTATACATGCTCATACCAATACAGGATTGGAAAATAAACAACAGAACATAAGCACACTTTACCTGCGTATGCTTGCATGCATTAATTGATATTAAAAAAAACCCCACAAATCTCTTTGCTGAAGCAGTGACACCACTATGAAACCTGGGTTTTGAGCAGGGCTCATTCTCCACGACACCCTAGCTTCCACCGCAAGGGTAGATGCTGAGCTAGGAGTAGCCAGGATATTCAGCAAAAAGACAGCCCAAAAAGACAGCCATTCCTCAGGGAAAAGGGAAATTAAGCACTGAGATTTTTTTATTATAAAGGCAGCTTGAGAGCAGAGAGCAATAAGAAAACTTCATGCTTCAACTATCACATGATCTATACCTTTAAGACCAATTTGGACTTTAGCTGCCACATTTAGCGTAATCTCATCTTAATTTGTGGTAGTCCGACCACACATGGTAAGAGCTCGAGGACTCTTTTTCTAACTTAGCTTGGTGTCATATAAGGACAAGTATCTAGCCTCCTCCTTAACTTACTACCCAGACTTACTTGCAATGTTGTTTTAGTCAAGCAGAGAACATACCTGTTGCAGAGGTACCACTGCATTGAACAATTTAGCAAATTCTAATTTAAAAGTAGCAGAACTTTGTTGAACATCCAGTACTGAAAAGAAGAGCAGGGAAGTATGTTAGTATCAGCATTTTTGTTTGTGCGTAGACAACTAACCATAATTAATATAGCTATCCTTTTTTAATTTTATTATTATCTTATTTGAACCAAAATACTACTTGGATTCCTCCTCCCCACCTTTGTTTTCACTTTGGATTGCAAAAACATGATCGATACACACTGGTCTGTGCTAAGATACATGGAAGCAACATCTTGACACCAAGAATCCCCAGAAAAAGGAGTTTCCTTATGATGTAATTACAAGATAGCCTTTTAAGAAGTGAAATTTCATAACCAATATTTAATAATACAAAATTACTGAGTACCACCTTGTTTCACCTTGTTTTGAACCCTAAGCACCAAATTAACTGCTACTGTAACATCACTACTGCAACTTAGAGTCATATCAGAGATAAATATAGCATGCCTGTCTTTGACTTGGGGCCTTATCTGGCAAACTCTTCAAAAAATTCCACACATAAGCCTTCCTCTCCCTAGCAGCAAATTAAATGATTCAGAAAGCCTTCCTTTTTGTAGAAAGCAAGACGACTGCTGGACCAATTTTCACAATTATCAAAAGAATAAAGAAATATACAAGCTGATGTAAATAAGAATAAAAGCAGCCCCTTGAGTTCTATTAAACACAGACTTACTTTGTAGTGCTATAGTGACTAAACTTCTACGTGCCTCAGTTTCTAAACCGGTAATATGAATTGTAAACTGGGAGGCTGCCAGGAGGCAAATCTGCAAATTAGTATCTGCAAACTGCTTTCTGATAATTGGGTAAAAAGAAATGAAGACGGACCAAGTGTTATGAGTAAAGAAGGCAAATGTGCTAGTGGACTCGTCAACAGAGGGGAACTTCCATGGAAGATGAGGAATGTAGTTAGATCAGAAATCAAAAGATGTCATGTGAGCTGCAAAACCAAAAGAAAACCATCTTCAACCACAGGAGAGAATTGCTGTATCCATGAGATGGAGCAGCCAGTTGAAAATACTGTTTCTGGCAATTCATTTTTTGAGATATATTTCAGTTCTACAGTTGAAGAAATTCTTCTTAGCTAGCTAAACCCTGGTATACAGATAAATAGTTTGGATGTCCCTCACTCAAGCAGGGATGCAGCATTTATGGTTTTGGCTTTTTTTTTTTTTAATATAAAAAAGGATCATTACTTCGACCATTGAATCTTCTGAAAAATATAAAAAGGATAGTACTAGAACTGAGTGCTGATTTCTGGTCTTGATAGTTGAATAGATTTAATATCAATTCCCTTCATGTCAGAAAACACACTAGGATATATACCAGACAATATTCCCAGAGCAGCTGGTTCTTAAATACATCTTCACTGAGGAGGACCAACAGTGTAGCTATTGCATTTCTTAGGAATTCAGAGGAGGGCTCCAGATTTCAAACAAGAGTGAATGTTAAAGTGGGCTATGACCAAAAGAGCGGTTTTAATTTGAGTGCAAGGTATGTACTTCACTGAATATTATATGATAGATTTGTGTTCCATTTCAGCTGACATCTCTTGAGTTTTTCTTAAAATGATTATTAAAGATATTTCTTGAGTTCATGCAGCAAGATTTGTCTTACTGTATGCACTAAAGAATCTAATTCAGGAGAGAAGGACTCATATCATCAATTGCCATGGAGCAGCCTCCTTTCAGAGTTTCAGAGTCCATCATAGGAACATGGTGGTCAAAACACAAATGAAAGCTCTTCCAGTGAAGGTCTAGTTAAAATATCCGACTACAGTCACAGACATATTCTATTTCTTAAAGTAACTGCTTCACAGCAAAGTCAGATTCCTTCATTTTTCTGGTAAATTTTTTTTTTACTTCTTTCAGTATTTTGAAGCTCATACAGGTATGGATGACTGAGCTGGAGGGAGTCATGCCTTACCCAAAACTCTTTTATTATGTTCAGACTGCAGAGTCTTAATAACTTGAGCCAAACAAATTATTCATTGTAAAAAAACCCCTGACTTAGTAGCACTTTTGCTAACATTCTATGGAAGACGTGTGTTTTCTTACGTTAACTCACCACTGGAATGTATTTAGCAAGGTCCTTCTTCCTGAGTCACGCACAGCTTAAATTCAAGGCACGCTGCTAAAGCTGGTCAGAACAGTCTCTCAGGGCTGCTTACATTGTTTGACAAGATGAGCCTATACAATACCGGTCAATATTCTTGTGTACAGAAACATAAAGAAGTTGGTTTCCTCAGATGGTGACTTGAGTGTTCAGGGAGAACACTGGCTGGAAGAGAATTAGCATTGGAATATTCTGTGTCAAATGGAGGTACCTTTTTTTTACTGAATTTACCACTATCTCCTGCATCAGAATTCAGCTTAATGGCGAAGCACAACAGAGGACTTTCATTACTGCAAAGATTCATAATTATGGTCAAGAAACTCGTGTACTACATCCATGAAGACTCTCAGAAAATCTGAGGCATCTGGTCCAGAATTTAAGGTGGCAACTCCGCAGAATTACATTTCTCCAGAAAAGAGCCTGAAGTACATGTTACAGAGGCATGTAGGACTTAACAACTGGGTCTGCCAAAAACCAGCCTGGTAACAGTTCCAAGTGGTGGCAGAATTATTTAAAAAAATAAAGTATTCCTAGGCAAGGTTTATTCTATTTTCACAGCTGTATTATTGTTGTGACACTTTAGATTTCTATTCTAGAGTTCAGCTAAAAAATGAGAAGTGATCTACAAGTACAGAGATTATGGAAAGCCCTATAGTCGGGGTTGCGGTGTCCTTTCCAAGCTAGCATATGGGGCACGACGACGGAAATTGTGTGTGTTGACCATAAGCTCTCCTTCTCACATTATCTCCAGTGGCACTGCAACAAGCAGAAGAAAACAGCTAGAGTTGCAGTTCCCCTGGGAGGGTCTGCAGAGCTCCTAACTGTCAGCTAAAAAAATGTAACCTCATGATTTGGATATGGAGTAGCTTGGTCTAGGAATGCAAGAGATAACTCATACCAGATGCCACAATGGCATTTTCAGAAAAGTCCAATTAATGGTATAATTATGCTTTAAGCAGCTATATTGCTTATTTCTCTGATCTCTTTCTCAGTGCTGTGGCAGAATGAATTCTTGTGGATTAGCTTGTTAACAGGTAATCCTATTTAGTGGGTATCTTTGCTGCAAGGCAGTCTTGGCTTCCCACCCATTCAGCTAGGAATGTTTATATTTAGCTATTTTCTGGAAACAGAGCTCCAGCTGCAGCACATAGCAATTACTTTGGATGGATCTTGTTTTTCCTCAGGACATGTCTTTTTTCTTAGTGTAGGCTGAACAGTCTCACTAGAAATATGTCACTTTGCCTGAACAGAGTTTTGAAGAACAAGTATGTTTAACTAGTATGGGTCCAGATCTGTGTTAGATCTTGATGAGACTTGCAGCCATCCCACATTCTTCTTTTCAATCCTTTCAGGTGTATATTGCTGTTATTAAAAATTGATTGTTGTAAATACCAAAGGTATTCTAGGGCAATTTTAGTAACTAAAAGCTCCAGGGAGAAAAGACATTCCAAGGTGTCTCAGTACATTTTGCCTCTCTAACATCCTGATGTTGAGATGCTTCTTCACTCTCTTGCAGGATGGTGCTGTTAAATAAATGGACACTGAGTCTCATCTTCCATTCCAGAAGTGGGTGCAAATCAGGCAACGATGCAGTTATCCTTATGGAGATATTTCCTACGTACGTATTTAAATTGCTTTGGCACTTGCTGTGCTGAACGGCTTGCAGCAAGCTGTTGGTAAAGAACTGATGAATGTAACCTGCCAGTTTTTATGAGTTTTAGGATCTTCGTTTTTGTTCTTTAACATTCTTTGCATAGCTATCAAAGTACATCGTCCCACTGATGATGACACGTAGGACTTGATGCAGTAATTTCTTGAATCCAGGTGCAGGTTGCATCTGTACGGCTGGATGAAATACAATGAAAAATAGACACTTTGAAAGATAATGCTCTTGAAAAATATTTGAAGGATGTTGTGGTGGCATGAACCAAGGGGATCTCTGGTTTAGTTTTCCAAATGTAGATGTCTTGCTAGCAAAGAACATCATATGGCCAAGCAGAATACAAACGCCTTTGTCCTAGAAGTAACCTTGCTGAAGCAGACAGCACACCTCATGAGACTGGAAAGGGACTGGCCCTGTGGTTATCCAAAGAGTACCCACTAGCAGACAATTCAAAATGAAAGGTGATTAAAATCCCTAAACTCATATCTACTGAGTATTTTACAGTTATGCTGGAGAAATAAAGGTGCTCTATTACATTGAAATAATTAATGAACAAGACCTGAATGTACTCCAGAAATACCACACCATGTTCTATATTCCATAACCCAGACATACTCATTGCTGCTGCTGCTAAACCCTTGTGGCAGGGAGTTTACGTGCACTAGGAGTAGTGCTGCAGACTTCCTGTGACTCCTGCTTCTCCAGGAAGACCGCAGCAAGCTGCCACAGTCTCACTTGGGACTTTAAGGGGAAGAGTTTCCTGTTAGGGACAGGATAATACCCCTTGACATACGCAGCCTTTTCCTCTGACTCAACTGTCCAAGAAGCAGTGCTCATAAACACGGACGGCAGAAAGTCAGCATTTGTTTTTAAACAGTTAACAGAACAAAAGTGGCTAGAGGTCAAATTCTAAATGCTGCAGAAACACATTATTTAGTTAATACTCTATATCAGAGAGCAGCAGTACCTCCCAGGCACAAAATTGTACAGATAATATTCCTGAATTGGATCAAGTCTACTTAGTATCTGTTATCAGTTTTAACTAAGCGAACAGTGTTGTGATTACGGGCTATAAATTGAATACCATACTTGCTTTATAAAACTAATTGCTAGAAACTTGATGGTACCTTATCTCTTTTCTTCAAGAAGTTAATAAGGGAGGGTGATTAAGGCAGTTGGGCTCAGCAGCACAAAAGATCAAATCCAATCCTGTAAAATAATAACAGAAAATTCAGTGGGACCTGAAATTGGCCTAATTAAATGTTATTTTGTCTATTGCTACAATATCTTTCTTGATAGGTGTTATATTTCTGAAGTCTCATTTAAAATGCTGCAAGAGAAGCATTGTGATAAAAAGAAATCTGTGTTGGTTACAAAGCAGCTGCAACATTTCAACAGCATCATTTAAAAATTATGAAATAGCCATCAATATTATTCGCAACAGCAAATCAGGAAAGCGATTTGCTTCATATACCTTTTTTTTTTTCCCTTATATTATCATATCTGCTCCACTGTAAAAAGCCAGATGGATTATTCCCCTCCTAAGAAAAGCCAGATGTCCTCTTTATATCTGCCAACACACACTTTTCTATAAGCAGGGAATCAATCTGTTTACTTCTAATGAAAACATTCTACAGATCCATCAAATAAAGTACTCCAACATCGTTAATAACTGACAACTGTTAATAAAACACCACAAGGAAAGATAATGTAAAATAGTCCTAAGTCATTACTAACACATACAAGATTCTTACACTATGTTTCTTAATATTGTTTGCTCCCATTTATAAATTTCAAACAATGGGACTCCGACTACTTCCTATACAGTATGCAATGCATATGTAGCAATAATTTGCAGCAAACATAACAAAATACTGCAAAAGGAACAAAAGTACTATAGAATCTGGCAGAATGAATCCAAACAATGTTCTTAGGGCCTTGGATTTACCAGAGTCCACTGTGTCTTCATGCACACATACTTCCATTGCTCTGCTTTCCACAAAAGGGAGATTCCAGGCCATTTAATCATAAATTCCTGGGATGGCTCTCCCTCCTTGTTTGTGTTTGTTTTTACTTCTAATGAAAACATTCTACAGATCCATCAAATAAAGTACTCCAACATCGTTAATAACTGACAACTGTTAATAAAACACCACAAGGAAAGATAATGTAAAATAGTCCTAAGTCATTACTAACACATACAAGATTCTTACACTATGTTTCTTAATATTGTTTGCTCCCATTTATAAATTTCAAACAATGGGACTCCGACTACTTCCTATACAGTATGCAATGCATATGTAGCAATAATTTGCAGCAAACATAACAAAATACTGCAAAAGGAACAAAAGTACTATAGAATCTGGCAGAATGAATCCAAACAATGTTCTTAGGGCCTTGGATTTACCAGAGTCCACTGTGTCTTCATGCACACATACTTCCATTGCTCTGCTTTCCACAAAAGGGAGATTCCAGGCCATTTAATCATAAATTCCTGGGATCTCTCTCCCTCCTTGTTTGTGGGTTTGTTTTTTTTTTTTAATTGTGTTTACATTCTTGTGTGTGGGTTGGGAATTTAGGTTTGTTTGTGATGAAACATCAAAGTTGAGTCCCAAATTAATACTGTGCAGTCATATATTCTTTGCACCTTCCCACAAGAGGATGATAGAAACACACACGGTTACCAAGTTTTATGCAACATTAATGGGATTAAACTAATCTGTAAACCTTTGTGTGATGTGATTTTGCTTCCCCATTCAATTTTCCTCCTGTTATTTTTCCTAGCGTTTGCTTATTGATTTTCCATTTTCTTTTTCAGATTTTACAAAGCTTTCTAAATCTTCATGTGAAATAAAAGAAATATTAATATTCTGTAAACATGCAAGTATATTTAGTTGGTATACCTAATTCTGTTTGTCAGAAAGTGGCATTTTAATCCTGACACATGCATTGCACAGGTATGTGGCCCATAATCTTTCTCCACATGGCATCACAGCACTTACTGTACAGATTACACCATCACACGCAGGAAATTATCAGCAGTTAGAGCAGATAAAAGCTCGAACTGAGATTGCTGTATTTTTTCATAGTGAGCGTTCTCGGTTATCAAAAGCTACACAAGTAATTTAGAAGAACTGCTAGTAAATAGAAAGTCCTCGAGTTCTGCAGAACAACTTTGGTGTTTCAAAATCAATAGAGAGTGAAGACCAACAGACTGTGGGGTTTGCAAGAGGTGCCAGTGAAGAGACAGCTGACTGAGATTCTCTTCAACATAAGGTTAACCAAAGTTATAATTTGAGTGTTACCCGAGGAACTATTTCTCTCCAAAGTGTTGTGATGTTTTTCAAGCAAAATGTTTACATGCGAAACTGCATGAGCTGCCATTCAGATTCACACAACACATTAACTGCTAGCACAACAATCCAGTGGAGCAATCCATTTACACTTTGCAGACTGAATATTCAACTGTGGTTTCGGATCCTTCTTCACCGGGATCAGTTTCATATTTAGCCACTTTGCTCCTCTAACTGCCTGCTTCTGTACTAGTAGGGAAGACTATCATCCATCCATAACCTCTGAGTTATAAACTAGATTGGGGAACTGATCTATCTGGCTTAAAAAATACATGCATCTATTTTAAATATGTTTATATTTTTAAAATAAAATATATTTATTGAGATTTTCACCTGGTTCATTTTTCAGATGGATCAGTATCCTGATCTGGTACACAGTTCAGCCACACAAAGAGCTGCAGACACAGCTAAGGGTTGGTGTGCTGTGTTGCAAGGGCAGGAACAAGGAGCAGGTAGGAACCAGTAATACAGCAAAGGCTTCATGTCATCAAGCCACAGCCTTATTTACGATGTGGCTGCTTTTGCCTGTACTAGGAAAGAAATGAATTTCAGTTCCTTGCATTTGTGTTAGCTCTGCAGAAGAGACCTGTATGTCTCTTCTGTGTCCATTTAGTAACCATGACTCAGTGTGATCCCTTTATTGGAAAGCCAAACCAAAATTCCAGCACACTTATACAATAAACTTTCACCATATCTTAATTATACATGGGCACACTGTCCACTCAGAAAAACAGGTCATCGTACATGATAAAAATCTCCAGCCAGTCCTAACTAGACAGAATTCCTAATTTTAAAGATTTGCATCCATTTGAAATTTCCCTGGGGTTTGTCTTCCTAATACCCCAAGTTCACCTACACATTTCCTGTCCTCACCGACTGAGCTGCAGGCTGCTGCATGAAGGAGAGATTTGTTCTGTGCTAAGGTTTAAACCTCTCCCCTCAAGACTGCTCCAGCTCCACAGAGCTTAGCTTAAGCCTGTGCCGGTTTACACGCAAGCCAGTGTTCAATATGAGTGAATGAGTTCTGGCTTAATGTGCACAGGCTCTGGTGTGAGGTTGGCTGACAGCGCAGACACAGCCTGATATCTCTGCACCAGGCTCTAGTGCTTGTGTCTGAGCTGGCAATGCACTTCCAGCCGTTACTCAGCTCCGGACCGCCACTGACTGCTGTTCCTTCCCCAAACTAGAGCTTAATTGCACAGAGTCTCAGACCAGTCAAACACTTTATTGCCAAAATATTTTTTTGTTCAGAATGGTCTGAGGCTGTGATAATATCCATCCTTCTCAGCCATCTCAGCCTTGGTGCTTCAGAGGAAATCCTATCAAACTATGAATTTAGTCTAACCAAAATCCATGGTTTTGCAAATCTAGATCACAGTTCTCAGCCAAGCCCTACAAAAATACCTTACACTTCATGTCCTGTAGTAACATGGATCTTGTTGAACAAAGATGCGTCGCTGGTGTGCCTCGATTCCGTCGGATTTCCAACAATGATCTAAATGAAAAGAAGAAAGGGCCTTGTTGCATTTTTGGTACACGGTGCATCTCGTACAGTCTCACCTTTGCAAGACAAAGATCCTCTCACACACGAACAAGCAGAGCCCACAGCCCCTCATTGAAAGACTTCAACAGACAAAAACAGGGAACAGAAGGATTTAGTGAGGTAGCAAAGAACCGAAAAGATTACATAGGAAATTTAACACAGAATGGGTAAATTGAGCCAAATCAGTCCATGTCTGAAATAAAAGACAATCTCTTCTCTCTGTACTAATGTTTTTAAATAGTCTTACTTGAATAACACAGATCCCTAGCCCTACTAAAGCAGAGAAGGTGTTTTCAGGGCATTGAAAGCACACACTCTTCATTTAGGTCTACTTCAGCAACTATGGGACATGCCTAAATGATCAAATGCAGACAGGTGTGTGCTAGTTCCACCTGCACTACGTATTACCTATGTTAATGTACAAATGTCCTTCCTGATAGAACCTCCTCTAAAACCGTATGTGGTTTAATGTTCTATTTTTTTCTTTATTGGCAGAAATGTCATCATCTTTATTACTTCATGACCCTTTGACTGCAATAAGAGTATTTCCAAGGCTGAGTGATGAACCAGAGAAAGAAAATATAACCCAGAAAACACTATGGGTTGGTTTTTTGGGGTTTTTTTTGGCCTGAAACAGTTCTAGTTCACTGTGTGGACCCAAATGTGATCTGGCACAAAGAAAGGCATGATACACATCCAGGAAGGTCTCTTCCTTTGGGGGGAATTCCTAGCTTGGATGTAGAGCTAACATAGTTTGACAACTTTTAGACCCACCTGGTTTGGCATTTTGCTGGTTTGAAGCATGAGAGTTACAGGGAGCTGCCTAAAGATGAACAGGGGAAGCTGGACCTATTTAGTTTATAGTAACAGCGCAGAAATTAGCACTCTGCTGTCTCCAGTGCCATCCCTTCCCTGGCTCTTACCAGCCACGAAGCAGCACGAAGCACCCCGTAGCACCATGGCTTCCTCCCACGGCATGACAGCTGCTTGGCGGCTGGCAGCGGGCTCACTAATTTCCTAGACTCTTACAATTTGCCTTGCCAACAAATTAAATGCAAACGCAAGCCGAATACTTCCGAGTTGTCAGTATTTCTGTTTATGGCCCAGAAAAGCGGTCAGAATGTAAATGCAAAAAATAATTTCCTCTCAATTCTGTGTTTTTTCAGCTGGCTGAGCTACAATTTGCTCCTTGCACTCAGAACAGCATCAGGTTTTGCTTTCTTCTATTTTAGAGGGGTTTTTGGTAAGGCAGAGGCCTGAGGACACTGGTAGAAGGAGAGGAAACATCCCCAGGGGTGAGGAGAATCACCTCAGCGAGCAAGCAGAGATAACCCTAAACGAGAGGGGAGACCGTTCCCCACAGCGTCGAGGCAGACCGGAGGAGGGGCCGGGGTCTTTCCCAGAGGTGAGCCCCCAGCACCTGTCCTCCGCGGCTGCTTCACCTGCGCACCGCGACCCAGACAGCGTGGGGAGAGCCGCCCCACCCCCGCCGCTCGCTGAGGCGGCCCCGCGAGGGCTCCGCCGGCCTCGGGCAGACCCTGAGGGGAGCGGGAGACCCCGGCGCAGGCGGCCGAGGAGAAGAACGTGCCCCGCGACGCCGCGGCGCCCTCTGGCGGGGCGGGAACGGGGCTGCTGGGGGTGTG
>NW_008794630.1:1853605-1898658 GCF_000699145.1 Aptenodytes forsteri | reverse complement strand
CTTTGCGGGGCGGGGGGGCGGGAGCCCGCGGGGGGTCGCGGATCAGCTGTGGAAGCGGCTGAGGGCGGCAGCTCCTGCCCCGGCGTCCAGTTCTCTCAGCAGGGGGTTTCTCAGCCATGACCGAGCGAGGCCGGAGAGCAA
The DNA here is from genome assembly GCF_000699145.1 of Aptenodytes forsteri. NCBI lineage: Eukaryota > Metazoa > Chordata > Aves > Sphenisciformes > Spheniscidae > Aptenodytes > Aptenodytes forsteri. The sequence continues at coordinate 1,898,517 of NW_008794630.1, read as the reverse complement.
ACGTAGGTCTTTTATCGTTACGCAGGGCAGTAAGTGCGGCTAGGGCTGGGCAGTGCAGGTGAAGGCTGCCTGCCTGCCCCAAGGGTTTAGCTCTTGAACGGTCGGTCTTGCAGACACTCGGGCCGGTGCAGGACACTCCGAAGTCGGCGTTTTGGCCGCTTGCGGGCTTTGCGGGGCGGGGGGGCGGGAGCCCGCGGGGGGTCGCGGATCAGCTGTGGAAGCGGCTGAGGGCGGCAGCTCCTGCCCCGGCGTCCAGTTCTCTCAGCAGGGGGTTTCTCAGCCATGACCGAGCGCCGAGCGAGGCCGGAGAGCAAACGTAGGTCTTTTATCGTTACGCAGGGCACGGCTAGGGCAGCTCTTGAACGGTCGGTCTTGCAGACACTCGGGCCGGTGCAGGACACTCCGAAGTCGGCGTTTTGGCCGCTTGCGGGGGTCGGAGGGAGGCTGTAGGGCAAAATTTCTTTGCTAGGAGGTGGAGAGGTACCAAGCTGGCGAGTTTCTGGTGCTGTGCTGGTAATTAATGCAGAAAAAGCCTATAAATAGAAGTTGAGATAACAGGCAAAGGAGAGCAACGTGACGATGTGGACGTTTTGGAAATGCCTTAAAGGTAAGAAATACAGGTGATGTTAAATATGAGGTAATGCTCTGGAGAGGTTTGTAAGCAGCTTGGAAAGAAGTGTTTAAGGGATACTATATAACTGGAATGTTTTTATTTTATTTTAGAAGTTTTTCACGAGGGCTTTAAAGCGGGGTGAGGCTGTGTGCTGCTAAAGGGATGATCCCACTGCCTCGCTGCTTGGTTGTGTGCACTTGACATCTCTCTGCTTCTGACATTAGCCTCGTTATCTGACTGAAAATGAAGAGAACAGGCAGCTGATGCCCAGCATCGGAGGTGGTAGGGGGAGCGGGACTGCCCCTTTCGGTGGCAGTGCGGGCTTAGTTTGCTTTAAGCCATGCTTGAAACTTTCAATTCCTTGAGCAATTTTTTTGGTCCTACTTTACCTTGGTAAAGTAAGGAACGCAAAATGAGTATTTCCCTGTTGTTTACCAAACAAAAAAGGGTCATATTTTCACTTTCTGCTCCAGTTTTTTAGCCAAGGCGAAAGGACCAGAACTGTATAAAGGCTCCATAGGAAACGCTACTCCAGCTCAAGTGCAGATAATAAGTGTTAGGGGAGGTCTCTGCTGTGCAAAGGGTATGTGGGGGCAGGGTCACAGCATACAAGCCTATGGAGATAACAGGCAGCCCAGGGAAGTTTCTGCCACTGTCACACGGCCCCAGAGTTGTCCAGTCTAATCCTTTAGGCTCTGGAGACTCCAGAGCAGCCCAAGGTTTGGGTGGCGTGGTGTAGTTTAAAAGAACTGTAGTTATCCTCCCACAGCAATGCCAGTTGTGTGCTGTGCCTTTGAGGGACGGCGCTGACGTTTGTCCTTGATGCTTGAAGGCCAGAGCTCTTCTGGCAGTTCTCCAGCAGAGAGAAAGCAGATTGTGCACATGGCTCCTTCAAAACAAAACTTCTTTCTCTTAAGTTACACGCTCAAACTCTTCTTTTACAATGTAACTAAGCAGATGTAGTGTGTCTGCTGCTGAAAGGGGCAAAGGCAGTGGAAATATTTATTCCCTCCCCCAAAGGGATTTGCTCCCTGAACGAGCTCATGGAGTCAGAACAGCACCAGTACTTGTGCAGGGAAAAACAAAGGGGTCATATGGCTGAGGATGGAGCAGAGAAATGATAAACAGGAGGCCAATCTTTTATGGGGTTCGCTAGCTGTTGGAAAACTCAGCTGTGCTGTAAATTCATACCTTCATTCACCTTATTTATGTGTCTGCTCTAGTATGCAAGCTTGATGCATGTGTAAATCATTTAAATAACGGAGATGCACTAGCATAAAACACCAATGAAATGAAATTGAGAGAGGGGCCTGTGGCGTGCAGCAAAAAGGAACCTTGTCTGTTGAGAGACAAGTTTCTTCTAAAGTTTCTAACCAAATGAACAGTGAAGGAAGTGAGCAAGAGTTAAGAAACAAACCCAACCATATAGCCTGGGGAATGAGAGCTGTGAAAGGTGGAAGAAACAGCTCCAGAAGGGACCTGGCAGCTAAATGACCTCCAAAAAATCCCGTGAGGTTCAAAGATACCTGATGAAACAGGGTGAGGATTATTCTGGATAACATTAGTGCTACCTGAATGGTGATTCCAGTAACTTCAATTAGAAATTGTAATTAATGGTTTTGTAAACCATGGTAGTGCTGTACTTCCCTAAGTATGGTTAATAGATGAATTTATGCATGTCATGAGAGTGTAGAGTCTCAGACTTAATAGTATAAGAATAAACTTAAAAGAATAAATATAACTGCAGAATAAAATATCTGTAGTTCATGAAGCACCCCCTGCTGTATTTTGTCATTCTTCCTTGTGCATTCCCGTATATTTCTTGTTTTCTGCATTAAAAAAAAAAATCCTGCTGCAACTGCTATATTGATTTCACTTTGAAAATTAAGCTGCATCATTTCATTCTGATTGTGTATATCTTGCCAGAGTAGATGCAGCTGTTGTGTTACTCACAGGCCTGAGTATGTTTTGCTGGTTTAATACAAAACCCTCTTGTTTGGCTTTTCCTTCTCAGCTTACTTTAGTGGTGCTGTTCATACAGTTGTTAGGAATTGTATTTGACAGTCCCTCATCAGTTTGTTCCCTGATTTATAACACATAAAATGTTGCTCTTGGCTTAGAAATTTCTTGACATGAATTGAGTTTGAAAATATGAAAATATCTGGCTTTTTTTTTGATACTTTGGATAAGAAATTGCCCATGAGCCAGTATCTCATGAACTACCTAAAGCGTTAGAGAGGATTTAGATGAATATGAGTAGTAGGAATTACTATGCTGGTCCAGGAAAAAGTACTCAAGGCTGGAAGGAGGGAAATGGAATAAAGCTGGAGGAATTTGGAGAGATGATCAGCAGCTTACAGGCGAAAGCTGGTTTTATGTATATATAGTGGTGCCCTGAGTTTAGAGGGTCTCTGTGCAAATATTGTTAGAAGACTGTAGTGTTCCTTATTTGGAATATTCTGGAAGGGAAGAACTGGAAGGGATTATGTATTTAAAAAACTGTGTTGTCTCGCTTTGTCTACTCTGCCTGGGCCTTTACTCATGCAAGTTTTGTAAACAGCTGCAGCAGACCCTCTCTTTAAAAGCTGATTGTCTGTTAAAAAGGGGTTGAGATAAAACTTGCCCTGCTCCTCTGAGAGTTTAAGGGGCCCACCTGTGACATCAGTTGTGTTGCAGTTGTTGAAAGTCCAGTAAATTGTGATCAGCCCTATTTGTAACATTTTCAGACTTATTAACCTCCCACCCCTAGACTAATAAATAACAGATAAATTCTTCTCACCTAGTAAGTGCTATGGCACGTCTCTAAATAGAAAATAAATAAATAAATAAAGCAGTCCCTGCCCTGAGAACCTTAGATCTGAGGATATCCTCTCTTACATGATCTCAACTGGTAGTGAACAAAAATTGCCATATGATTATTTCAAGCAGGATACATTAAAATAAACGTAATGGGTCTTCTGGGCCTTTTTGTACTTAGGATAAAAAAAAAGTTCCTGTGAGCTTAACACTCTGGGGCTACTTGGCTACTTTACTTGTAGTCTCAACAGGCTGAAAACTAAACAGAGAAAGGAGATTACCTCCCCATTCCTACCTTATACCCCGACTTAAGGTCGTTCACGGGTGGCTAAGGAAGAATGTGGTTGCTGCGTTGATTTGTGGATAGTGGAAGGACTTTGATCTGTTGTTCCAGCTCTTTTAACTGGTGAGACAGCCATGCCCATTTTTAAATTGTTTTTAGAACAAGGGAAAATATAACATAATTATCAATTTACGTATACTGTAAATATGTGCCCAATAAGGTAAGATAACAATGGTTCTTAAAGACCTGTTTCTGATACCAGCTTGGACACAGCTTTAAACCAGGATAAGAACTGAAAAAAATCCAAATAAAAAATGCCTCTTGCAGTTTTGTTTCCCCCTGCCTGTGAGGGTTGTTTGTTTTAAGTCTGAAGTCAACAAGATACACCAGGGCAAATTGTATGATAAAAAGGCATCTTAAACTACATGTGCAACTGTACTTAAGCTCATGAACCAGTAATACAGATGTCCTAAGCAGCAGAATGTGTCTCAAGTCTTTTAAAAATGAGCCATAATACTGTTCTGTAAATCTCTAGGGGAATGTAATTCTTAATCCAGAGATTTTTTTTTTTATTTTATTTTTTTTTGGCTTCTATAGTGCTTGCTTGCTTACGAGCTGCCATCTGTGGTGAAGGGCATTTCAGCTACTGGTTGCAGCAGCTCTGTCTGCCCACAGGCACTGGCGGGAGTTTAAGCTAACTTCAAGTTTAGCTGCACGCCACCCTGAGGAGAAGCAGTTTGAGAAGACGTGGTCTAAGGAATTAGGTGTTGGCTTTTTTGTTTAAATGAAGATAACTTGTTTTCTTTCTTTTCCCTTTACCATGATCTGATGGTAAGATGGGATATAAAGGGGAATTACAGACTTAATTATCTTAATTCAGCTTTTTTAGTTAGTGGGAACAAGCTTGGGCTAGAAAGTACTTTGCACTAAGTTTTGATAAAATGCCCTCTTACCCCGTGAAAGGAAGACTGGGGTATTATATACTGAGCAGGGTGATACGCCCTGCTGTTGCTGATGGCATCAAGCACAGGCTGGGGCAGTCCTGAGCCGTTGAGGAAAAAAGAGACAGGACTAGGGGAAATTTGATGGTCCCTCTAGCATAGTGCTCTCAGCCATGCTGCATGTTTGTTGCTGATCATTGCTTTTATTTTGCGGAGTTTAGATTCCAGGTGCCTATTGACATAAAGGGATGCTGTCATAGATTGTGCCAAACTCTTTAACTTAAAACAGAGCACCGTAAAAAAAAAAAAAAAAAATAGTGCTAGTGTAAGTGAGACCAAAATTTGACTTGGTGTGGGTAATGAAAAGTTCTGTGCTACTTTATCCTGCGGTAGAGGCCTAATCTGATGTTTCTGATGTTAACAACTGTAACTATCTGTCTGTTGATAGGAAATATTTCATCATCAGGTGCAAAACTCTGCTTTCATGCTGCTGGATCGCTTATGGTAAAGTTATGTAGAAAACAATATTTGCAAAAGTGTTGTTTGGTTTTGTGTTGTTGTTTTTTGTTTTTTTTTTTTTTTTGACTAACCTAGAAAACAAATTATTTCATGCTTAAGGTTGAGAATAGCCAAGATTAGTTTCTTTAAACTGAAATTAATTTTATTTAATTTTAAAGTAACACTTGATAGATTGTGATAGAGATTAAAGCTTTGTAGGTCTTTCTCAGAAGACAGGCAAGGCTTAGAGCTATAGAAATACCATATGTCTATCAAAAGCAACAGTTTCTCTCTTCCCCCCCTCCCCACTTCTCACATTATTTTTAAATATATATGATGATGACTGCCTTGGTAAGGATGTTCAAACAGTGACTTTTAAAAACATACAGTTATATAATGCACAGTCTGCTGCTTCCCTTGTATGCTTCAGAAATTCTGTGATAAGAAAGCATCTGCTTTTTTCTGACCTATATGACAAATACAACACCCAGATCACAAATGGACAATGATGTACAGGTTTTCTTTTGTCAGGCTACTGCAAGAGTAATAGCTATCAGGGCTGGCTAATTATGAAGGCTTATATCCAAGACAAGCCTCTGCACATTACATGCTTATTTCAGATTCTGTGAACCACGGTGCTATTTTTTTTTATAAACAAGGAATTCACAGGTAGACACACAGACAATGGTGTGGTAAGAGCATCTGGTATTCATATATAGCCAATAGACACATGATCTTTACCTCCTGTCTTCAAAAGCAAACCCAACTCTTTGGAAAGTAAGTGTGCTACCAGATATTTAGATGAACTTAAATCTTAACATCAAATCTCCTAATCCCTCTTTGATTTGGTTTTGGGCTTTTTGCTTTGATTGCAAGAGAAGTTTTGGTTATTAATTACAGATTAGGTCCTTTATCCTTAAATTATAGCATTGGATTCCTTCTTTCTTTGTCTATAGAAAACCTCTCCCACAAACACCAAACTGATTTTTAGGGATGGAATTGCAGATAGCTGCCAAATTCAAAATGTAGGTGAGGTGAGGGTGGAGGTAGGGGTATTTAATTTCCTAGAGAGAGATGATTAGACATAATAGAAAAAAATAAGGAACACACAAAGAAAATCCACGCGTGCTGCCAGTGGTGAAACTTCCATAGGTATCTTTGGGTCAAATTCTGCAAAGCAGCAAATTGATTTAAGTGAGTGGTACAACAGAATAATTCCTGCGAGCATAAAACAAGCAACTTGCACGTTTGTGTGGAAGACAGGGTGTAGAAAGGATGGTGGATATAGCGGAAGCATCTATCAAAGGTGAGAAAGCTGCTTTTTCTGCAGCACTTGTCTTCACTTCTATTTGATGGCATTTAATTTATCCATTTTTCAGAGCAGTATGTTAAAATAGTCACTGTTTAATCACCTTGGAAGAAAAGTGTAGGTGGAAAACATTTTACACCACTACTTAATTCCTTAAGAAGAAGGGAGGAGAGGGGCAATTTATTGGTTCTTGTTACCCAGATAATATTAATTGAATGATAACACCAGAATCTCTGGCTCTGTAGAAAGAATCAGGATTAATTGTTGAAATTACATTTGTGTAGTCCCGCTACTTTAGCATGCTAGGTCCCTGGTGAGACAGTTACTGTTCTGTGGTATCATTAACTGAGCTGAGAAGCAAATGTTAAGAGCATATGGTAGCGAGAGAAATTAATTATAAGTGCCAACTTCTTAATTTTTCATGTCAGCTTTTCTTCCTCCTAAAATTAGGTGTATATTTGCAATTTAAGCTGTTGATTGCTAGTAAGATTTTTAAAATAAGTAATACAAAGCCAGGAGATCTTTTCTTATGTTGAACTTTTGAATATACTAATAAAAGAGTTTAAAAAAAAAAAAAAAAATCTGTCTTCAAGTATATTATGTTAAAAATGGAAATCCACATACCATGGTGGAGAGCTGATATTGCAAAAGTTGCTCAGGAGAAAACTCCTTGGGATAGTCTTGCTCTAGTCAACCGAGCCTTTTAGCACATCTCTCAGAATAGGGTTTCCTGGAATAATGTCTTCTCTATTCTAACAGGATAATGATTCTGATTAGCACTAATGAAAATACAATTGGTTTTCTGTTTTCTGGTTAAGAAAACAGATACTTGCCCAGAAGTTCAAGCAGATTAAATACAAAATTGTCCAACGAAGCACAGAAACACCGGGGAGTTAGAATACAACTTATTTTCAAATTTATGGTTAAAGAATGGGCATAAATGGTGGGGACGATGAAAACTTTTAAAATTGTCCATCTTCCTTTATATTGAGTACAGTAAAGCAGCTTTGATTTAGAGTTTCTCAATTGAAGTGTTCATATACGTGCTGAGCAGTTACTCCTGGAGGTGGCTTATTAGAAACCCTTTGACTTGAAGGCAAGGTTAATTAGTGAAAGGGTTGCTTCTTATTTAGCTGTATAAATTTACCATTTACAGAAGCTTTGACTTCCTACTTTTACGTTCAGTGGCCTGATCTTTAGCGTATCAGAAAACAATAAAGAAAGATAATAGGACATTGTATCACCACCTGAAACTATTCTTGGGTTCGGTATTGTGTTTTTTGTAAAAGTTGACCTACTTTGAGTATTGCTTATAAAAATCCTCTGATATTTCAACATTATTTTCTGTGCCACTACTGTAAACGAAGGACAGCTTACTCATGGTTGTGAAACACTGCAGCAGCATACTGGAAGTGTTCAGTCAGGACAGTAGTGCATTTCATATAAAACCTGTCCCATTTCACGTACGTGAAATCCTCATTCAAAGTAGCGATGAAATTCAGAAAAAAACCCCAAACTGTTACAGAACGCTTTCACAATGTACTTCTGTCTCTAGAATGAAAAAAAAAATTGCCATTCTGTGAAACACAAAACTTCTTAACTGAGTGAAAACTGTTTGAAGAAAGTTTAGCAAAAGTTCTGCCACTTTTTCTTCTGGTTTATTGCTAGAGCACTGGGTTTGCTACGTTAGAATCCATCTTGAACTTGCTTTTATATAAGCAGGTGGGTTTTGGGTTAGTGCCCTGCTGGTGCGTGCCCTCAGTCATCTTAATCCAGAATGTGCTGGCTTTGTTTTGTCCACCCTAAAAAAATTAATTATTTGTTTAGCCTTTAGTTGGAATGTTGCATTTCCAGTCTCCCAGGAAAATGTAGCTATAAATATAATAACTGGCATAATTATTGCAGTGAACTATTACATAGCAGTATACGTGGGGCACGCGCCCTGCAATCTCAAAGCCAACTTTTATATTGGGGTTTTCAATAAAACAGCCTATATCAACATATAAGTGCTAACCTACAGGTGCATAAAAACATAAACCCATTGTATTTCCAAAATATTTTCCATAGTACAAGTAGTCTTTTAATATTGAGAACCAGTTATTTGACAGATATTTTTTTTTTAATTATTTGTTAACTAAAGCAGTATGAGACATTCCTCTAGTCATCCTAACCTGTTAGGAAAAATTCTACACTTCTGTTTTGTGTCCTTACTACAGACTGGCTGCATATTTCTTTATTTTGCAATACAGAATGTGCTCTGGCTCACTTACCGTACTTGTGGTTTTATAAATCAGTTAGTTAATAGAAACAGTCTTGATTTTCTTTTTGTTGTTGTTGTTTTTTTTCTCAGGAGCTTCCTATGTGATCTTAGGTAGGTCACTTGAGATCGTATTCAGAGATGTGTTAAATTCCCGTAAGTTGATGCCTCTGTGGGTCTGTATTTTAGCCTCTCCTGATGTCATTTCTCAGTCTTTAAATGGGAACAGCAACAATGTTATACCTCAAAGAGATGTCATTAGGGTAAATATGTTCATGACTGAAAGTGACATGTCAAATGCTAGAATTGTGTGAGCAGACAGGCCTGGACCGAATTGTGCCATAATTTGTGCTCCACACTAACAATGGCAGAGTGAAATGCCTTAAAAACAAGGAGCAAGAGTTGCGTTTGGAAATGCTGAGACTTCAAATGGTAAGATTGGAAGCAGGGATGTTGCTCTTGAGGTAGCCAGGTACCACAGCCACCCTTCCTTTTCAGTCACTGTGGCGCAAGTGGAGGCATGACGTTGAAAAGATTTCTTAGATAATTATGCTTTTTTAAAAGGATTTTTTTAAAAAGCTGTAGAAGTAATTGATCAGTCCTGTTTACAAGCCCAGGGGTGCTTTGGAGACTAGTTCTGAACAGAGTTTGTCCCTCAAGAATGGTACTGAGTAGTTCGCTGTCGGTGCGGTTCTTGGCATACTCCCTTACTAGAGCTATTAACAGCCTTGTAGATGTGCAGAGGGGGTGTATATCTGAGGCTCTGTGCCCTAGCAGAGTTAAAACAAGAATAGGCAATGTGCTAATATTGTCAAGAATAGTCTTGCTTTGGCAGGGAAATAGATTAGACAACCTGATAAGTCTTCCTTTAAAAAAAGAAAAAAAAGTCTATTCTTTGAGTCAGTGTTACAGTACAAGAAATCCTACTTAAAAAAAAAAAAGGCCAACAGTGAGGTTTTATTTTTTTTTTTTAATACAGTAAAGATAAAAGTGATCCCAAAGAAATCTTTTCTCTAGCCCACACAGGGTAAGAAACAGGGAAATATAAAGAGATTTCTGCTGGTTTATTTCCTTCAGTTCTTTGTCATGTGTAGGAATGGGGTGTATTACTTTCTAAATAATTCAGACTCCAGAGGCATTCCTTGCATTATTCTTTTAGAACAGTAGAGTCCATTAGAGTAACGTATGTATATGTCAGGCTTTAACATTTTCACGTAGTCAATAAGTAGTAACTTGGGACCAAGCTAGATCCTTATTTTATGATTGCCTCATATTATGTGCATCGTTTGTAAGCTAAAACATGTAAGCTTTTATGTGTGAGGCCTACACAGTAGGCCTCCAGTACTATGGAGAAAGGCAGGAGCAGGGAACGTGCCACTCAAGGTGGCATTGTTGGAAAGAAGCTGGAGAGGGCGAATGGTATAACAGAAAGAGCAACACAAGAACGAAGGGGGTTGTTGGGGTTGGTCTGACCTTCAGAGGCTAGAACGAGTAACTGAAATCTGATGGAAACTGCAAAAGATTGAGTCTATATCAAACTTCACCTCCAAAGCTAGAATCCTAGGGACTCTAGACGGACTCTCTTGAAACTGGTCTATTTAAGCTGAGGGGCACCATGCCTGTTATGTTGAAACAGTGCATTTTCTAGACACTTAAAATCTGTCTTGTTGCGCTGAAGTAGCATCTTTGCTGAATAAGATGTTAGCAATTTTCCTCTTACAGAACATCTGCTTTCTGACTGAATCACTGAACAAGCGGCAGGCTTGTTTGAGCCTGCTGTCCTCCCTGTGCTGCTCACTAACTGCTGCCTTGCCGAAGGGTGTGGGCTGGGTTTCATCACAGAGGTGTCAGGCTTAGGTTCCCTGGTGTCTGCAGGAGTGTCCTCCTTATTGAAAGGACAGTGGTGTAAAAGTAAAATTTACTTTGGCGCTTTTGAACAAAATCTTCACATCTTGTTTTCGAGGATCTAGAATTGAGAGAGCAGAACAGCTTGGAGTTACAGGGAAGAAAAAAGCAGTAAGATTGTGGTGATACTTTTATCTTCCGTGAGTTTTGAAATGACTCATAAATGGCATTCATCTTGTATAACCTTTAAACACAGAGAGCAGAGAATGAATTTGGTAAATAATCTGAAAAACCCCCATATGAAGGTAGTTTATCAGCAAAATTACCATGGGGTTTGTTTTCACTGAGAAAGTAGGTTTGTTTAATCACCTGCCAAAGTTTTATGCAAATACTACAACCCGAAGCACAAGTATTTCTTATTGGTAGATGTTTGCCTTGGAAGCTTGGTGTTTCATTAACTGCTGGTGCTGAGCTGATTGATTAGAATTGGTGGATGACATTAAGTGATCGTCTGATGTTGAAATGTTTCCTTTTCGCTTGTAAGATAATTATGAAGACTTTTTATAAGGCAAACAGTAGGGATGCCTGTTTCAGATGGAGGTAAGTACCAAAGAACAGGGGTATTTCTAAGAGAGCAGGGCATGGATACATCTGCTTTGTTTTGCTTGTGTGCTGTCTGTGAACTGTGCTTTCTCTTTTGGGGAGCGCTGAGTCAGTCATGCAAGAGTTAAGGAGTGAACGCAAACAGAAGATCTAGGTTTGTAGATCAGCCTAAGTGCTTTCCTCAAGGGGAAGATGCTTTCTGGCACTGCAGCAGCAGGAGGAGAAGCAAACAACTCATGCCCTGTACCCACCTGGAACCGTGACAGTAATGTTTTAATCTTTTGAAGTGAACAAGTTTCTATGGCTAGGTAAAAATACGCCTGTAAAATGGCTTGATTCTGTTGGTGATACGTTATCCCTTTAATTAAATAGCTGACTTATGCTTGACAATTAATTGGAGTGATGTATGATTTTTATTAGAAACCCATGACTAATTTTTTCTTGCCGTTCTTGCTATCTTATTGTTCTTGCCTACCCTCCTCCAAAGTTGCTGCTGCGTGCCAGCCATGTCCTCCAGGCACTGGTGCAGACTGGTGTTCGCTCTTGCTTAGGCTTTTACCTGTTCCAGATAAAGCAATTGTTTTCAGATATTTTCCATGTCTTCAGAAATTTTCCACTTCATCACAGTTCTGCAATTTTTTTGTCTTGAAAGACTCTGGGATTTTTTACATAAACTTTAAAAAAACAAACAACACCCCCCACCCCCAAAACCTCACCACAACAAAACCCTCCACTGTGTTAGCTTCATCTAGTACCACATTTGCTACTTCATTAAAATAACTGCCAGGTTAAAAAAATCCTTCCTGCAGTAGTCTGTGCCTGTAGAGTAATCTGCTAGAAAACTTAGGTGAATTTTATATTTAATCACAATAGGAAAGGTTCAAAATGGATGGGACTGGAGACATCTCTGTTAAAATCAGTAGAGCAGCAGCTACAAAGAACTCAGTTTGCCCCTTATCTTATTCTTCCTAACTGTAAGAAGCTGAAGCTCAAGCCTTTGTGTTACAACAAACTGCGATGTGGACAATTCTTTAAATTTTTTCCACTTAGAAAGCTTTAGTCTTTTTATAGGAAATTTGTTTCCATGGGTGAACTTAGGCATGGATGAGTGGGGAACAATGCATTGTTTGTTAAAACAAACTTTTTTGAAGGGAGTGGGCTTAAAAGGAAGGAAATGTGGTTTAGATTTAAGTTTCTTTTGAAATTTCTTCCTCTTCTTTTTCCTCATACCCCCCAAAAACACAAAACAAAAATCCAAACAACTAGAAGTCCCCAAACTGATGTTTCACTATACATATCTTTAAAATATTTGGTATAATCTGGAAAGCCAGAGAGAAAAATTATCAGTTTAAAAATCACTGTCTTTGTTACCCTTCCCTTCCCTCTCCAGGTTGTTCTCCCTCAAGAACATGCAGCTTTTGTCTCAGCTTTTCTAGTTCATATGTTTGGCAGGGTTTTATCTAGTCTGTGTCACTGGTGTGTGTAAAGTAATTTAAGCTTCAATTTATCCATGTGCTTAAACGTTTTGCTGAATAAGGTCCTTGCATTCTCTGATCCCTGGGTTGATCATTCACAGGGTCACTGTGGAAGGAAGGGGGGTCGGTAGGGGTGAAGATACCGGGGGGAGCTTAAGGCAGGAATACAATTTAATTTTTAATTGGCTAGATCTAGGGCGGACAGTTGCCTGGAAATCTCTCTTTCTCTCCCTTTCATTAGACATCCTCTGTCAGACAGCTACTACGTGACAAGTTTCCTCGCTGCGGGGCCGAGAGTGCCTGATGCTGGCTATCATGGCCGATCCCGTAGCAGAAGAACACGTGTCCCAAGCTAGTGAACTCTGCTGCGAGTGTGGTCAGTTCCACCTCTTGTGGGACAACCACCTCTACACCTTCCAGGATGAAGTGGACGATGACCTCATCTGCCATATCTGCCTTCAGCCTCTGCTCCAACCTATGGACACCCCCTGTGGACATACGTACTGTTTCAAGTGCCTTGAAAACTTCATGCAGGAGTATAACTTTTGTCCTATGGATCGGAAAAAGCTCTCTTTCCAGCAGTGCCACAAGTCCAGCCTTCTAGTACGAAACCTGTTGGATAAGCTGATTGTCTTCTGTCCTTTCAAGGCAGAGTGTCAGCAGACAATGCAGCGGTGTGAACTAGAAGCTCATCTGCAGAACAGGTGCATTCCCATTTACATTATATTACTGCTCCTTTGTATAATGCCATCTGTCTGTTGTGCTTCTGACCAGAAAGATCCATTCTCAGAACAGTTCTTAAACTGGGGCAAGATGGGACACCGAAGATGACAGTGGGTGAGGCCAGAAAGGTGGGTGGGTGAAGACAACGTAATTGTGTGTGTGTGTGTGTGTGTTAGGGAGGCCAGCTCACATGTGCTACAGAGGCGAAGGGTGAGGTGCTTGCCTGCTTGCATGCAAGTTGTCCGCAGACACAAAACCGATCAAATGTATATAAATTTGTGTCCCCTGATCTGGGGCACCCGACTCTAAAAATTATAAACATGCTTATTCTTGTTTCACTTGCGCAGAGAAGAAAGGCACAAAGTCAACACTCTGGAAGCAAGGGATTGTGCAGTGTTGCCAGTTTAATTGGTCCAATTAAGATGTGCAATACATAAGTCTTTGATCCAAATAATGTAAGTCCCTCCAAGCTGCACATTATGCAGTTGCTGAATCACCTACTTATAATTCCATTATCTTCTCTCATTCTTTTGCTGAGAAAGAGAAGCAAATGAAAAATATTTTTTTTTTCCTTTTTTCCCCCTTGTGCAGAGGAAGGGAGACTTTTTTTCTTGCGCTTGTCAGCAGAGGTGTGTTTTGGTGCTTCCACTGCTGGTTGAGCTGGTGGCAGGCAGAATATTGTAGCTTTAAATAAGTGCAGGTGACAAAGAGCTCTTGCCATGGCGCTTGAAGAACACTTGTTCCTCCCTAGTTAATGATTGCAGGAAAGGGAGCTAAGTACAAGCCCTACTGCAGACAGAAGCAGACCTTCGCTGGCAGTATGTATTTTGTCAGTGGGCAATGAGAAATGCAACAGGCTTGTTTCCCTAACTAACTCTTTGTCCTGCTTTCTTGTTATCAGGCAGGGCTGAATGCGTAGACTACAGGGACAGGGCTGCCCAGTTGTGCAGTTGTCGTGTAGCTGGGGCCATGGGCCATACCAGGGCTGGGCCTTCCTCTCTGCCCTGGTATCAGTAAACTTCTGTCAGTTGTTAATCCCTCTGGCACAGGAGTTAAACACAGAAGAGAGAGGCACCCTTAAATGTTTACGTTAGAGACCTGACTGGAAACTATTTCATTCTCTTATACGTTTCATAGTTCTTTGTATATTCCTTGGGGAGGGTGTGTTCTAAAAATCGAGGCTATTTCACCTGGGCTGTGAGCATAGTTAGACTGAAAAATGAGGAGGGGAAAAATAAAAAAAAAGAGAAAGAAAAAAATTACACTGGGATTTGGGTCTTCCTGTTTTGGCTTTTTTTTTTAGTTTTAAGTGAGATTAACTGGTAGGAGACTTAAGGAAATACGAAGCATCAAGAAACTTGTTTTCTTGGGGGATTTCTCTGCCCTTTGCAAAATGAATTTGTTTCTTGACATCTTAAGAGGGATGTGCACAACTGGATCAATCAGTTTTCTGTCTTTAAGTTTCAGGGTCATCTTACTGCTTGGAGAATAAATGACTAGGAATGAACCAGAGGGAGTAATACCGGGATGAGACTTGTTTAGCCAGAATGTAAATAGTCAACTTTAATTTGAAAAGTGACTCTGGTAAACACCCAATACTACTCATGTCTCTGAAAGTGATGCTTTTTCATTCATCACCCTCCTCACCTGCCACCTTTTTTATAAGTACTCTTGATAAAAGAGCTTGTTTTTCCTTGCTCGTTTTTGCTCAGATAGTCTGGCTGTGGTGTAGCTGCATACAGAGCGCATTTTGTTGAACGTAGAACTACTTCTTGAACCTCTGTGTGGGGAGCAGTCAGTGGGATTATAAACTCCTCTAAATTGCTCCCATTCAAGTAGAGCCATCACCTGTGTGGACTGGAGGTGGAGTTCTGTCTGATGGTCAGGTCTCATTCAGCAAAAAAAATAAGCAAGCCTCGCTTGCTGCTCTTGCATGTTACTGGCTTGTTAAAAACAAAGCCTAATTCAGGGCTGAGCTTGAAACTTGAGCCACTTCCTTTGCATGAAGATACAGTTCATAGTCATCTCCAAAAGGTCAGAGCTAAGTATTTGCTTATATTTTAAGAGGTATTGTTTTCTTCACCTAAAGGTAAATATTTAGCAAGGGAGACTCCTGTTCCTATTACATTCTCCTTTTTTAAATAATTTGCTTAATAATTTTGAAAGTAATAAAATAACAGGCCTGCTCTTAAGCTGAACTAGTACAAGTAGATGCTGAAGGTCAAATGAGAATAAATTTTAGCATCTGTGATACAAGCTTTGCAGCTGATGAGGTCTTGAACATGCTTCTTCACATAACTTTGTCAGTCAGAGCTTGCATGTGCTGGGTTAACCACACAGGCAGAGACTAGCCACTTACAGTCATTGACAATCTCTCTCTAGGTGTCCTGGTTTCAAGAAATACAGATCTGAACTACAGCGGAAAAAGAATCCCATTTCCAAAGGGAAGGAAGATCCTCCTACCAAGGTGGAGACAAACACACTCAAGGATCCGGAGGTACCAAGTGGAGGATCGTCACTTGTGGCAGAAAGCTCTGCAGCTGCTGTGGTATCGCTAGGGACTGCGGAGCCTGGACTGGTTAATCCAGCTTTTGAGGAGACTGAAGAAGGTGAGAGTTTGATACAGAAATGTAATTATGTAATTACCTCATTTTTATATCATAAAAGGTAATTATCTCAGACAATTCAATTTTTAAAGTGTCCCCAACTTTCTTAGATATCCTCAATGCTATTCAGCCATTAGTAGCCGTTGGAGTAATCTCTTTCCTCAGCTAGTCCTTGAGCAGAAGGGAGATGCATTCATGTGCATCAGGTGTGGCAGGATCTGCTCACAAGCACAAAATGGTCTGTGCAAAACAATTTGGAGAATCTCTGTTAGACTGCAGTGAATATTTGCAGTATTCTTTGTAGAAACAAAGGCAGTCCCTGTCAATGGGAACATGCAGCACTTAAAGCACTTGCAGAATCCAAATAATTAGTAATTAGGAAATGTTCCAGCTCCTTCTTAATCTTGTTAAGAAAGTTAAACATACAGCCAGTTTCCTGGAGTGGTCAATACCTCCCTAATGGTGTGCAGCAAGTGTGTTTTTATAGCATAACTTATTTTTTGGATTAATAGTCAGTTATGAAACCCTTGCAGATAAAAGTAACCATCTCCACTTCAGTATAGAACCGCTTGTCTCAACCCCTGTTAGAAGGCAGCACGTGGAAATCTCTGTGCCTTGTTTCAAAGTTAGTCTCAGTTTCCAAGCGTGCAGGCACTGGAGCTGGCAACTGCTGTGCCTGTGCCAGAGTTAATACACAGGTCAGTTTAATTCTCTGTTGGCTTTTTGCCAAAGTACACTTGGGGCAGGTTTTGCATCTCTCGTGTGACAGCTGCAGTTCACCCTGACAGGCACTGCGCTTGGCTTCATTAAGAGTGTTGGGCCTGCCTAAATGTTGCAGTGCTGGTAGATTTAATAAAACTTGCTAACAACAACTGTCCTCTTCAAAGTGTCTGAGAAGCATTGCTTAGTCTTCAGTATGCTGTAAATACGTAAACATTACTCCCGTTTTACAGGGGGAATGGGAAAAGAGGAGGAAAGGAGATGAGAGGAGGGAAGTTGCAGTGAGCTGCCTGTGGTAAAGTCGCCGCAATGGCAGTAATTACAGCTCAGTAGTCCCCTTTTCTAATGGGCATCGTGGAAATTGGCATTTGTTATGTGTGCGCTTCTAGTAGGCCAGCTGTCACAGTAGAAAAATAAATCTCTAAATGGTAAGTGAAATGCCCTTTAATAAAACTCAAGAAATAATAATGAAAGAGTTTAAATTTGCCATAAGCTAGGAGAAGATGGGGAACATTCTGGAGAAACTGTAAAGAAACAGGAGCTTTTTAAGTTTTTAATCTGACCTATTGTTCCCTCCTGATAGCTACTTTCCCTCCAGATGCTACTTTGGACACAACCTGCCAGTGTTATAAATTTTGGAGTGCTATGTGAAGGAAAATTCTATTAACGTGTTGTTTTTTCTCTTCAATTTCCACAATCAGACCTTCCTCAGAGAACTAGTCTTGTGGCTGAAACGACCACAATTGAAATTCACCGAGAAGACCCAGAGGAAGAGCTGGGGATGAGGATAGTTGGGGGTAAAGACACCCCACTTGGAAACATTGTTGTTCAGGAAGTCTTGCGGGATTCTGTCATTGCTGCAGATGGAAGAATAGCACCTGGGGACCATATTCTTGAAGTATGTAAAACCCCACTGGTAGTCCCATTGCTTCTCTTGACTTGAGATGAGGGTTGGGGGAGGAAAGTTGTCTAGAAAAACTGGGAAATCTCTATAGCTGAGGGTTTAAAGGCACTGATCAAACTTTTGTGTGTCGGTAGCATTGTGTATCTGCTGGGGCTGCGAAGCAGACTTTTGAGGTTCCTTCCAGTCATATTCATATTTACCTTGCATATTTGATAACTTTTTGAAATTTAGACCATTTTGGATAAATTAAAAAGATTTCTATCTGATAAAATTCACCCAGTAGCACCATTTCTCTCCAAATGACTGTGCTCTAGTTAGGAAGTCTTATAAACGCTTGCTCCACTGTGTTGCCTAAGCTGCATATTCTCAATGGGCAGGTCCAAAGTTTAAGACCTTATGACTTGAAGTAAGCATCAGATATGTAATGTGAGTAATAAAGAGCACCAACCTCATACCGTGCTGACCCACGGCCAGATTTAGTTTCCAGATTAATCAGGTTGCATGGCAGTGGGCTAATCAAGGCAACGGAAGCTTGTATGCAGCAGTAAAGCCTACATGCAGCAAGAACTGTTAGCACCTCCCGGCTATGGCTGCCCAATCATTTGACAAGCCATAAAGACCTAATTATCCTGTTGGACTGTGGATGTCGGTGCGGACTGGCAGCCCCACGTGCACAAGTGGCCAATACGATCTCCGAGTTGGTTTCTTAGATAGACCAATAGAGTAACTTCTATTTTATTCAGTTGAATTGTACATGTCTCAGTCGTGACTGGGTTGTAAATAGGGCAGGTCCCCACACCTAGTAGCCCTATTAACATCCTAAAAGAAGACTGCACGGAGTCTTATGTGACAACAGACAAAGTGAAAAGTAGCTTCTCAGAGTTACCTTGGTAAAAGCATGATTAGACTGATGATTCCAGAAGCTTGTAGACTATGGACCACTCCTCAACTTAAAAGTGAGGATGGGTAGTCTCCAATTTGAGTTTTCTCCTCCAAGTGTGTATTGAACGCTGGAAGTTAAGGGAAATCAATTCTGCATTTCCATGGGATGGATGTAATGATTTAATATTTTGCAGTTTCAGATTTGTTAGTTATGAGAGTTGTCCTTTCTTGTCCCTGTCCTCAGCTATTCACCATCAATTATGGTCTAGTTTCA
Source organism: Aptenodytes forsteri (assembly GCF_000699145.1). NCBI lineage: Eukaryota > Metazoa > Chordata > Aves > Sphenisciformes > Spheniscidae > Aptenodytes > Aptenodytes forsteri. The sequence goes on along the minus strand of NW_008794630.1, from coordinate 1,879,788 downwards.
TCTGCTTTCTTCTGCATTCTTTTTTAGAAAACTCTGCTTTCTAATGTGCATCAGAAGCAGCTGCTTCAGTCACGGCATTGCACAGGGAGTTGTACATCCCGCCTCCAACTTTGTGATGTTCCGCACTGTGGACAGTGCCTAAATTATGTAGGTTCTGATTAGTGACTCTGGTATGTTTGTCTTTGTAGGTGAATGGCGTCAACATCAGCAGTGTGACTCACTGCCAAGCTGTCTCCTTTCTGCGCCACCCAGGTCCTGTTCTCCACCTCATGGTCCTGCAGGAGAAGGGTTTTTCCAGTAAGACTGCACAGCAGGATTCCACTTCTGCTACAAATCGGGAAGTGATCCACGTTACCTTGATAAAGAGAGACCGATCCGAACCCTTGGGAATCAAACTGATCAGGAAGACAGATGAGGCAGGGATTTTTATTCTAGATCTGTTAGAGGGAGGTTTGGCAGCCAAAAACGGAAAGCTGAGTCGGAATGACAGAGTCCTGTCAATAAATGGCCAGGATTTGAGGCAAGGAACACCTGAGGCTGCCGCGCAGATAATACAGGTAATTTATGTTCTGGTGAGGTTGTATGGCTGTCTGCATTGATGGCAGGGTTCCTGTTCTGACCCAAGGGCTAACAGAACACACTAGAGCAAACTGCATTCCCTGAAATATCTCTTTGGGAAAGTGACTTCCCTGCAGATGTGTGGGAAGCATCGCTTCCAAATGAAGATAAACACGAAGAGTGGGAATCCATCATGAGTCATCTCTGACAAGTCTGAAGCGAGGCAGTTGCTCATGGCGCTTTACTTCAGCTAAGGCAACTGGATCTCCTTTGTGGTGTGGTGTTTGGAGCCTTTCTTGCAGAGTGAATATTTGTATGCGCTGTGTAGATGCATGCAGCAGAGACAAAGATTAGGACGGCCTCTCGTGCTTCAAACAGTCAAACTGAAGGTGTTTGTTGGGAGATGTGATAGGCTGGCAGCACAGAACAGAACCCTTTTGACTGATTTGAAGCCCTCTCTCCCTGTTTTACCTGTATTTGGGAGGGGAGTCTAGAAAACAACATGAGGCACCTCAGGCTAAAAACATTCTGAAATACTAAACAGGTAGAAGAGAGGTTGTCTTTCCCTGCGCAATAGACATGCGCTCCTGTTGCAGCATGCCAAATGTTTTGGTGAAAGGAGTGGGCAAGGAATTTTGGTTAAGGATTAAGGATTGCTACGTGTGCAGCAGATATCATGTAGATCAGTTTAAATTCTTTATCTCCCTAGGCGATGACCTCCAGTTTCTGTTTTTATCTAAAGATCCTGACACAATACATCTCATCACATACTGTTTATATCCCGGAAAGGATCTGAGGTCAGCAGAGTGAGGGAGAGCCAGTTCTTTTCCTGGTAATCAGCAGAGGGGTGCAGTGGTATGGGAGAAAAGAAGAGAAAGAGCAGAGTTCCAGTACTGAGATCCTTTTTTATGTGATATATATATATATATGATTCCATTCTATGGCCTCTTAGAATTTTGTTTGCATCCCATTAAGTGCTGCTGTATTTCTGTTGTAATGTGCAAGCATAACTCCCATGAGAGGAACTCTTTCTTGATACCACTGAAATTGGTAACCAAAGTCTCCGAACCAGCTTCAGTAGGTTTGGGCATTAAATTCCTTTTGAAGTGACATTTGTGTAAAACTGTGACAGTCTTCCAAACATTATCTGTTCTTCTGAGGGCTAATTCAAATTCTTGGCTAAATGTAATTTTGATTGCAAACCATTTGCAGAAAAGAGTCCTTCTACCTGTATTGTAAAGTACCATTTACAGAGAGAGAGAGAGAGAGAGAGAGAGATGCACAGCCATATGTACTGTACATAAGTCTGGTAATCCTGGTTGAAGGGGAGGGCAAATCCCCATTTTAGGACGTGATGTTTACAATATATTTTATGAAGACATGGATGTGTGCCAACTTGTCTGGAAAAAAATTGCTCTATCTGAAGTGACTTTGGAGGCAAGAGGCTTTTAAATTCTGTTTCAGAAAACAAAAGTCTCCTGTACTAGTTTAAAAAGAAAAAAACCCAAGCCAGTTGATGCAGTCCCTCTTCCGAGGCCAGGGAATTCACTGCTGCCAGGGTGCTGTGGCACCAGGGGAACACGGTCCCATGTCACGAAGTGAGAGAGGCAACCGTACGTCTCTTGTCCGTTGCAGGAAATGCCCCAAGTCAGCACAACACCTTACCCCAATGGAGTCCTTCACAATAAGGTTTTGTCAAATTATCTGAAAGAACAAACCAAATTAGAAGAGCAGTAACAATAGTGAATACTTTCCCTGTAGTTCTGCCAAGGCCAGACATACAGCTGGTTAAGTGTTTAATTGGCAGCAATCTTAGACAAAAGGTCATGTCTTCAGGTACTCTGGGAAAAAAATGGGTGGGAGATGTTGAACAATAGACATGGTACATAAGCTGGGAAGGAAAGAGCTTTAACAAGTTTCTTTACAATAAAAGAAAAAGCATCCAGTACTCGTATCACGGTCATCCATCATGTGGACCAGTCAGCGTTCTAGCTCTGTTCATTTTGTATCACAACACAATATGCTATTTTGGTTATTTGTACTGAAGTGGAGGAATTAATCATCCCTTTCCATTCTCTCTTGTTTGGCATTTGTAGGGGAGGGAGGCATGAGTGAAGCCTGCCTCTACTCCTGTTCCTTCTGACTAAAATTTGCTACTTCCTTTTTTCTCTTCACCATAGGATTCTCTGGCTCACCACAAAAAACATGGCATCGTGTTGCATAGCCCTGTTTTAGACCTTTTGTAGAAACCGACGCCAACCCTTCTCTCTCCCCAAGAAAATGACAGGGGCTGTCCCTAATTTCTAATTTATTTTTCTATTTTATTTACACTCTTCTTGTTTCTCCTGGCAGACCACTGAATCAAGAGTGAACTTTGTTGTCTTGAGGCAGCCAGGTGTACAGCTGTCGGACCCGGTGGAAGATGGCAGCACATCAAATAGCAGCAGCAGCAGCAGCAGCAGCAATGGAGGAAGCCCAGTGCACCATCGGAGACGACTAGACCAGAATCACTATAGACGAAAATCTAACTACCAGAAGGTAAGTTTTGCAAATAACGGCAAAAGCGCTGGTTATTCTTGGTCTAGCAGATCTATTATGTTTGCTCTGTGACGGCGATTTATCATACAAGACTGATGAGTAGCTCCATTTCTTCTTGAGCTATTGAAAAGCAACAGGTTTGTGGCTTTTAGTACCGGAGAACTGTATGTTTGTCATCTACTGGGAAACACAGTTTTTAGGGAAAAACGTGTCAAAATTTCTTCAAATGTCTCTAATGTTGATACAGAACCAGTGATTAGTCCTTTCTTGTCTGGAAAGGGCAATGGGAAATTAACCATCCATGAGACGCTTGGGACTTGCTTCTTGACATCCATCAAGCACAACACATTCAGGGCATTACACGATGACACTAAGTTACGCTTCTGGTTTGGAGCTAGAGGGCTTTATGGTACAGAAGTAGAAACTACACAAATTACACGGTAGTGCTCCTGTGACTTCAGTGTTGCTTCTGCCATCCGTTTGCATATTATAAGAAACACTATGAGCAAGAGGAGAATATCGCCAGTCTGTTGTACCAAGAGAGATTTGCTCTGTGTTTAGAACTTCCATTTGAGTGAGAAAACTTGCTACAACTGCTTAGACTTTTGTGTTTAAATGTCTCTGGAGTTTAGTAACTAGCTGTCATAAACGGCTGGAGTCTGGTTCCTTCATTTAAATCCTAGAATATCATTTACATATTGTTTCTACAGCATATGCTCTAATGTGTGCTTTCACCACAACCTAAACATTTAGTAGTAGTCAGAGAGAGGTTGGTTGCTTGATATGAACGGCCTTGAAATGAGTTCATAGCTTGCTCCTCAGTGCAAAATCGTTCTCCTCAGAGTGCGCATCTCTACGGCAAATGAATGTGAGATCATTAGGAGAGCAGTGCCTCAGTTGTGGTGGTATCACTTTGGAAATACAGGGTAGTACTTCTACCCAGAGCAAGTACGTGAGAAGCTGACTTTGCCATCCGGCAACATTGCTGAAATGTTCTTGATTAAAGATACAAGATGTTCTGTTATTTTCTTCCAGATCTGGGCTTCTCATGTTAATTGCATTAATGAAGCTGCATTTTGTACTGTCATTCCTTTGTAGGATTTACCTCAGGGATACATAAGTCATGAAAAGACAGTTGCAATAAAGAAGGAACCAAAGGAATCTTTAGGAATAACAATTGGAGGTGGAAGGGATAACAAAAACAAGCTCCCTATATATGTAACGAGTGTGCAGCCCATCGGATGCCTCTTCAGGGATGGCAGAATCAAGCGAGGTAAGGAGGCTCTCAGACCCTTTACCCTTTAGGAATGGTTTTGTTTTTTTTTTTCAGTGGAGGTTGGACTTGGACACTAAAGTGAGGCTGGAAACAGGGTTCCACATGAGACCTTGAGGCAGAAATGGGCATCATAGCAAAAGGTCTGTAATAATCCTATCTTATTTAATCAACAGGAGATGTACTTCTAAGCATAAATGGCATTGATTTGACTCATCTGAACTACTATGAAGCTGTCTCAGCACTGAAATCTAATGCAGCTTCCCACTCAGTCATACTGAAAGCCTTGGAAATCCTGTCATTGAACTCGACAGAGCCATCTCTGGACATCAAGGAGCAAGGATTCAGCTGGTCTCCCCTCTGGATCACATGGCTCGGATTGCCTAGGTATGTTTGTTCAGTGACTATAGAGATCGTCAACTCTGTGATTGAACAGTTCACTCAAACACTAGAAATTAATTGCTTTGTTGGTTGACTTGGAAGCATTACTGGTATTCTCATTTGGCTCTAAGGCAGTGGAAAGCCTTATTTGTCAACAAGATCACAGTATAATGAACGCGTGAGAAACCTCTACTGCTTTTTATGGTGTGACCCATCGTTCTCCCGCTTCTGTTGAACAGTAACCATATTCCAGAAGTTCCTGGTAACCTTTTCTAAGAGAACTGACGCAGAAAATGGGAAGCATAGATTCTGGCATTTGAGGCATCGAGTTGACATATAGTCAACGTAGATACTTGTCTACTTGTATTTGGTCTCTGCTAAAATGTCATTAACTGAAATGACTCTGTGGCTCTTTCTGGATCGCATAACAGAAGCCAATAGATACCTATACTGTTTTATAGCTTCTAATCTGATCATCTCAGGGGCAGGCATTCTTTCAGTCTGATTCTTTTTGGCTGTCATAATTGTGTCATCTTTAACATGAAGCAGAAATGATTCTGCTTGAGTTTCCTGCTGCAAAGCTTTGGACCGTAGACTTAGCACAGATTTTAGCAGCAACATGGTAAGTTCCAGATGACAGGGTTGGGGCTTTGAAAACTTGAATTTCTATCGCCTTCCTGGAGAGGTGAACCTCTGGTTTGCTCACTTTTGCAGTTGCATCAAAATAACGTTCTGCTGTGAAAGGTAGAGTCTGTTGTTATTCCAGCTGACTTGAGGAGGATCATGCAGGAGATACACGTGGAACAGTAAAGCCAAACCCTTCTGTGGGAAGCTCGGATTATTTACAGCCTTGTTTCTTGAGGCACCTGAAAGAAGAAATACTAACAAAGCCTGTGTTATGTTACCCTTGTGTTACGCAGCAGCCTGTAAATGCTAAACAAACAGCCCAAGGAAGGTAGCTTTTGTGTCTCAAGCAACTGTAACTTGGCTTGTATTCAGCACCGTCCTACCAGTTTCCTCTGCTCTCCCAGGGAATCAGCTTGTCTGTTCTGTGCAGGCCTGGTATGAACTAGCCTGAGCTGTACCTGGATAGCCCAAATTTGAGTACAAACCCTCAGATGCTGGCTGGTGTTTGTTCCTCATGGGTGCTCCTGCAGTGAAGTATAGCAAGGCAAAACCTGGCTGTACTTTCTCCCTTCTTCCTTTTCCAATTTATTTGGATGTCTGGTGGCTTGCAGCTTCACCACACTTTCTGCTACAGGGACTGGACTCCACTCTTTGCTCATTGGTCACCTGTCTTCATTTCAGGAGTATACTGACATTACCTGCCATTTAATACATTGCTTGAAATTCTTTTGCTGCTGGTATTAATGTTGCCCCCCCTTTACTTGACTGTTACTGTACCTGGCTACTGAAGCAAAAAGCAATGATTACGGACGCCCTTTCTGCTCTTCAGTCTTCCTTTCTTACTCCAAACTGAATTCAGGCATCTGAATTTGTCTGCTGTTCTTCTGTGGGTGTGAGGGTGGTTAGGAGGCACAAAGCAAGGTTATGTCACTTCAGGACCTGACAAAATCTTCCTTCTTGTTTCCAGTAGTAAAAATGGCTGTAATTCTTATGCTTCCTCATTCATTTTCCCATCCACTCACAGTAAGACCTGGTAGCAACTAGCTGGTCGTCCATAGAATGAACGATTTCCCTAAAGCCACTAAGAATCTGCATTTTGCAGCTAAGCAAGGTATTTATATTTGATGTTGTAGCTGGCACAGTCAGATTATTTTTAATTATTGCTTGAGAATCTGTAAACTGAAATAGTACCCTTGTTTGTCAACTGGAAATGTTCAGGATGCCCCTACGCTAGCATTTTAGTTTGGCTCAGGAATGTGCTGTTGAAGTGAGAATCCCAGTTGTACTCACTTGCTGTTTTTAGTTCATGTTGCAGAGAGGTCTTGACTTGCACAAGCTGGGTTCCTTTTGAATGGGACTAAACCATAAGTGCTGCAGAGGAATGCCCGTTGCACTGTGGCACAAACAGACCCTGTGTGTACAACACCAAAACTAGATTACAGAAAATCCCCTGAAATGTACCAAAACTAGACCTTGTGTCCTCAGCACCAGTTGTTTCACTCGGATCTGTTCCTTTTGGGCTGCCCTGCTAAAGTAGACATAGCCTCAGTACACTAAAACATTTTGCAGTACAGTGTGAAAGTTTAAAGCTTATTGCTGATGGCATGTGCAATTTTGGTTTTGACTAGATTACAGAAAATCCCCTGAAATGTACCAAAATTGTGTCTTGTGTCCTCAGCACCAGTTGTTTCACTCGGATCTGTTCCCTGCCCTGCTAAAGTAGACATAGCCTCAGTACACTAAAACATTTTGCAGTACAGTGTGAAAGTTCTTATTGCTGTGTTGATGCCTGTTCGATTTTTGGTTTTTTTCACTTCCCCCCCCCCCCCCAGTTACTACTCCAATCCAGCAGAAATATCCTTTCCTCCTTAGAAGAAACCCATGTATTTATTTCTAGTTTGAAGCCAAACTTTATGCTGAAAGACTGGAGTCGAAGTTAGTGCTCAAGGCTAGGGAAGTGTATTCAGTCGTTGCAACGCTTGAGCCCACAGTGTTTAATTCTAGCCTTGATTCTTGTATCTGTGGTTTTCTGTTTATGTCAAATACTGTCTCTCATCTCGGCACACTTGGTGATGTGCTGTTTCTGAAATGTGGGGCCCCTGTAGCCCATCTACAGAACTTGGGTTATGTGCCAGACTACCGCTGCGGAAGTGTTTTAGGAGAGAGATGACAGCCCTGGTCCTGTGCCTTTCTTGGGACCCTGGGTAACAGAGGGAATAACATGAGCATCCTGGTCACATTCTTCCTAAAAGAAAAACACTCTGTGCTCCTAAGGCTACTTTCACACCACAGCATTTGGTGTGTAAGCTTGGAGCATCTTCCAGCTCTGACTATAGCCAGTGCTGCGCACTTCCAATGAAGATACAAACATCCCTGTAAGAGGGACAGTGTAGTAATATTCTTCTGTCTAACCTCAGGCAACTAGTATTGGCTGCACTGAACCAGGTGGCTGGTATCTTTCTTGGATTTATTTGTCTTGTAATACAACTGCAGGTAGCTCTACTGTCCTTGTAAACTTACTCTTTCTCTATTCTTCGCTTTGTTATTAATGGTGGCGGTGAGTGTTCAGAGTTAATTGTATGCTACTACTTATTGCTACTGAATGTTTATCATCATCACTGTATATGTCACAAAAGAGAGCACAGGAACTTTACTTGATTACTTCATAGTATTATGTTAAATCAGTACCAGCTACTGATAGTATAAAACACCATCTCAAAACGCTGGTTTGGAGAGGGTGTGTGTCCTAATTCAATGCACACTGAATCCTAAAGATACTAGAAATACCAAGTTTACAGATTGATTTATCTTTTCTCTGTAAAAAAGCTTTGACTCTTGAAAACAGTAACCGTGCACAGTGTGGCTTACGGATAATTCTCAGGGGGTGGAAAAGCAGTTTTCCTCCTGCCTTCTTGAGGTTTATCTGAAGCCGGTCTCCATGAAGTCTGAGCTCTTTCTGCAACAACTGTTCGGCGCTCCCTGCCATGGCCCCACTGGAGCGGCGCACTCGGCAAGCTCTGAAAGGGATGCAGAACTGCAAACTCAGCAGGGTGTTTGTCAGAATACAACTTGCACCTTTTAATTCCTGTAAAGTCTAAAATTCTTCTCCCACAGTCATTGTCCATTATAGTAAATCGGGTTTTTAGGAAGAGAAACATTTTTTTCATATGGAAAACTGATTTCTAGCAAACAGCCTTTTCCAACTCTTGGAGAATGTGTCTAATGTTTTTATTTATGTTCTATGCTGATGTAGTGCTTACCGCTCTTGTTCTCTCTAGTTGCCACATACATTTCTCATAGCTGTGTTTTTACGCTTGTGTGGTACCTGTAGAAGAAAACCATGGAGGCATCAGTAAGCTAGAACTGGGTCTTCCAGCGTTTATGTGTGAAGAACTCATACAAAAGTAAATTACAGTTTGAAAGTAGATAATTGGATCTTTCTCCTAGTGAGAAGTTAACTGAGAAGGCTTTTGAAATCTGAAACTCATCTGCAAACTGCTCAAGCAAAGCCCTTGAGGCAAAAACGTTTATTAGGAAAAGTTTAGCTGCTGGAATACTTCAGTGGGGTGATCAGCAGCAGTTTCACACATCGTAGCTCTGGCAGCGCTTTGGTGCCAGAATGTAAGCTGACTGTGAGCCAGAGTACACGAGATGCCTGTCTGCACTCCTGCCACACCTTTTCAGACTCCTCGCAAAGGCTTTGCAGGTCTTTGTGCTACAAACTCAAGGAGCAAGTGCTGTTAGCACTTACGTATCACATTCTCCAAGGCAGCCCTAGCATTGCAGCATACTCCAGGCTTACTGAGAAGACATAACCTCAGTGGCTGGCATTCAAAAACAGTGGCCTGTGATCTCTCTCCGAGGAGTCCAGTTTCTTACTGTACACAGCAATCCTGGGTGTAGGTCCAGGAGGAAAGACCTTTCATACTCCGATTTGGCAGTTAGTAGAAGAAAGGCTGCCATACCTCCCATGTTTGCTTTCCATCAGTGATACATAGCTGCTGAATGCCTTCATTGTACCAAGCGTGTGGTATATAGATAGAATTAAAAAAAGCTCTATTCTCATTAATTGCATGGGTGTAACTGCTGTTCACGACTAATTTATTTTTGTCACTAGTACTGTGCGTGTTCATTAGTAGAATTCATGAAGTTATTCATGAATCTTTCAGGTCACAAACCCCTTTAGAGAATGGTAATTCTCTGTTAACTCTTAAACTAGCACTGACAATACTGAGAAAAGATTTCTAAAGGACTGGCATCTTCAGATTTGAGAATTATCCCTGTAACATGCCCTGCAAAGGGGTTGCCTCAAGTCCTTAAAAAAAGAAAATAATTCTGCGCTGTCTGCAAGGGAAAACACAATTTTCTGGTTAAGCAGTTTTCCTTGAAACACACTCATAAGCTTTCTCTGTTTCTGACCGTGCCTGTCTTCACAGCTACCTTCACTGCTGTCAAGATATTGTCCTTAGTAAAGGTAACCTGGAAAGCTGGGGCTTCAGCATTGTTGGAGGCTTTGAGGAAAGCAAAGGAAACCAGCCATTCTTCATCAAAACCATAGTGCCTGGGACTCCTGCCTTCCGAGACAGGAAACTGAAGTACGTATGAGCTGCCCTGCGGGTCTCTGGTGTTTGTGTCAGAAACACGATCGGTACTTATGTCAGCATGCACCATTTTACTGAGGGTCTGTCTTCTACCCTTTTAACTAGCTGAGCTAAACATTAATGACTTCTAATTCTTAGACACTCATTTGTGCAGTTAATACTGTTACCAAAGTTGTAACAAACTAAGTCCTATACTAATGAGTGTTTTAGTTTCTCTATAAAGGTGCAACTAAAAAGAATTAAGAGTTACCTTTTAAAAGGCTGTAAAGGTTCCAGTTGACTAGAAAGGGGATGTCTGAGATGAATCGTGGAGGTTCCAGAGTATAAAATCTCCTGGATCAGGAAAAGTATCCCAATGGAAGCAACAAAAGCCCTCCTGTGCAGGAAACTTAAAATGAGCTTTGCTGACCTGTTAGTAATTGCAGTGAGTGGAGGGGAGTCAATAGTGGAGCCGGAGGACCCCACGGAATTTCTTGCAATGTTATCTCTGGGAACCAGCAGAGCTGGCTTCTCAGCAAGCATGCAGCCAGGCTGCAAGTGCAGGACTGTAAAAAACAGAAGCGAGGCTGCTGTCTTGCAGGGGATGTAGTTTCGGTGTAGGGAGCTGGGCTTTGCTCCCCCGAAAACGGTGTGAAAGAACAGAGCTGGGTCAGAGCCTTGGTGGGAGGACTGGGGTCAGCTGGGTTCCTGTTTGAGTGCTAGGACAGCAATGCACTTTCCCCATGAGACACAAGGAAGGTAGCTGGCTGGCTTCAGCACCTCTCGTCATCATAGCTGAACGGTACGACCACTCAGAAGATAGCTTGGTGTGCCATGGAGGTGGGCAGATCAGGCAGGGCTCTGAAACCTCTATTGTATTGAGCTACAACGTGACAGCATGCTTCAGTGTTGTGAGCACTTCACCTTAGCGATTGCTAGTCAAGTAGCTGTAGGAGCAACCTTGGTGATGAGTGTGTTTATCAGCACGAATTTGTTTTCTGTAACTTTTGCCTCTGCTGACTGGCCAACTGGTCACGCTGCTGGTGACCTTCACTGCTGTGTCACTCAAGTACCAGCAGTGCCCTCCTTTTCCCTTGCCCTCTTTGACTCAGAAGCAAGACTCTGACAGCAACCACTCCCTCTGCTTGCATCCATTCCTTGCCCCTAACCTTTCATCGAGTGGAAAAAGTTGCTTCAAAAAGTTGATGATCTTGGCTCAGGGTGGGCTAGATGACCTTGGGGGTCCTAGGGTGCAGTATTAATAATAATTAAATATGTCCTGACAAGCATGTTTCCTGTCTTCTGATTAGGTGTGGAGATGAAATAGTGGCAGTAAATGGAGTGCCAGCAATAGGAATGAGCAACTCTGAACTAATCCCAATGCTGAAGGAGCAAAGGAACAAAGTCACGCTTACTGTCGTGTCCTGGCCGGGAAGCCTCGTGTGAAAGCTCAAACAAAACACACAACAGTTTCAGGTATCAGATATCAGTTGGCCATCACACAAAGCAAAACATGTGACAGAAGAAGCAAGGGAATGGTGAACTCTTGCTACACAGTGTATTGCCATGGAAGACTCTTAGCTTCCGTTTTGGAGAAAACATTTCTTTACCGTGCTGAGGTTATCAACAAATCTGGTTGTTGAATTCAAAGTAATGGTTGATCCAAACAGTTGTTGTAGCTTCCTGGGCTCATTAAAGCTCTTTAGAATTGGTGTTGCAGAGAAAGCTCTTTTTCCAGTGTTTCTCTACAAACTGCTTTTGAGGCGCTTTCCTCAATTTTAGAGCTCTGTTTTCCATCTAATATTTTGAACAGGTTAAAACAGGCATGACTGTCCGATTTCCCCTGCTAGTTTAATACAGTTCCGCTACTGATCTCTGACTGCCCTTCTTGGACATTGAGTCATTTTATATGTGCCTTTAAAAGCCACTAATAAAACTGTAAGGATGTGGACCCAAGTAAGCAGTTCCTATAGCCCCCAGTCTTGGTATTTTTAGGTTACTGAAACCTAATGAATGTGTTTATACATTAAAAAAACAATTGTAACTCTCAGCTGACAGCTGAAGAGCTGCTAGGTTAGCATGGTGGAGGTATGTTGACTTGTATGAAGGTCCTGTCACCAGGTAGCTGTCACAAATCCTGATTTAGGATCCTGCCAACTATGCCAATTTGTTGTGAATGGCCGATTTAGACTGCTTAAAGGACCACTGTCAAAGGTATCAGCAAAAGTGGCTTCACTGAATTACGGTGTTGTAAAAGTGCAACTTCAACGACAGCAAGGTTCGCTCTTACTGCACAAAGGATGTAACAATGATTCAAAACTATCAAGACAGAAATCAAGGTTACCATAATACAAGGTTATGCGCAATGTCAGTCGCTTACCAAAGATCTGAAGTTGGTGAGAGGTCTCTCAGCCTCGAGGAGCAACATTGAGAGGCGTCCCAGCTCGAGGGGAGATCACTGCCACGCAGCCAGCTGCTTAGCAGGCAGAGCTCAAAGAAGGCTCACTTAGGCTGTCATATTTATGGAATAAAGTGTTTGGCTTGTAGTCAAATTCCAAGCGATGGAAAAGGTATGCGTGAGACTCCTTGTACCCACAACTTTCTTTGTTCCTTGGTAAATGAGTCGTGGAAAAGCCACCCGCTGTTCATGTGGTGTTCCAAGCTCATATGCATCGATAGTCACTGCTCCTTTGTGGGTTTTCACAGAACAGATTGGACCTAGAGATGTTCTTGGCCCGGTTATGGCTTAGGCCTTTACCTCCTTTGGAGCCTGAACCAAACTACCACTAGTTTGGTTAAGGAGTCGAGTGCATCCAGCACAGTAGCCAGAGATAAGGAATTTGTTTAATTTTCATCCCCTTCCTCAGCTCGGTCTCCCTGGTTTTATGACCTGATAAAATGACCAGCTTCTCCCACAGAAGGTAGATGATTAAGTAAACAAACAGGCTTGTTACAAGAAACCTCTGTCCCAGGATGCTGTCTTATTTTTACCAGTTTCCCAGTGATCAGATGCAGAGTTAAGGCAGGGGGGAGGAGGATGTACCTGACACAGCGCCTGTACCGTCAGGCATGTGAGATGGGCTCCTGCAGTTCTGTTCACGTCCCTCTTGCAGCTGGACCAAACTATCGACTCACTGGATCACGGTAAGCTCAGAGGGTCGTTGGCTGCCTTGGCCACATTGTACCGACTGTACGAAATAAGCCACCTCCAGAAGGACAGCGTGCCCGGCTTGGCCTCAGTTCAAATCCACTGTATAGTTAAAATTTAGAATAAATAAAGTGAAGCCAAGGCAGGTTCGTTTGACCTTGTGACGCCTTGCTACGTTCCTACCTGGAAACTCCACATAAAGCAATTCCCTCCTTTTTTAGAAGGTTGTTAATCGGCGGTAGAAGTGACAGCTTTCTCAAACCAGGTTGCACTGAGAGAGATCTTTCCTCTTGCGCTGTTTCTGCTGTACCTTTTATGGGGCCAACTCAGATTGTAAGAATCAAAGGAGTTTCTCTCCCCTGTGAAAATGCTACCTAGAACGAATGTTTAATTCCTTGTTGTAGTGAACTGAGTGCAGGTAAGTGCCCATCACTGTTGTAAGCCGTGCTTTTCTTAGGGCTGGCTACTTCGTAATTAGCTATTGTGGCAGAGCAGAATTGTTCCTTGCTAGGTGACTGACTTTTAGTTGTTTACATGCAGAGTGACTTCACTTCCTTTGGCTGTTAGCTTAAGGCAGTATATAGCAGGGCCTGTTATCAGAGCCTATTATACAGAAATAGCTCGGGATCCAATCGTCACAAAAGCTTCCCTGGCACACGGTGTGGCCTCTTTGTTCGGTTGATAAATACCGCTGTGGACTCTGACAGCAGAAACAGCGCGTGGCCAGCTGGGCTCTGGGGCCTTTTTTTTCCTGTTGTTCCTACTGAATGCTGAGAGCAAAATAATTCAGAAGTCAGAAAGGTGCCTGCGGAAAACTAGTCACTCGACCTCCGTCTGACACAAAGGAACAGAAAAACCTGAAGCAATTTTTGTCTCTTTCCAATCAGTGTGCAGAGTCTGGGCCTGGTATGGAACAGTAAATATTTATGTAGATAGAGAGGGGGCGATTTCTACTGAGTAGCACCAAATATCGCTTGTATAAAGTACAGCAGGAAAAAGCCATGCAGCTGGTAGTCAGACAGTTTAAGTGAAGAGGATGCTGCAAAAGGCAGCATGATTTTTCCTATTACTCTATCTTGTTTCAAGGTGCCTTCAGCTTCACCAAAACGCCCTAGTAATTTAAGTATTGTTTCCAAGATCAGCTTGTTAATAGATGTTGAATTTGTTTTGATGCCTTTATAAATTATTGTAATACTACTGAAAAACACGGATTACAGGCGTTTTTTTAACCTTTCTTTCCCGTGTGTCACCTAATGCCCCCAGAATAGGTGGGGGGACACTGCTCAGCACACTGCACAACAGCCACTGCTCCAAGAAACTGACCTCGTGAGGCAGGAAATAGCGTAATTGTCTTCTGCTTCTCCCAGGAAAGGAGCTGGACCATCCTGAAATACACTATGGCTGTGACTGGGAAAAAAACCTGAACAAAAGTCAGTCCCCCACACCCTTCCCCTCGGTTGTGCCCCTGCTCCTGGCCGCAGCCCACTGGTGCCTGTGGGGCTCAGAATTGACTGGACTGAAAAGCTAACCCAGGGAATAAATAAAGCTTTATTTAATGAGGCTTAACTCCCCGATTCAGCGTGCTGCACAGCTCAGCAACTAAGAGGCAAAGCTGGGGCTGCCGCTGTTGCTCCCAGAGGGAGCTGGGGGCTGGGTTCGGTTTTGTTGTGATTTCTACTGCTGCAGTGCAGGCAGCGCAAAACATCCCTGACTGGAATGGCAGCATCTGATGGTCTGGGAGAAAGACATCATTGCCATTAACTATACGCTGCACAACCGTAATGAAGTTAGCCTCTCTCCTCCTTAGCGCTGTGCCTGTTTCACACTGTCAGGAGCTGAACGACTTGCCAGAGGTTCCCCGAGCTGCCTTACACCTTCTCTCCACATTAAGCTGGCTGGCGCTTGCGTACTAAGGCTTGTGCAAGGGCTCATCTCTGGCTGCGATGTTCACCCTCTCGGCGATGCTCGGCACCTGGGGCATTCTGCGCTTAGTAATGCACAGGCCCCTTTCTCATCTCCAGCTTTGGTCCAGTACAAGTGCTGATGCCACCAGCCCAAGAACTGGCCTCTCTTCTGAGAGCTATGAGAGTCACCGTTCAGTATCCCCAGGGAACACGACCATGAAACCTGCAGTAGTTACCTGATGCAAGTAGAGATTATTTCCAAAGCCCCACCTTTAGACTTCTCTAATACGTTAACGGCAAACATTTCACCTCTATTTCTTTCATTAAATTAAAACCATTTCAAACTATTTCCCTTAAATTCACAGCTGCCGCTGGCAGCGTAAGCCTGCTAACATCAGTGAAGGAGTTGGGTCTGTCTGTAAAAACATGCAAAAGACACAAGAGGAAGTCACGGCACTGACTTGCCAATACAAGATTCTCCATCCCCTCTCCCGCACCACCATCAACAAGCCCAGGTGCGGAGGGCTGCAGACTGGATGCGATCGCCATTAATGATGCCTATTTACAGGCTGAGTTGCTTCTGTCGCCTCCACAAACAGAGCAAGAGACTAGGGGAGCGGATGTCGAATCGCTCTATCCACCCATGGGGAGGCACCACAAACACCTTAGCATGCAAAAATGGAAGAAACTCTACTGCCTGGGGGCCAAACCCTTGGCTTACCTTAGCCTGAAACTCTCTTGCCAGCATTTTCCCCCGATTCAAGACAGGCAAAAACCAGCTCAGACTGGTCTGGGGGGCACTGCCTGGCCTTTCCTTTGGTGCTAGCTGCCCTGGCAATTTCAGAGTTCATGTTCTGGGAAAAAAAAACAACCAACCTACCAGGTTTCATAATTAGAGAGTACAGGCTCTTTATGGAGGCACAGGCAAGGCTGCTTGGCCCCTCTCCCACCTGACAGGCCCACGTCGTGCAGGTGAGCCTGTGCTCTGGAAGTGGAGGGGGGGCCCATTTGTCACCGCACTGCAGACAAGCCTTGCTTCCAGGGGGCACGTACCAACCAGTCTTGAATCCTTCTCCCCAGCTTTGGTTTGATTTCCTGCCCATGCCACGCCGCAACCAGATAAAAGCAAGTTCATCCCAAGTTCCTGAAAGCTACGGGGCGATCACAGCTGAAACCCACCACCCTGACCCCAGGAGAAGCGTGCCAGGAGGTTTCCCCTCGCTCCGCCCGCTCAGGGCCAGGAGCTGGGATTCCTGCCGCCCGCCTCTCAGCGAGGCGCCGCTCCCCTCGTCTGATGCCCGAAGAGGCGACCCATGAGAGATGCCGTACTCCTAAATGGCGGTGTTCTACCAGAACTCTGACATGGCTGCAGAGGGAGGAATACTTTGAAGCCCGATTCCAGGCCCTGCCCTTTAACTCTGGTTCAGTGCACGCATATTTCCCATGATCTCAAAGCATGTTTAAAAAGCTAGATTGAAAACAAAACCCAAACAAAACCCCCACTCTTTTTTCTTCTTCCCACAGGTTTTGCAGTTAATGACTCATCAAATGCGCTGCCATAGCGTATAAACTGTTACCGTAGTGCTACACTGGCTCAGGTCTCCGAGGTTGTAAGCTTCGCATGACACTCAGACTCGCAAGACTACAATGCCAAAAAAAATACGTAACATGTCAGAACCATATTATTTTAGGGCAAAGATTTAAGATCGTTTTAAATAACAAGTCGAAGTAGTGGAAGATACTTAAAAATGAGACACTTGCGGACTCGCACAAACAGAAGTGCAGTGTCTCAAGTACTAGACATACCCCAAACCCTCAAAATTATTTCCTCTGTTCTTCCCGCCCAGAAACATCTCTGTTGCCACCCTCCCCAACCGATACTAAGTCCAAACAAACTCCGGAATTTGACTGAATTTATTTTGAGATCTAGGGGGAAGGAATGCATCGCACAGGAGTGTTGGTGGCGATAACCGAACAGAAATAAGCCAACCCCATGAGGGCAAACTGCTAGATGGGACTTCACGTTCTCTACCGTGCTAGAGTATTCAGCTCAACTCTTAGTAAAAAAAAAAACAAAAAAAAGTTAAAACTAATTAAAGAGAAGCTCATGCTCTTACTATGGGTCTTCCGTTGATTTCCCACTTGCAGGCGTAAGGTATGATGGGACTATTTTTGCAATGGATTAAAAAAAAGAAAAAAGCAGCTCGGTTTGAAGTCTTTGCACGCCCTGGGTAAACACACGTGACAGCTCCTCAAAGCCGTCAGACCAAAGCAGGGTCTTCTGCCCCACCGGTAAGAGCAGTTCCTCCTCCCCTGCTGCCCGGCTGGCCACAGAGAAATCAGAAGACGTTTTTGTAGCTATAAAGAAATTTATTTGGGGATGAGACTTTTCACTACTAGAAGCCAGACTCTAAGCTGGCTCTCGGGATCTAAACCACACTTTTCTTTGGACAATAAATTTCAAGTCGCACTTACTGTCCTATTTTTCAAAAAGGAATGATGATGACAAAAAAAATAAACAAAAACTATTACCTAAATGCGTTAGTTTCAGCTGAAGCTATCTTCCATCAGAAACCATAGGATCTGATACAACAAAGTTCTCCCTAGGGATGTTTATGAGTAGAGTAGCTCAGTGCTTTGTATACTAGTACTGCTGTATTTTTTCTCGTATCAAAAAAAAAAAAAAAAAAAAAAGAAGTTGTTGAACTGCATGTGCAGCCTCAGCTCTCAACCCACTGCCACATGCTTCACCGCTCACCCAGAGTCAGCCTCTCTTCCCTTGGGAGAAACAAATAAAAAATAATAATAAAAAAAAATAATCAAACCCCCAAAACAAAACATCGCCAATGCCACGCTGGTTCAAAAGGAGTAAGTTCCTCCTGAGGGCTGACGGCAGGCCTGGGTTACTCCTTGGCGTCCTGCTCCTCTCCCTCCTGGGCGCCATCTTCACTGGCCTCCTTCTCCTCTTTGCTCCGCTTGTTCTTTTTGTGCTTGTGACGCCGATGACTCTCCCCCTCCTCGCTCTCATGTTGCTTGCTGCGGTGGGGAAGAAGGGGGAGAAGAAAGTTACATCAGAGCCTGCATCAGCACAGCTCTGCCACAGAAGAGGCCCAAACGCACCGACTCCTCGGCATGCGCAGGGACAGGGCGCTTTGATCTAGGATAACCAGGAGACGGATCCGAAGCGCTGAGGGCACGACGGTGCCATTGAAAGGCTTCGTCGTGTTTATTTGGGACGATCTGATACCGCGTGTGGCTGAACTAAGGGCAGGTTATGCAAACCGCTGGAGGTGGCTGCTTTACACCACATGCTGCATCAGCACACGGTCCAGGCAGGCAGCGTACTAGACAGACTGCTGTCAGAATAA
Organism: Aptenodytes forsteri; assembly: GCF_000699145.1. Classification (NCBI taxonomy): domain Eukaryota; kingdom Metazoa; phylum Chordata; class Aves; order Sphenisciformes; family Spheniscidae; genus Aptenodytes; species Aptenodytes forsteri. The sequence continues at coordinate 1,861,411 of NW_008794630.1, read as the reverse complement.
TTTTTGGAGAGTTTTTAAAAGCAACATCTCTGTGTCCTTCCCACTCCCAAGGGAGCTCGTAACAATTTTGACACATCTCAAGCTTCGATGCGAAGCACTGAGGCTGCTGAGAGAAAGAAGAGTCCTAAATCTGAGAGGCGTTTGAAACTTTCACTCCTCTGAACATCTTGGGGAAATCCCTGGACTAGAGGCAAGGAAGGGATCAATGGAGCTAGAGAAACGTGGGTTTCCTAATGGGAGGCAGATCCTGTTTCTACTTCTGCTCACTCATAAATGACCTGGCACTTCACTAGCTTGGTGCTTTAAAACTCCTCTGTCTCCTCGCCCAGAATTGTTTTCCAGATGCAGCTGGACAGCTGTGGACGTTTACACAGGATTTCTGCGACGTGGGAGAAATCCCGGCCAGAAGTTAACTCTGACTAGGTTGGGCATGCCTCTGAGCCCTGCGCCGCCGACCACAGCCAGCCGCACCGCGTACGCGCAGCGTGCCTGACAACCCCCACGCACCGAGATCAGCCTCCGCCTCCCATCAGGGAAGGCGGAAAGGCTGGAGCTCTGGTTTTGCCCACTCTGGTTCTTGGCCCCTCCTGGGAGGAGATTTTCTGCTGCTCCTCAAAGATGCAATTATTTCTCCTCACAGATTGAAAACCAAGCGAGGTCTCTGGAGCTGACCGTGGTGTGAAGGTGGCAGAATTAAAACTGAGCACAGAGTACAGGAAAAAGCAGACTGAATTTATCACAGGAAGATGCAACGGTCACACAGTACAGACACCCAGCTCCACGAGTGGGGACAGAGTCGGGTGTAGAGACAAATTCTTACCACAGCTGGGATACCAGTTTAGCAGCAGAGACACCTAACTGGCTGAACCACTGAAGCCCTGGCTGAAAAGCTCCTGGTTTCGAGTAATTTTCTGACTTGTTTAATAAATGGTTTCATAGTCATTAAAATGAAGAGGGGGGAAAAAAAAAAACAAACCAAAAAAAAAAGACTGCTGCCTCTCCTCAACACACCTTCAGCCACCCTGTGGACAGCAATGCGGCGGTGGCTTATGCTTGAACAATGTGACTGTCCTTTAATATTTAAACAAGCGTCAGTGATTTCCTTCAGACCGGTCAATTTGCAGCAAAGTGGAAACTACAAGGAAACCCTTTCATCTTCCTGCAAATGCCTTAAACAGGCTCAAATCTCAAAGTGCCTCAAGCAGGGACGCTGGTACGCACTCGAAGTGGCCTTAAACAAGAAGTATTCCTCCATTTGCTTTAGCTAACAAACCCTTCCCATCCTACCACTCTGAGCAAGACAGAGAGCATCTGTGTGTGGTTTCAGGGGCGGAGGAAAAGTCACCTCATTCCCACCTCACGCAGTGGCCCAGTTCTGTAAATCCAGCTCTCAAGCAGATTCTGACACTGCTTTGGTGAATTCCGTCCTGTTCATGCAGTCAGGAATCTAACGCCAGATTTCAATTCTGAGTAGAGGAAGCTGAGAAATAACCCTTAAAGCCATTGGCTTGTCAGTCTGATACCAGTTCAGCTTCCATTTGTTTTGTATTCAGTTTTGATTATGGTCCTGGCCCGTCTTCCCGTCACTTTGTTTCCAAGCAATCAGTCCTTTCTTGAAAACTTACTCATCTCCTTAAGGATGAGAACAGCCTTTTGCCTCCAGTGACTATGTAGGAGTTTTTCCGATACCAAATTCAAAATAAGGGTAGTTACCTACAGAGCTGACGTGAATTTCATCTAAAAGAAGGAAGTAAGTTGAAGCACCAAAAAACTGAGCAAGTCTGCTCAAGTCAGGATGTAAACCGACACAGCGACTGAGCACCGCTTCAGACCAGACCTGTTGCTTTGCTAGAAGAATGCTCTCGCAGGAAGATCATCTGCGGCAAATACATTTTCTCCAGAAAAGCTGGGATTTTAGGACATCCTGCTCTGCTCCAAAAGTGTTTCACCCTTGTCCAGATAATCATCAACCTCACTATCGGAAGCACTGGGCACGGAGCTCTGGTCATGCAGTGCTCAGCCTCCTGCTCCAAGAGGAAATTTCAGATTACAGGCTGAAGCAAGCTCTTCTCTTCTGCACAGGAACACGTAATACTGACAGCTGATGCTTCTGTTACGGTTTTGCATTTTACTTTGTGTGTACTTTCTGAACAGCGGGAGCTGGGCTGTTCCGATGCCATGTTTAGCACAGGTTAACCTCTCCTTTGTCAGTCGGTGCTGCAATTTTGTTGGCAGCGATTCGCCATCCTGCCAGCTGCCTTACTGAGAACTTACGAACGCCAAGGACTCCTCTCCCTATTACAGACAGTTCTGCCTCCGGCCCAGGTGCGTGCCCCAGCGCGCTTTCTCTCCCTGGGCGTCACATCTCAGGACATCAGCAGGTCACAGGAAGCCAGTATGACCCAGGGCGACAGTTCACTCTGAGAACATCACCCTTCTTGTCTGCAGCTAAGGTGTGTTCCCATCAACAGCCGAGTTCAACCCTAGACAGCTCTTACCGTCTTGAAGACTTATGCTTGCTGCTCTCCTCTTTGTCTCTGTGCCTGCGCTCTCGGTGGCGATCCTCTCGCTCCCTGCTGCGATCTCGACTCCGGCGGTAGTCACGCTCAAAGTCGTAGCTGCGCTCTCGGCTGTAGTAGCGGTATCGTTCGTCGTCACTTAAGAACAGAAAGGAGAAGTGAGGCAGAGGAACACACCTCTCGTGGACCTGAAGGTCAGGAGCCATGTTTACGGGACTGTAGAACCCCATCCTCACCAACAAAATCTATCACCTCTTATTATCAACAGCCTCAGGTATTCATGATGCTCCTGAAAAAACCTGTTAACAACAAGCTGCTGCTGCTTATTGAACCCAAGCTGCAACCCAATCCCAGTTTCTAACCACAGTGAAATAACTTTCTCCATTTGCCTATTACATAGCTCATAAGCCCAAACAGTTGAATGTCACGGCTTTCTCCCGGCCTCTCAAAGCAAAGGGTTTACAAAATTTGTTCTCTGGATTTGCCACGGGAGTACCTTAGCAGCAGGCATGTGGCCAACGTCTCAGGGCTTTTGCCCTCACAATCCTTATGGAATATGTCCAAGACATCCAGCTACCTTGTTCAAAAACAACAGAAACGTGCTCCTCTCATCATTCTGCCTCCCCTGGTGCTGGATTTTACCTCACACCACTACTGTCCCAGATAACCCGTAATTCTTGTGTGTGAGTTAGACTAAGGGACTATTTTCTTCCCCATGAGTTCAAAAACTCAAATTGTGAGTATAGCTGACGTGGTCTTTCTGCCCTACACCTATCTGCCCAAGGCACCTCACTCAATCCACACAGAGGAGCGGGCATGATGTACCCCAAATTCAGGTACGTCCCACGCTCCGCTTCCCTCTACATCTCATAGTCCCTATTCAAACTTCTGAAAGCCAAAATCTAAAGGTTTAACAAGTCCCACTGTGGGAAACAATATTCAAGACTCTGAGAGAAAGGAAGTCTGAAACATCGTCCTAACACTCATGGAAGCAAGCCGGACAAGTAAGTGTCTGGTATCAATCATCTGGGAGTGCTCCAAAGGACTGCACTGAGCATGGCTACTTGCCCTGCCTTGGCAAGCGCGATCTTGGAGGTCAGCATGCTCGGAAGCACCCAGAAATGCTAACAGTGTGCTCAGGAGTGCTGATCACAGGACCTGGCTGCAGCATGAACCTGCTCAAGGAAGTGTGGGAGTCTGAGCTCTTCAAACTGTCACAAGTTTGTCTTCTGTTCCTCCCCTTTCCACCCACAGGGCCCACAGGCTTGTAAGGAAAAAAAAAAAAAGGAGGGGGGGAAAATAAAAAGGTTAGGAAAACGTTGCCCTGTTTGCTCACCCCCTGGGCCGGGAAGTTCCCCGGCAGGCAGCACCCCTCTGCCAGGAATGCGCATTCTGATCATGTTTTGAATGACTATTGGTATTTCTGAGCCTGAAGCCTGCAAAACACTGACGCTACCTGTGACAGAACAAAAAAGTGATGGGTTTAGAAAGAGTCTTTGCAGCCTAGCCTTCACTTTAGCTCTCTAGATCAACGCTGGGAGGCCGACAGACTCCTTTCCCAAGTGCTCCCAGCGCTGCTGTGCCTGAGATCACATCAGTTGCCACCGAGGTGGTTGTCTCCAGCACTGCCCGCAGAAAGGATTTACATTTGATGGCTGACTCCCGGTGAATGGCACTCCTTGCCCTGAAAGCCTCTATAGGAGAGCTGAGCAAAGCACGGGTGGCTTTTCCTTTGATCTGACAGTTGCATTTAGAAGACAAGAGGTAGCAGCTTCCATGGCCAATGTTTCACACTGAGCTGTGAAATACCTAGTAAACAGAGAGGGGCTATTTCACTTACTGGCCTCACATTACAGGTGGGAGAGCAAGCGTAACTGGTTCTGCTGGATTTAAACAAAAAAACAGACACAGGAAAGCAGCCAGGCACATTGGCTCCCAGTTTGTCCTCTAGTTATTGATCCAAAGTATCTCTTCCCCAGACATTGCAGAAAATTAAACTGGTATAATCTACAATCCCATCCCTTGACCAAACACCTTCTTGCACTCCAGGGCGAGGCCAGAGCTCCCGACTGGGTGGCTGCGAGCAGAAGCTGCCGAAAAACAGCACTCACTTGTTGTATTCACTAGTGGTCGGAGTGCGGTCTCTGTCTCTCTCCCTTTCCCTTTCCCGCTCACGTTCCCGCTCCCTCTCGCGCCTCGAGCCTGAGTATTCCCAATGGCTGCTGCTGGAACTGCTTGTGCCTTTGTCCACCGTCGTCACCCAGGGCGTGTGGGATGTGGAGATGGGTGGGTAGCTGATGAAACCTGAATCTGCAGCGAGAGAGCAGAATCCTTGTTCACCTGAAGCATTAACGCCATCCTCTCTGTCCCTCCCGTTCCAAAGATACCCTCTGGAGGTACAGCTGAATCCAAGGAGACAACAATGGCCTGGCTCCCTCCTGTCCTCGCTCTCCCTTTTTACTTTCAGCAGTTTGCTGAGAACATGTGAACACCTTTTCCCTGAGGAAGACGCAAGCGAGACCAGATATTTCACAGACGTTGCTGCAAAATCTCCCCAGCCCCTTACACAGCACATTAATGCAAGGGCTACGCACTCCCCCAGCTCTCGCTCTCTATAGGTCTGGCTATATAGGGCATGCTATAAGGTCTCCACTGAGAAAAGTTTCAATCCATCCCTCCTCCCAGACATCCTGGCTTAGAGGGCAAAGGTGCCTGCAATGCCGAGGCACCCCTCTCCCGCTGCTGAGCCAGCCGAGTTTAGCTAGCCCTAGGCTCTCGGCCACCCTCACAAGGTCTCGCTCCTCACCAGGCACCTTCTCGCCTAAGGTGGCAGCCGGGGAGGGCCAGGGGCACCAGCTGTTAATGAAGGATGCCACCCGGTGAGCCCAGAGCCACCGGCACTTCCCCGTCCAGACGCTGGCCTGCTGGGGCCTGCTCAGCTGGACCAGCGAGGTCGTGTCCCAAAGCAGTACCAGCTGCTGAAAAGCTGCACAATATGACAGCACCTGAGGCTCCCGTTTCTCAGGAAGGCCTCGTGCTGCCCACTCCTCCAACCACCTCCTGCAGAGGAGACAGCGCGGCGGCTGCCTGCGATTCTGTCTGCTCAGCACGGCGAGGAGGTGCCGCTCCAAGTGCTGGTCACTAAGGAAATGGGAGAGGACACGGGCACTGCTGGCAGGGCTGCAACGGGGAAGGAAACCGGCTGAAATTCTGGCACTGCCTCTTCCATTACAAAACAAAAGGAGACAGATGCCTGCTCGCGGCGCGGAAGATGATGAAGTGGGGGAGGAGGGCATGCAAAAGCTCAGGGAGGAGATGCGAAGCTGATGGTTGTCCTTGTCCCTGAGGGCGGGGGGAAAAGGAAGAGAGCGTGAGTGAGTGTGAGCAAGTGTGTGTGCAAACAAGCGCAAGAACACGCCACTGAGGCACATGGGGAAGCTCCCCTGTTGCCGAGTATCTGCGCTGAAAACGGTGATCTGAGGCTTAGCGCTCAACTACAAAATTGCAGTCACCGTTGCTGCAAAACATTCAGCTTTCCAAACACTTTACGGTGTGGTCAAACTCAGCACGCGTTTCTAGCGACTGGGGTAGTTTGGGGCACAAGCAGGACCCCGACGTTAAAGCAAGCATGATGTCCATCAGCTTACGAAAAGCCTAAACTACCAAATACCAGAGAAGAGAGAGATAAGCAGTTTGACTTATCTTCAGTGCTCACCTGCAGAGTTGTAGCCAAATGGAGGAGGCTGCCTATTATTGTAGCTGGCTGGCTGGCTTTGGAGAGAGAAAAGGATGCAAGTTACTACCATCAGTGACCCCTCGCAGGTACGTCCGTGCTGCAAGTTTACCCGACTTTTTTCTGAAGGTCTGTGGAACGTCCTCATGGGAAACCCATGGTTTCAGTGAATCTCTTTCACTTTGCATCGCGAACTGTCAGAAATGCATACAGGTGCAGTTGCTTTGCCACAGCTTCTGAAGCTGCTATAACTCAAGTTGCTTGCCCTGCTTTACCCCTCCCTTCCGCAAATCAGGCAGGCTTCCTGGGAAACGACCAGCCCTTACAAAGTACCTGGAGAATCCTTATAGAAAACATCTGGAGAAACATAACACGCTGTCACCTACTCTGCGCTAGACCTAAGCACACGCCTAGATTTTATTGACTCCTTCTGGTGCCACGAACATGACAAACCAAGGTAAATGCACGGAGGATTCCCTGTGGACTCTGCTCTCCACCCCCACCCCAATCCATGACCAGACTAAGAATTACCAGCGCTGATTTCAGACCTATCCTCCACCCCTCCTCGCTAGGGAGGAGCTGTACCGATGGCTCAGCCCAGATGTGGTCTTACCCATCCAAGGTTGGAATGAGGAGAGCTGGTGGTGGTGCCAGAGGAGGCGGGAACAACCCTAGACACAGAAGCGTAAGTCACATCACAAAGATCTCGCAGCTTGCCGTGAGGGAACAAGACTTCATTGCTGTTTACGGTTAAAAGCAGTTAAAGCATCTTTTTACTCCAAACAAGGGCCTGTTTGAAATGGAGTCATTTTCCTTCAGGGTTGTACCTCCTACCAAAATTAAAACCCTACAGCTACGTTAGTTCTGTAGGGGTATGGAAAGAAAAATAAAGGAAGAACTACCTTCTACTTTGGCTCATTCATCATAAACATAAGATTCATTAAGGAGTAAACATTAACCCTTACAGTCCTGCGGAAGACAGAAAAGTCTGGTCCTTGGGATGCAGACACGTTGCGGCTACGGCAAAGGTTTTATCGCTCCATTGATTAAAATGAGTAACTTTGTCTCTTACAAAGCACATAACATAGAAATTCACCCGGTTTTGTTTGTTTTTAAAGAAAGCCAATTTTCTGAGCACATACACATTTAAAAATAATGAGAAGACACAGCACCGACGACACAGAGCGAGCTGTCTGAAAGGTCTGACACTTTAAAAATGGGCCCAGTGTCAAACTCATGAAGAGTTACTATACACAATCACAAGGCAGTATCTTCAAGAAAGCAGAATTAAGCAGAAGTTTATGAAGGCCACTTCCAGAAGTGGCATAAGCCTTGGAAGCCAAAGTCCTCAATCTTCACCAGTCTGAACGTGAGAAGGACGTGCTGACTGCTCCTAAGGGAATTTCTTAAACTCGTATCGGTAACTATAAGCAACCATTATTTCTATAGGCAGTTACCAATGCCAACAAGAACGGACTAACCACCCATTGGCTTGACTTTGCATAAAAATTCCTCGGTTTATTATTCAGAAAAAAAAAAAAAAAAAAGGAGCAA
>NW_008794630.1:1834859-1853567 GCF_000699145.1 Aptenodytes forsteri | reverse complement strand
CTTTTCAAAAAAAATCCCCGGTTTATTATTCAAAAAAAAAAAAAAAAAAAAGGAGCAAACCGTACCGATACAAAGGACAGGAGTCACCTGACTAACTGCAGTCATTTACGTTGAAGCCAAGAGCTCCAGATTCCTTTTCAAGTCCATGGCGATTGAGCCAGCATAGTCAGTGAAAGGGTGGGACAATTCATCACCTCTTACTGTGAACACCTAAAACGGGTCAGGAGAACCCCTCCCTAGAAGCGTCTCACTGCAAAAAGAGGTAGCCTGAAGTCTCCAGCTCAGCTAGTGGAGCTCTATGCTGCAAACAAGTTGGGGGACACGTCGCACTCTTAGATGCTTTTTTTTTTCCCCCCTCCTTTTCCTAAGATCTTCCAATAAAATGCAATGCCTAGAGCATTTCAACCACACTTGCTCACCACTGGCAAGTACTTCGAAGAACTACTGTTACAAGCACCTAGCTCTAATGGTGGGGGATCATCATCATCACAATTAGCAGGTATTGTCCCTCATCTCCCTTTCCAACCCAGCTACCTGAAGTGGAATTTCTTTGCAACAGCCTGGTCATTTCCTCCACCTCGCTCCTCCCAAACGACTTTAATCTAAACGCACTTAACTAGCAACTCGCCGCTGCAATGTCTACAATCAAGACCAGTTTGCATCCAGTTTCACTACAATATAGGTCTTCTAAATCCAAGCTTACTATGAGCAGGTTCCTTCTAGTACTACAATGAAAACCAGCTCTGCAATATTATTGTACACTGAGAGGAGCATGAAAAGCGACATTTTAACAAACACAGGAATTTTCTCAGTCTGAAGGAGAGCCCAGCTAGCGTAGGTTTTCCGTATTTCCATTTGGGAAGCCCAGGGCAGAGCACGAATACAAAAGCACGGACACAAAAGCCGTGAATCAAGTCCAACATGTCTGACAGAGCGAGGACAAGCACATCAAGTCCAAAGTGCTTTGGGTGCAGACCTTTGGCAAGTACACGAATCAAGTATACTGTGTAACACAGAGGCAGTGGCCTGACTGCATATACGCAGCCACCATCAGCCTCGGATTTTCAGACGTACGGCATCTGGTCAGAACTATCGCTCCAAACGGTCTGCTATACAAACAGCTAAATTTGTTTTCCCTGCACTAGGCAAAATTTCCAGTAGGAGACAAAAAAAAAAACGTTACAGCTAGAGGAAAGTCAGTTTTATAGTAGCTCTGAATTAGCGGGGTTCTTAACTCATGCACAAGATTGGTTGTTACATTTCTTTATTAGTATTCACCATCTCTACTGCACACCAGGGAGCAAAGGCTTCTGATGGAAACGGCATTTGTTCTGCTCAGTCTCACACTCCAAATTCCTACACAAAGCACCAATTTGTCACTCAGACTTTTGCTGTGCAAATGCCGTTACAGGAACTGAAGCATTTCAAATCTAACTAATTGCCACCTGAAGTTCTCCATTTCACTTTCTAGATTGGTCTTCAGAGACAAAACAAGATAGCATTAAGGAGCCCTACAGATTATTATTTAGGTCCAGAATATAAGATAAGCAGCTAGAGTTCAACGCTGCATTGGAGTTTATTAGCCTTAAATTAACTGTGCTCTAAAATGGGTCTCGGTGTCATCCTATCTCGTGTTACTTAATCGAAATGCTCAGCCATTTGTGTGTTCAGAATCACCGCTGTTAGTAAGAGCAAGCGAACACCTACCTGGAATAGGACCGGGTGGTGGCAGACCTATGGAAATAAACAAGCAAGCAAAACAAGTGAGGACAACAGGTAAAGCATGTCATCTCTGTACCTCGAGCTAATCCTAAAAGCACACTTTTGAATAAACGTCACATATTTGAGCAGACAGACCAGCAGAAAAATTGGTGCTATTAAGCAGTAACTAGCCTACAAACTATATCATTTTCCCAAAAGATGATCTCTTTACCTTTATATTATAATTTTAAACGTTGCTGCTCTCACACTGGAGAATTCCTTTTTCCAAGCATCAACACACAAACAATTGATTTGGCCTTCAGAACAACTGAAGGAGCCAGAGAGGAGAACCTGCTGCAGACGCCGGTGTGTCCTTTTGCTTGTTTGTTGTTGGTTGTGTTTTGTTTTTTGGTTTGGTTTTTTTTTTTAAACTTTTAAAAAAAAAAGTCAATCATAACTGCATAGTGAAATCAGACACCCTTTTTTTTTTTTTTTTTGTTTTTTTTTTTTTTTTTTAAACTTTAAAAAAAAAAAAGTCAATCATAACTGCATAGTGAAATCAGACACCCTGGTCAACAACCAAAAGAACGAGTGAACAATTCATCTTCATTTTGCCAACCATTTTAATGGAAGGCAGTAGAAAAAGCTACCATGGTCCACCAGCGAGTACTGCAGTAATAATCCTCCTCAGATTAAAAGCCCTGACCGTATTTTCTGTTCTGTATCTTCTGCATGTGGAGCCAGTGCAAAACGTAGGAGTTACTGCATGACGTGCTCCCGGTGGCTTCTCAGAAGTCTGGCCGCTGCCTACAGGACCAGGGAAAGCCCAGAGCGTGGCCCTCGCTTCAACCTTCGTGCACTACTGAAGCCAGAAGCAACAGGGGCACAGACATGACTTATGTTGGATCAGAAGATGCGCAGGCTTAGTAGGAAGCGAAGACAGAAAAACGTTGGCCTTTTCAGTTGCAACGTTCTTTGTTCTCTCCACCAGTATTGCCCTATTTTGCCTGGTGCCCAGAAAGAGTACTACTGGCCTCCACGTTGCAGATGCGTTAAGAAACTTTGTGGAAACTGAGTTATTACGTGCACAGAAGAGACAGTGAAACTGTTCTGTAACGTGGTGCTCAAGACAACTAAGTAGAAAAAAAATTAGAAATTTTACTTCCGCTACCTCGATAGGTTTCAGGGCTCAGCCTGTAACTGCAGAGGCAAAGGGCATTCCTGCAGACACAGGACTTATCTCGACAGCGTCTTCTCAAGTGCCAAGTGCTCTTAGCACAATACAAACCCATCTGGTTATTGATAAGAGCGCACAAACTTGCCTATGCTGAGGACTGACCACATCCAATGGGCTAGAAACCCGTGGTAAAGACCTCATTTATATTATTCGTATTTTGCTTTTAAAATGAAGCACTGCTCTAATGTCTGCACTGGACGCTAGGCTCTTCTAGGAGCAGTAAGAATCATCCTGCAGTGGCAGTTGGTACAATAAAATGCAAAGAAACAAACACAGAAAGATACAAATCTTGGTATTTCAAGGCATAAACCAACCAAGAGCTGACCTGGCTTAGGGGGAAAGCTGTTTATTAGAGCTGCTCTTGCAGAATTGCCAGTTCCAGCATCACCCTTGAAACATCTGGAATCAGGATCCTGAACTAAAGAGCCTGCTGATCTGACACAGGATAGCAATTCCTATGTTCTTGGCTTCCTCCACAGATAATCAGGAGCCCATTTCTTTACATTTATCAATAAAGCAAATGGATCGGTAGCACCCAAAGGCTCTCTCACGGAAACAAAGCCTAGAGGTTTTTTTTCCAAGGAACAGCTGCCGTTTTTTAAGTATTCAAGGGCAAACGTTAAATAGGCTGATGGAGGCACTGAACAAAGACTGGCCAGGTCTAAGGACCCGTTACCTGGTTGCTCGACTGTCCCATAGCATTTAACGATTAAACCTTTGATTTGCTGCAAGCCCGGGACGTCCTAACTTGCAGCCTCAGACTGCCGTATATCGCTGTGTGAACACATACCTGGAGGATGCAGGGGAGGTGGAACAGAAGTAACTGGTGGAGGAGGGTGGAGGAAGTGTGGTGGAGGTGGCCCAGCGAGCGGGGGAGGCGGTGGGCCTGCTGGTGGTGCGAACGGCTGTTGCTGAGGTGGCTGTTGGGGCTGTGATGGCTGCTGGGGCTGCTGTGGGGGCTGTGGCTTACTTCCGTGGTCTCCAAGGACCTTAGAAGGCAGAGGAATGAGAAGAGAGGATTTTAATCTCTTTGCTCCCGCAGCTAGGACCTCACTGTGCTGGCATAAAGGGAGCGTATCACCAAAGCAGGCAGCATCGTGATACCTGGAAAGACCAGGCTATGCTATACCCAGGGGATAACACCTTTTGGAGAGGAAGGCAGGCTGATCAAAGCGATCAATATGCTTAGCAAGATATCTTCTCTTACGCAGAACAGCAGCGAGACCAGATTCTAGCTGTATACACAACTGCGCCAGACAGCTGATATTTCAGTGTTACGACCACCTTTTGTTCACGGGGACTGCCACGGATACAGGCTTCAGATTAAAAGCTGCCATATTTGAGGGCGACACAGTCACAGTTGGTTTGGTTTTTTTTTAAACCCAATTTATCTTTCCTGAGGGCAGCAAGAGGCCACATTCTGCTCTAGATTGTGCCCACGTAGGTCAAAGGAAGACTGGATTCACGTCTGTCTGACAAAAGCAGGTCACATGCCCACTACTGCTGAAGGAACAATCAATACGCAGAGAGACCAGAATGACCTGGAAATACAGGTATCAGTGCTTCTAAGTGGGAAGAACGACCACCATTTCCCAGCAAATTCTTTCTCTTAGGCAAACTCTTTTTTGGGCCACTGTTGGCAACACTTGGAAAACTGACCACTAAAAAACCAAACAGACCACAAAAACACACGTAAAAACAAAACCAGGAATTGCGTCTAGACAGGGGAAAGGTTCCATATTTGGGTTTTTTTTGGTGAGTTAGGAGTGGTTGGTAGGAGAAAGGTGGTTAAGAGAAGAGTTCTTGGCAGATGGTCCTCAAACCCTACACATAGCACCTTCCTACCTAGAAGGCAGGCAGAACATTATGGTCATACACTGGACGCGCAAGATCAGAACTGAGTCCAGCTTTAGACCCCAGGCTTTTATTTCTTATAAGGGACAAGATCCAGTAACACAGGCCCACCCTAAGTCTGAAGTGTGGGCTGCATCTAGCGATGCTTAGACTAAATGTTACTTCAACGTAAAAAGAAACACAAGCCCCAAGTAGAAGTCCTCCACTGCAGAACTGGAGATTCCAACCCGACAGTGGAGGGGAAGGGAATAATCCACACGAGAGCCTCCCAGCTACGCGCCCCGAGGAATATTTTGGAGAGCTGATGAGAAAAGGAACTTAGGCCTTACCGTTCAGATGGGAAGGCTAGTCTTTAAAGGGCAATCCCTAGCTCCTAGCAAGGTAAAGCTTTTAAAACAGAAGTTAATTCAACCTGCGGAAGGGAACGATACATGCATACGCCTCAACAGGGTTGATATGCTACCTGCTGCTTTGCAGACAGAAACAGCGACATGGGAGGTCAGGAATGCACAGACATTTGCTCAGGGTTCACTACAAGTGCAATAAAATCAGGAATTTGTCAGGACGGCGCAAAACATTTACCTGAATTGGGTTTTCCTCGGAGGCGTGCTTATCGCGACGTCTTCCTTCTACTCTCCTAATTGTGCCTGCCTGGCCACCGATCACATCAATTGTCCCACCCAGCTTCCTGGTACAAAGCAGATGCATCTTTTTAGGCTCGAAGACATTAGAAGGAGCAGTGTTCCCCACTATTACACAGGCTTCTCTCATACATTCTTTTCCACCAGGGAAAAATCCCTAGAGGCAGCACTCAGATTGGACAAGAGGTGAACGAGAAGTCCTTTTTCACTTTTGAGCAATTTGAGCTCTGCTTGCAGGGGTGAGTTAGGTCTCTCTGAACACCTAGAGACATGATCCGAAGAATCACCACATACGGGTGTAATAACATGGATTGCACGCTCTGGTTCAGAGCTGAAACCCTTCACTCACTCTCCAGATTTGAATAATCATTCCCAGATCAGGCTCAGAGAAAGTGGAGAGTATTTATCAGGAGAAGCCTTTAATGTTATCAGCCCAGATTTTTGCTGCTTTCTGTCCAATCTTCCGAGTGTTGCTGATACCACTGAAGTTATTTGCAAATCAGATTCTCAGACACTTTCTAGCCCACCTCCCTGGGGTCTACCCTGTTTCTAGTCAAGTCAAAAGTTTTGCCCCTGCCTTCAGTGAAATCAAGGCTAGACCCTTGAACAAAAATATATTCACGTAGCCAAGAAACAGTGCTGCACTAGTGGAAATCAGTCACAGAACCTACAATTTTCTATGTTCTTTTATCTCCATACCCAGGTGACACTTGGGGGAAGAACATTTTTTATAGCAGCTCCTTGTAAGGTCACCACAAGTAAAGGTTTGTGAGAGAGAGAAGCACCCGCAACTGAAGTTTTAGAATCCCTCATCCTATATTCATCCAACAATTGATTTGTGTAAGTATGGCCTTAGGCATGTTTTCCTGCAGTTAGGACAGAAAAACGTCAGCACTTTTCCAAGTTAGACAGAAGAATTTTCTATCTCAGTAGGAAATTTAGACAAAATGCTGGCTAGTTGGCGAGATGAAGTTTTCGCACTGAAATTTGCTCTGTTTAAGTAAAAAAACCCAAACAACAAACAAACAACAAACCCAACTCATTGCTAAGCCCATGGTTTTGATGCTGCTGTGGTGTATGAAGATACTTGTTCTGGTCCTGACCAAAAGCTCTGCTGCAGGAACAGAATCTCGTGGGTCAGTACTTTCAAAACCAGACTGCAAGTTAGAATGGACAAAAATGCTGTATATGCAATAGCATCAGCTTATTTTGCAATGGTGTAGATTTTCAAAAATCTCAGGAGATACGCGTAACAGCTGGAAACAAACCTGACCGATTCGATGGCACTATGAAGGGGGACAGAAATGCCAGCAACGTGCTTAAATGCAAACAGACTAAGCAGAGTTTTAAAGCTTATACTTGAAGCATATAGTTGGTTCTCTCTCAGACAAAGCAGAAAGTTGGAATGCGAGACTGATTTCTGCAAGACAGGCGTGCAAAAGATGTAATGTGAATAAACCAATAGAAACACCCAAATCCCAAAGCTCTGGCTCTTCTTCATAGCTTTGTTTTTCTGAAGCTTTTGATAAAAAACCACCAACCTCCTAAGGCCAAAGTGGGTTTCCCAGCAGAGGCTGCCAATCAAAATGACTCAAGCGTTTTGCTTTGTCCAGCCTTGTGGATCCTCCCTCTCACTGGAGAAAATAACTAATTGGCACGCATCAAGCAGCGTAGCATACAGGTTCAGAAACCAATAGCTCCTCTTATCAGCTGCCAAACATGTAATCCACTTCCACTTCAGGAGGCAAAGATTAACATCGTGGGAGTAAGAATAAGCCAAGTAAGCACAAGCAGCCAGCAATGTGAGCCCTCAAAGCTGAGGTATTTGCCTTGTCTTTTCTACTCCCGGAGATGCGTCCCTTCAGCTGGGATATAGGTTTCCCTCCCTGTGCAGCACTATTCTGAGGATATCGCCAAGGAGAGGTAAACGGGTAGGCAGGGGTTGCACAACCCTCAGGAGAGCACTGCTGAAGACAACAGTTAATGAGTGACCACAGTAGCTTCCTGTGAAGTTTAAAAGCTGCTTCTGTTTCAGGCTTGAGGCGATTCTGATGTGGCCCAGGTGGATCCCAGCTACCCCTACAAAGAACACAGTGCACCCAGGCTTTATGTCTGCATCATCTCTTACCTGTTAGGAGGAGGCCCAGCCTTCATGCGTCCTCCCACCAGAGCCAAGAAGTCTGTTTTGAATTCTGTTTTGATGATGTTGTTTTCCACTTCTTTTTCAGCATTTCCTGTTCTTCCTTGCTGAACCTATGGAAGGCAATGTATAACACACGTTTAATGCCCTTACTTTCAACCGAATGTAGCATCAGATATTAACCCTCAGCAAAGGAAAAGGGCTCCCTTGAGGAACAATCACAGGGCTCTTGCAAACAAGCAACCTATTCTTCAGTCAAGGTGGCAGACAGTTCTGTAAACTAGCTGGCTATTCCAGCCCCAGCCTGCTGTCCGCTGTCCGAAAGTTTAATAATCTCGTATCCTTTTTCATGTAGTCCTGAAGTCAAAACTGGAAATAGTAATACTTGCTGTATTGACGCTTTGGCTGAAGTTCTGATTAACAGCTGTTGGCCACCTGATGGACTTCTGCAAAGGCTGATGGCCAAAGCAGCCTCCAAACACAAACGGCAGCCACACAACCGCAACAGTCAACAGCAACAAGCAAAACAGCCATGGATGCCCAGCTCCCCTCTCTACACCTCTCACATCCACAGGATCTTCCAACCAGACACCTCTATAGCTGAGTAGTCTCAAAGTCAACTGGAAATTCACTTAAGTCTTGCTACTGTAGTGGTTCAAACCTGCCAGACAGCTGGAGCCATTTGTTCCAGAGAGAAAAGATTTTTAGCAGAGAGATTTAATCTTTAAAAATACATTTTTGTACTTCTCATCACTGAAAGGAACACAGAACAGTTAGGTATTAAGGTATCTTCTGCTCTTACACTCTCTGGGATTATAAAAACAAGCCCCAGTTTTATTGTAGCCACGTGCAGGAGTAACACGTCACCTACCGTGATCTTATTTTCAGTGCTGATGGGAGGAGCAGGATCCAGTCCAAGCTGAAGCCGTCGCTGCTTTTCACAATAAGCTTTCCACGTTTCTTCATTGAATCCGTAATTAAAGTAATCAGAAAGATCAGCGCCTGACAAAGGGAGCAGAAATTAACATAGGGATTCTAGCAGAGCTGCATTCTCAAATTGTCCTTTAACTGCTTAAATGAAGAGTTAAGAAAACAAAAACCTTCTAGAGAGCACAGCTTACTCTCCATTTCATTCTGTCAGAAAGCGGCTGCGTGCCACAGCGGAGATGGCTGCATCTTTCGTTGGGAGGGGGACTACAGCCTGAACAGCAGCGGGACCATTTGGGACACAGAATACAGCACGTGTGCAGGCTATTAAAAGAGATGCTTGCAACCACTTATTCACCAACCGGATTTTTTCAGACTGGTTTCTTGCCACTGTCCAAATGAGTCGAGTGCTGGGGAGGGCACAGGAATGACGGTTCCAGCTACGACCACAAACATGGAATGGTGCCACAGAACCGTTTTCTTGGCAGAGCTAAGCCAACACGTTCTGCTCCTGACCGTCGTTGCCTTTGCTGTTTTGAGAAGAGATTCGGGGACTCACCCATTTCGTGAAACGGGGCTAAGGTGGAAGTTTTTTTTATTGATACGTCTCAGACTACACACGTAATTACAGTTCAGTCATGATCCTAACTATAGCCTTCCAAGATTGTTATCTTACTTTGACAGTCTTCTGTGAAACGTGCCAATTCAGCATGAGCACTTCTGAATAAGGGAGGTGGCCACAAACTGCCTGCCAAGAAAACGTAGACGCGGAGGGACAAACACAGCTGCAGCTAACTCCGTGAGGCGAACCTCACAACAGGAAGCACTGCAAAGCACCTCCTAGCCCTGCTGAGGTGTCCCTCAAACATCCCCCTCGCAAAGGCGTTCCTAGACAGACCGATTCTAAACCAAGGAGCTGATACATTAAGGGCTAAGCAAAACGCTTTGACCACGCTGAGCTTGGATCTATACAGCAAGGCTTAAGTTTATCTTCTAGGTAGGCTGCTCTTCCTGCTGTACCACCCAAATATGCAAATTTCACCAACACAGACTCAGCAACGTGACATTTACATATCTATTTTATCAGCCTATATTTCAGCCCTTCATCAGTTCTTCCACACCGTATTTCTTCTTCCTCTCCCTCACTTAAGGAGACACCAACTTGCTGAACAATTAACTGTAAAGGATATAAACCTGAAAGGCTGTTGAGTAACAAGCTACTTGCCATCTAAAATAAACTTACAGGCCACACCTCTGCAGACATCTTCCCTCTATTCGTACTTCAACACTGTTTTAAGGCTAGCTGGCTTCATTTTGGTCCAGGGATGTCAGCATGACCACAATGATTTCCATGCTTTAGCTCTGAACTTCACTTCATTGTTTTCCTTCTAACTGATTTTCTTCCTAGCCCCCTCTTTCTCACTTCACAATCGATGGGAAATCCCCTGCAGAAGAAAGGCTATGTTTTCTATTACGTCTGTACCAGCTACTAGTCATCACAGCGTGCTTTAGTGCTGGTTTAATACCATGACATGTTGATGTAGTTACTAGCACTGTTGTGTACTCTGATGCCCTTCATTTCAGGTAGGCAAGAGATACCAAAAACACACCACAGACAACCTTATAAAAGCACTACTTACTTAGCATAGCAATTATTTCTGAAAGATAAATAAAGTACAGGGGCTGGCGGGGAGAAGAATTATTTCTGAGTCGAGGCAAGTGGATTTTTTGCTTCAGTTGGCATTTCATCGTAGCATGTTTTATGAGAGTAGCACAGCAAAAATTTGGATCTCTCTGGTTCCTTCATTTACTTTTGTATCAAATTCAGATGAAAACCAGAAAGTTTATTTGTAGCATCCTACAGCTGTCATGCAAGAGTCGCTTCCGAGCAGAAATCTCATACTACTAATCAGGAAGACAAAAGAGACCATGTACCTATTAAAACCTGCTGTGCGAAGTACTATTTGTCTGGACAAATTTGTCTAGATAATACTGTCCAGAAGAAATGCGTGAGGACTGCTCGCTCACAGTTATGCACCTAGGGGCAGAATCTAGCAAAGAATTAGGCAATGCAGCTTTTTTAAAAGAAAAATCCTAGCCTTTCTTGTCAGAGTAGGTAGTGTTTTCCTTCCTTTTATTCAACTGTTTGCAGCAGAACTCAACACAAAAAGACAGCTTTCCTATCGCGACGTGCTCACATGGCAATTCCCACCATCGCTACCACCATCGCTGCCCTCTGCAAGGGGTACTTTCCTGCACAAGTGTGGACATCCCCAGGACCCAAATGAAAAGGGTGCACGGGGATGACTCTGAGCTTGGCCGTGGTGAGACAGAATAAGCAAGCTGCTGCACACATCATCAACAGCCAAATCTTGATCCTACTCAATTGACTTTAAGGCCAACAAACGTTATCGTATTGGTATCAGTGCAGTATTTTCTGGAACTAGGGAATTAATAAAATAGAACATTAAAAAAAATAGTTGTTCCCTTTAGGGAAGATAAATTAATAGAGTAAATGCAACCCAATTTTAGGTAGAAACATGGCTTGATCAATCAGTAAATGTCACTGATTGTCTAGACAGGCATCAGAGGCTGAGTAATACGCGTTGTTCTGACTTCCCTGTTCCCTGGCAGCAATAAACGGACAGAAATTACATGTGAAATTAAAGACAGACAACTAAAACTGTAGAACATATTTACCACAAGAAACTGTGAGGCCCCACCTGGTTTCCTCCACGGTTTGTCTTCAAATGAATCTAAATCCACTTCTATAACAGGCAATCCATTTATATTCCCTGCGGCATCTAAGTCAATACCTTTGGGCTGCAACTTGGCTTTAGAGAGAGAGAAACCGTTACTACTTTTAATGCAATGCCTTTAATCCACTAATTTGCTGAGCAAATTACTCCCCTCAAAAATAAAGCACCCCTGTGAATTCACTGCTGGCTTTACAGCACGTAGGTAACCACAATCAACTTTTTAATAAAAATTTCTTCAGTCGCTCTACAAATAAATAGCCAGGGTATACAGCACTTGCAGTTGAACAGCAGAGAAGCAAATTCAGCCCAGACTGGTACTACAGACAAACGGAGTAAATTATTAGAGCATGCATGAAATTTACTCCAAATGAAAAAAAATGCATTTTTCTCCCCAGGCAAAATAAATATTTTACCCTCCCAAGATACACACATTTTCTCATAACAAGAAACTTTTTCAGGATCAGTCTTAAGTGGACCGTGTACTAAGTGGAGTCAGCAAAAATCTGTTGAGTACAGAATCTTCAAGGGGAATCTGTTCTTATTTTCTCAATCAGAAGGTAAGTCATTTGCATAACGAAATTAATGGAAGGAAGTATATGAAGCCCATGAACAGACAGTCTCACATAGGAGGAAGGACAGAATCCAAGTCTCAATATACAGTATAAACTAAACCGAATGGTGGGGAAAATTTCATCTGCAGAAATACGCATAGCTGATACTCAAGGCCAGACTTTGTTTCTTTTAGTATCTCACAGTGCAAGTAGCTCAGTATACTGACCACAGAGTTAAAGTTCTTCTCCAGGCAATTTAGAATGTTTGGCCCCAGTGCAACAACAGAGTTTAGAAATATTCTGGTTTTTTACTATAAAAGTAATAATCACTGTTTTTTTTTTTTCTAGTTTAAATAAAATTACAATCAGCTTGTTCAGTGATGGGTAATTAAATCATTCCATTGCACCCTGGACCTTCAGACTGTCCTAGGAGCACTTATCTTTAGGAAACGCACTTACTATTCCTACTTTAAGTAAGACGCGCTAATTTTATATCCTTCCAAACAGAGACCAAGATTCAGCTGCTCCAGCTGCCAGTGCCAGGTAAATGAAATACTGCAAAAGGTGAAGGATAAAAATAACAGCAATACCTGAAGCGGATGCTCCATAGCCTCTACCCGTTTTTAAGTTTAGATTCATAGGAGTTCCCCTATATGGAAAAGAATCACTACATTGGTATTTGAACAAATTACTTGGTTGAAGATTTTCATGCAAAATATATTCAAGCCCTGACATCCTTCAGAAGATGCGTCGTTCACTTGGGTTTATTCATGCCTCTCTACGATTTTTAGTACTAAGTCTCAACACCTTAAAAGTGAGATTCATTTACCAGTTTCATAAGTTTCTCTAACCCTACAGAAACGCAACAAACGTACTTACTGACCAACAAAAGAACACAAGAGGATTGTCTTGAACATGAAGGGCAAGGTTATTTCAAAGAGTGGTAGTTCCCATTCTGCCCAGGAACATACTTAGTATTTAAACGGAACTGAACAACACGGAAATCATAGCTGCGCATAGATCACAGAAGGAGGAGAGAAAGGTAGAAGAAGCAGATTTCGAAAAGGATGTCTGCAAAATCTTGTGAGCGTCTAACGGATGGAGCATTGCTATTCAGAGTAATCCATCAGACTGAAACCACCTCTACAAGAGAAGGAAGTTATCCATAAAGTGGAAAAATTAGAATATGCCGCAAAGCGCATGTAAGTCATTTCCTTAAGAGGAAGGCTGCTAGCAGCAAGCAAAAATGCTGTCTTATTATTTTTATTCAATGCAAATTAAGTAGAATTTTAAGTCAGTGACATAATTTCCTGGTTCGCAAATCCAGCCTCACCATTTCTGAATCACGAAAATCAGACAGCTGAAAATGAGCTTATGCAAATCCTTACCAATACAGATTTTGGCTCTTGAACATTTCACAGATGAAGTTAAATGTAACTTCCCACCTTTGATTTTGCGCAATGAAGCATAGTAATTATTTGGTTAATTTTCCAACAGCAGACCCCTGAATTATCATTCCTATTTTATAGATGGATTCTCCAACAAGCAATTGCAGGGCAGAGCTGCCCATCAGCTTCTAATCCCGTTCTGGTGTTCTGACCATTACTCCCATGTCTCCCAGAAGACAGATCAGCTCGCATCCCCACTTTCAATCCCAATCAACACGCTAGAGCTACCTCAGATCAAAAATCGACACCATAATCAGCAATACATACATGTACGACGGTGCTCCCGTTTTAATGTTGCCAATAGTAACTT
Organism: Aptenodytes forsteri; assembly: GCF_000699145.1. Taxonomy (NCBI): domain Eukaryota; kingdom Metazoa; phylum Chordata; class Aves; order Sphenisciformes; family Spheniscidae; genus Aptenodytes; species Aptenodytes forsteri. The sequence continues at coordinate 1,839,999 of NW_008794630.1, read as the reverse complement.
TCACGTCATCATCATCACTGTCGCTATCGCTGTCATCTTCATCATCTTCACCACTTGGAAGGGCCTAGCAACAATAAAAGCACACAGGAGCTCATTAATACATAAAACTGATAAATTCCCTGGGACAGTAAGCCAAATCTTACAAAGCTTGTATGATGAAGGACTACTAGAAAGAATGATTCTGATACAAAGACATAACTTTCTACTTTCTTTTTCTATACAAAGTTGTCTCTGGAGGCAAAACCCATGGAAGTAACCAGCCTTCAACAGAAACAGACAGGCACCCACAAAGAAACTGCTACGTCCTTTGAAGAAGTGGCCCTACATGAGAATCAGGGTAAGATTTCTGAAGGTGGGGAAGGTTTAGCTCGGTTCTAAGAATTTCATCATGTCCCACAGTTCCTCTCCCCTACTCTTTTTGAAAGAGCTAGGGCTTTCCTGACACATCTCCTTCACACGTTGATGGTGAAAGTATACAGTCACAAATAAAAATCACCAAAATACATTCACCAGGCTTCACCGAAGAACCTTGGGGCAAATATTCTCTCATCACAACTTTTGTGGTAGGAAGCTGCTGAGGAGCTCGGCTTGGCTTATTTAGCACAATTGGTCCCCGAGTCACTTAACTTTACACAAGAACTTTACAGCTGCCGATTCGACTCCAGTGCAGCACCACTGCTGGGGCACAAAAGCAAAGGAAGTCTTCCAGATATCCAGCAGTGCAGTTTTGCAAGATGCATGAGCTGAATTAACACCTCACCACTACAAAAGGGTATGGGGAAGGTGTTCCTAACCCTCCCTACTTTTCCATGGCACAGGGGTTTGTCAGAACTCTGCGTGAGCCCTCTTGACATACCACAGTGGCAGAAAATAAACCCATCAAAAAGACTAGAGGAAGAGGGGGTGGAGAAGCAAGCCTCCTCCTACTCTTTCAGCACTGAGCCACTAGATTGCATTCTAAGTGGTCTGAGCCTGAATCAAAACTGATTCCAGCACTTTGGGCTTTCTATCCCAGCGTTTCCCACATTTCACTGACCCTCGAGAAGTCATACTAAGTATTGAGCTGGAGGTAGCATCGCGTTCTGCTTTTCCTGACAGACTGCAGCATCAGAGGCCCTCATCTGCCTCTTCAGTGGGCATAAGCAATACTTAGATTAGGGTTCACTACCCACTACACAAGGCAGGCTGAGAAGAGAAGCCTGTTGCTGTAGTTAGCATTAGGAATTGACTGTCGGTACACTCCTACAGTACAAATGTAACGTACTGGGCAGTACCAGCATCTTTACGCTTACATCTTTTTATCCATGAGTATTGAGAAGCACAAAAATAACTACGTCTACCATTCGCAGTGGAACACGTACATGTTGCGACATCTCTCGGTCTTCATTGCTGACAGGCCGGTTCTCCTGAGGAGCATCTTGCAAAGGATGAGAAGATTCTGCATGTCTAATAAACATGACAGATAAAAGAAAGTGGACAAAGCCCAATCTAGAGGTTCACCTATAAACAGTTCTAAAGCATTCGTCCAGGCGACTTTCATATAATGGCTTTATTCATGTGGCGTGTTTATTCTGCTGGCAGTTAGCTCAACTGTACGACAAAAAATTAATCATCCTTGCTTGGCTTTGCTTTTGTTGGAAAGAATCGGTTTAGCGCTTCCAAAGAGCGCCTGACGGACAGCATGGCTGCCTAGCCGAACACCACTCAACAGCTAACATGTAAGTGGCAGCTATGATAGCCTTCAGCTTTGGTTCAGCACAATCACAACTGATAGGAGTAAGACCATAGTAAGCAAAACTTCACCTTGTCCTTAAGGATGCTAATAATTATATTTAGTAAGCAGCAAGGGCATCTGTCCCGTAGAAATTAAGGAAAAAGTGATTTTAGTGTTTCTACAAATAGCTTACGTTAATGAGTAGTTAAAATTCAGAGAAGAAAAGACAGATAATTATCTACCCAGTCTTCTCATTCATTACAAATCAGTCCTAATGCAACAATGGTCAGGTTCAGATTTAACTCCAATTAAAGAGTTCATACAAACGTTAACATTGTTTATTGCATTAGCCAAGCAAGAAAATCAAATTGGTATACACATGCTAGAAAAGAGTATGCTAAGGGTTACAAAACTAAAATACAAAGAGAGATCATTTTTCTCTAATGTCATAGGCAAAACCTACTAGAACTTCAAAATAATTCTGGCTTTTCAAAAGAGACAATTAGAACAGCCCAGGCGCAGGAAACCCAATTCTCCACCAGTACTTTGTGGGGACATTGCTATTAGTTTAAAACCCCATGTCAGATAATAACCACACACAAGATTATCTTCGAAAAGAAACATACGTAACACCTAACAGAATCCAAACACTGGTCAGATTAAAGCCATTTCAGAGGTGGCCGGAAAGGAGACACCAAACAAGTAAGCCAAAAGATCACACTAACGCAACTCAGAAAGCGGTTACTGAGCATAAAAAAGAACAAACGAACAGGAACAATTTGAGCAGTTACTGAAGCTCCCATCAGAAAAGCCCCATACAGAAAGAAATTCAACAATCGAGCCCAGATCAAAAAGAAGGGACGAAGGTTCAGCAGCTAACCAAGGAAGCATAGGTCCCATTTTCGCCAAGTTCCTGAGGTGACAGCTGAAGACACTTTGAGTTTTAAAAAATAGCCAAGATGTCTAAGGGAAAATCAGCCTCCAAAAGTATTTCGAAGTTGCAGACATAGGCTATTACATAAGGACCAAAAGATGTACCACTGGAGAAAATCTCACAGACGGCTCCAAAACCTTTTGCATTTTGTTTGCCAAATCCAAGCAACTCGTAACATCGACCTCAACCCCAGAATTTTCTTAAGAATCCAAGATGACTGAATTAAGGAAGAGTGACAAGTATTACCTTCAGCTTCAAGTCACATGAAGTATCTGTGGGTGTGCATTAAAATTTATGAATCAGAATTCAAATAAACATTTGCTAAGTAACAGTCGTTCCCTAACCTGTTTGCTTCCCAGGAACGAACAATCTGACAGGTCCACAGCCATCATCTGCATGCAAAAAAATGTCGCAGCTATTTAATTTCTCCAGAATGCCAACATAACCCTGCGCACTGCTGACGTAACAGCATCCTGCACAGACTGCTAGTATTTAATGCATCCTTTAGGCTAAGGAGTGTTAATGGATACTGCATCCCGCACTACACTGATTTCTGCTTCATGGGTAGAGACAAGCCAGCAATGCATCCCTGGAGCTGCAGCCGTCGACAACATAGCAAACAAAGAGTCATTTTTCTTAAAACACCCCGCAGCTCTTCATTTCGGAAGATTCTCATTGTGCAACAAAGAAAAGGAAAAAAACAAAAAGAGGGGGAAAAAAAAAGGGGAAAAAAAAAAAAAAGGAGAGCTAGCACGACCACTAATACTTTTCCTTCACGCATCTTGCAGTTATTGGAGACAGTTGCTGGAAACTCAGATTTTTAATCCTGCTTGTAAAGTAAAATTACATTCAGATGAAGGTGACAAGGAACAGTAGATTTATGCAAGTCAGCAGTAAATTTCTATCTAGACTAAAAGTTGTTCCTTCTCACAAAGCTCATTTGATGTTTTTAGGTAACAATTTACCAAGTCTGCCTAAAACTTGTTTTTGAACAAGTTTTCATATTCCCTAAGCACGGGATACTTACTACAGAAGTAGGACAGTATCCGTAACAATCTCAGAAATTCCAGATACTGAATTCATAACGACCTTAAAGGACAATAAATATTAAACTGAACTTTTGAAGGTGCTGAGCACACAGAAGCCCAGTGAAGATCCAAGTCTTCTGAAAACCACGTTACATTTAAAAATGGCAAACATAATATTTCTGCTGAGAGAAAACTCTGCTGGTGCAAAACACGCTGCTGCAAATACAGGGGAGTTATGATCAAGGACAGATGATACTTTCCATACACAGAAAGCAAAACTGATCATTGAGTTGTCCCCAATGCTTTTATCTGAAAGTCTTACCCAAATCCATAATTTGTTGATGTGATCGTGTCAAGATTTTAACCTAGACTCAAGGTTTTTAGCTTTTCCAGGCTAAAGCACAGGCCACAGTTTTACCAATGCCAGGCCAGCACAAAGGCCAATCCTGAAGGCACCATTTTTCCCAGGGAATTAAATTGGAAAACAGATCTGATTTAAAACTAATCAGGGAAGGGAGGGGGAAAAAAAAAAAGGGTTGAAAGTTAGTTTTAAGTCAAATCAGTTGACTGATCCAGTTCATCTTCCAAATCCATAAATGCTGTGCCAGCCCAAGCGTGGCGGCTGGGGATGGCCCCACGGGATGGGAGAAGGATAGGCTGCTGTTTCTGGCAACAGCATTGGTCTAGAGTATTCATGAAGCTATGCTTAACACGGCTTGATCTTCTTTGCAGCATATATTGCTATAAACTCTGGACTCACCCAGAAATTGGTCCATCTTCTTGCTTACCAGTAGTGTCATCTGCAAAAACAATAATAATAAAAAAAGAAAATTATTCAAGTGGAAGAAAAAACGCTGAATTTAAGCACAAAAGGCGTCACAGCTACAGAAATACCTAGTAGTGCCAAGGCACTATAACCCCAATGTTCTCTTTCCAACAAAGTTCAACTAGAAATGGAGCAACTGAAAAAAAAACCAAACCCCAACCAACCAACCAAGCCTATGTGCAGAAGTGAGGTCTCACACCACTGACACAGAACAAAATTCAAAACACGTATCCAAAGTCTCAGAGCAGGAGGAGCGAAGGCAACCATCTCGGAAAGGACCGAAGTCGGCTGGGAAGGTCTTTATATAGACTTTTAACAGGCCAGGGAAGAAGAAACATAAAAGTATGCAGCTGGAAAGTCTATGGGGAGGACAAAGACATTTAAATAAAGTCCTACGCTTCTTCCTAGACAGACACGCACACACCAGTCCCGTTAGCCCAGGGGTTCACCTGCATCACCCGGGTTCGTAAGATTGGGACGATCAGGAAACTTAAACCGTAACAGAGCATCACGCTAACCTCTTCGCCTCACAGTGCTGCTGTTCGGACAATAACACACACACACGCACAGCCCCCCCGCGCCCCAGAGGGCAGCTCAAGCGCCTGCCCCCGAGGGGGGAGCTCGTTCGGGGGGCTGCC
>NW_008794630.1:1807609-1833866 GCF_000699145.1 Aptenodytes forsteri | reverse complement strand
GTACCGGTCGCTGCCCCGCAGCCACACCAGACGCTTGCCAGCTGAACAAGCAGGTTTCCATCTCCCAGTCAGACTCGCGCCTCGTCCCGAGAGCCCAACGGCATGTGAACCGCCCTGGGTTTCACTGTCACGAACAACTAAATCAGTAAGTCTTTCATCTTTACATCATAAATCCCACTGACAAGATCTGGTGTGGTGCTCTGCAGCCACGGCCCTTACAGGACTCGACACACCGCAGGCTTGGTTTAACGACCACTTCCCAAGCAGAGCCGAGCGCCTGCGTTTTACAACAGCGCTGTCTGGCAATACGGATGTCACCTTTAGACTTTTCTAAAGTATCAAAGTTTTCTTCAACCTTTCACAACAAGTCTGGTAAGATTGAGGCTCCGGAGAGTTTCAGCTACTGAAATTGGCTCAACATAGAGAGCGGAGGAGCACAAACAGCCATTGTGGCTCTTGTGCCTGACGCTCACAGGCCTCCCGCTAGGAGCTCCCCAAAGGGCTCGAGGAGTCCAGCAGAACTTCCAAAGAGGTTTTCGGAAGTGACTGGAGGCAAATAATGCTGCTATTTGTGTTCATTCCACAAGTCCCAACAGCTGTTCTGCCAGTATAGCGGTACTCACAAAACGGTTGGTGACACTATGAAAGTTCAGTACTTTTTGGGTGGGATTTACACAACCCATTTCTGGCTTTGCAGCTCTTAAGTGAATTTCACATTTTACACCCTCAGGGTGTAGCACCTGATGCTTATTCTTCTGCAGTTCAAAGCCATCTGGTAACTTCTGCTTTAGAGTAGCTGTACCAGTTAGTATCACCCTGAGTTTCAAAGCTCTTAATTCCATCAGGACTACATGGAAACTTACAGCGATGTGATTTTCAGCACTCCTCAATTCTTCCGAAAATTATAAAGAACAACAAAGCAAGTTAACTCTTCCATGCACTCAACGATGACAAAAAAAATACTGTATCAAAAAGTTACCTCGGAAGCGTCTCTTCTCTTTGTGGTTCAAGCGTGGCTAGGATCCATTCCTCCTCGTTGTCCCCTGCTTTCTGCTACAGGTGGAAAGAAGTGCTGAACAAATGCTCACCGTAGCAACTGGAATAGGAATTAGACAACTGTTCCACAGGACCCCCGAAGTACATCGAGAGACGGCCCCTGAGATCCCCTGGTCATACACTACCAATGGTTTCTGATTAACTCACACAGCGGTGGAAAATTGCCACTCATACGAAGAGCCTCAGCAGGGGCCAACAACTCTTGTTGCGTATTAACAGATTTTACAATAGCTGTTTTGTTTTTTTTTTTTCCCCAGATGGTCCCAAAACAGCACTTGAACCTTACAAGCACTTGAGAATTATCTAAAAAAAAAAAACCCAATAGGAATTGAATTAGATTTGAAAGGAACTTACTTGTACTTTGATGGAAACAGCAGTTAGGATAACTGTCATCTTAGATTTCATTTTACAATTTTGCACTTCATAATCTAGCTCAGATTAAGATGTGGACTGACCCTCTGTGGCTGCAGATTTCACTATCCAACAGACTGTCATTTTAAGGTCAAACTAAATTCGTCTTTGACGAAGGATGAAATGTTCAGGTATGTAGGAAACTAGTGTGGAATTAAGTTCATGAGCTGCCCTGCATTGCTGAGCTGTACTGTATCGCTGTGGTTTCTCCTAGCCATTCCCATTATTATTTGGGCACTCCGAGCCATTTTATGCACTCAACCATAATGTTATTGTTTGCAGAAAGTCCTAATAGACCATATTCTGCAAGTCAGATGGCTTCAAAGCATCTCAAATTGGGCACCCATCACAACCACTAGGCACGTTAGTGCATTGTCTACAATACTGCCAAAATGAGAACTCCCTTTTTACTTTTGTTGCCCTATTCAGACGCTTCATTGTCATCAATGTCCATGACATCCCTGCAGATACTGTCTGGAGAACCAGTAATTTTCAATTACTCATTTAGGCTTGCACATCACATAATTTACACTAAATACAGATCAGTCATTACCTTTTGTTTAATATATGCCTTTTAATTTAAATTCTTTTTAGTCTGAGAGCTACTGTAATTCCTCCTCCCAATTTTGTTACAATTTTGGATATCCCAGGTGACCCGGAGTGTTCTTAAAAAGTTTTTTTCTAGCAGAAATCTCAGGTCGTATTTGTTATCAGTGAACTTAGATATCTAAAGCTATTTCCTGCAGAAATTTTGATTTAATATTCAAAAGGAGGCTACTATGGATCATACGGTTTATATAAAGCATATGAAAAAAAATGTGAATATATTAAAAGGATGATCCTCTCAACAGATCCACTGATTACAGAAAATGCAGAAAATTCAGTAGTTTAGCCTAGACCCAAATCTGCCCTGTTCACATGTTTACAAAATAGAGAGGTGTAAATCAACAAGTCCAAATAGGTTAGATCTACCAGATAAACTACAAGGAAATTACTGGTTCAGTCGGATGGGGAAATAATAGAAAAATTTAAATCAGGTAAGGGACTAAGTAAAAGGGCTTTTAGAAAATTACAAGCAGAATTCAGGCATCAATCTTGGAATGAATCTTTTTAGTAAAAACATTTTTGTTAACTTTGCAGATGGAATCAGTCAGTGACAAAGATTTTTTTACAGGAGGAATGGGAGCGCATATACAAGAAGAATTGGAGGATTGGGAGGATCACTGTAATGTAAGTATCGAGAAATTCAACAGTATAAAGTGTCAAATGGTAAGTCTGGACTGATGGGACTAGTAATGAGAGTGTCTGTTGGGAGCTCGTACAAACTAGAAGTGACTCAGGAGACAAAGTCCCAAATTTATCACAGAATGGCTACGAATCAGAAATACAATACAGCCATTAAGGAGACAAATGTGATCCTTTAAATTTAATGGATCACATTATTTTCACAGAAGAGAGGGAACTATCTACATGGAAATACCTGGTGCCTCAGCCATGAGCCATTATCTGGTATATCCGATTGTTTCTGGTCACCCCTATTCAAGGAAAATTAATTCAAACTGCAATAAATGCAAGCAAATGCAAGCAGGATGATCAGAAACAGAGAACTTTGCTTTTGAGAGGAGACTAACATTTCATTTTGTGTAGCAAATGAAGACTAAGAGGATTTACGTCTCTATAAGCTTAACTAGAAAAATAAACTCAGCTGGAACACCTCAACTATTTAGGCTGAAGAACAATACTGACATGACAGATGTATAGAATTATGAATACATTGTCACAGACATTATAGTAAGCTTCACTACCGAGCAGTTCTGAAAGTGCCTTCCAATAGTAGAAGTCGGGGCCAAATCCCAAATATTCTTAAAATGGACCTTTGCTAGTTGTCTAGGCAATTACATCTCATAAACCCTAACAGGGGATTAACTTCCTGACTCAGCCCAACGCTCCTGTATTCGGCCTAACACCACAGTAACATTCTCTAAATTTCTCAAACAATATTCAGTTAACAGTTCCATGCTTAAACAGCATGTCAACCCAGATGCTCCCGTATTTGTCCAAAACAACTGAGGACACCAACTTTCAACAAAAACATTGCACATGCCCATTTCAGGAATGCAGTATTTTTCCCTCAGGGATGAGCCAAAGGCTTTAATTTTAACGTCCTGCTTTCACAGCTACAAAGCTAGCCTGTTAACACACACAAAAGGCTGCATTGTCCTACGTTCACAATCCTCTGTGTAAGCCAATGATTTATTTCGCTAACACACACGACCCATGCTCAGGTTAGGCTCCCTTTGAGGTGCAACTACGATAGCATAGGAGAAAACCCTCTGCTTTTCAGAGAGGAATGCTGCAGCAAGAGACTCCTACAAGCAGTCCTTACAACAGAGGGTCTGTAAGCCAACCAACCAAATTATCTGGAAGACGAAATGCGATCATTCTGCAGTTTTCTTTTTTGGAAAGCCTTCTAAGCTTTCCAAGTCTTGTTCTTTAAACAGCCAAACCACACTTAAAGTCCCAATACAAGCACCTGATCTGGCCATACCAGAAACGTGTCTCATTTAAAGAAAACCCACCACTATTGCCGTTCCATTCGCAGCTGATCTGCACACTGCTACAGGGAGAGACGCAGAAGATTTTTTTTCCATAAACACATTGCGCTATTCAAAAGGTTTTCATCTTTAAATTTAATTAAAGAAAAATGTCTCCAAGTGATTAAGCATGTCTGACTTCCAGCTTCTTTTAATGGCACAAGCCAGTGCAGTAAATTGTAGAAAGCGAGCTCAGTTAGAATTGTATTTTAATTAAAAAAAAAAAAAGAGAAAACAACAAGACAGAAGAGCTGACAATTCTTCAATGAAAAGCAGTTAAAAGTTTCTGTTCACTTGTAAACATAATAAAAATGTTAAGAACACAAAGTTTCATACAGCTTAAACAAAACCACTTTTCTTAAGCAGTACAAGTAATGTTACAACACTGTAAGAACACCAAAAGCAGAAAACAAAACAAAACAAAAAAGCAGAAGAATCACATAACATTACTTGCTAAAATGATAAATTATTTACATTGAATATAAATAGCTTGACATTTTTATTGCTCCAATGGTAGTGTGTTGACAAGTAAATGTAGTAAACTGTCACAGTGGGACAATAATAAACATATATTTATGTTTTTGCATATGGGGTTCTGTACCTATCAAGGAAAGCACAGGAACTTTTTTTTTTTATTTATCAAGACCACACTAGATTTAGCAAAAATGTTTTCTGTTTTAAAGTCACCCATCGACAACTGAACCCACACTTCCTAGACTTGTCTGTGCATGTCTCAGAACACTTTTTTTTTTTCCCTCCTATAGTAAAACAACTTCACAGATGCAGGTGGGGAATCAGTAGGTAAGAGCTTTCATGCTCTGCCAGTATTCTTTGATAACTTCCATACTCCCTAGATACAAAACCAAATATTTGCTAGCTAAAAACTAGAAAGGAAAGTTAGTGTCAACATGTTTATATGAATAATTAAACACTGACTTGGTAGACAGTAACTGCTTTTAAAAATCTGCTGCAAACTCACACTACTGATAGTTACTAGTTCCTTTTCTCCTTACTCTCTGCACAATGTTTTCTCTTTTGTTGGAACCAGTCAAGGCACTTTCTTTAGCACTTCCACTACACTTTGCTAACATTAATCTCTGTTATATTGCTACAAATTCTTTCTCCAATTAACAAGTATCCTCCATAAATAGGTTTACCAATTCATGCTGACTTCTTATTGTCAGAAATGAGATTTTCAGTCTCGTGAGATAACATTCAGGGGGAATTGTTTTATATTAAAGCAAAGGATAGCCCAGGCAAAAAAGAACCTGTAGGCAGAACAGAAGTGCAGAGAGTTCACAGCAGTACTTACAGCTGCCTTCATCTTTAAATAAGCTATGGAACCTATGTCTTTCAGATGCAAATATAATACTGTGTGCTGGTTTTGCATTTTAATGCAAATTTTATCTACTTATTAAAACATGGAGTTTACTGTAAATGGCAGTTTTGGCTCTCATATTCTTTACTAGTTGCTTTATGGCCACATATTTAAATGCCTACTAAAACACAAAAAGAAGAGACCCTTTTATGGTTTGAAGACTACACAATTAATAATTAAGGACAAAGTAAAATGTCTGGAATTTACATACTTAAAATGTAAACTTTAAAAACTAATATTATGTGCTTAAGTGCCTCGCGGTGCCCGGGAGAGACCCAGGGGCAGACAATCTGCTGCGGGCAGAGCAGCCTGTGGCACTGGACGTGGCCAGGCCCGCGGGAAGGGGATGAAGGGATGAGGGTGGGAAAGCAAAGCCGCCATCTTGTTCTGCCTTGGATCTCTGGTCATATCGCAGCACGGGGTGGCCAGGGAGCAGCCCAGAGGGCCTGGGGGCTCCTGTAGCTCAGGGTATTCTCTCAGCTCGGCACAGCACTTCACAGAAACAAGACAAATCAGGTTGAGAAATTTTGAACTGAATACGATGAAGTCAGCACAGACTGAAGAGGATTTCTTTCAGCAGCGAAACTGAACACTGCTCAGCATTCACCGCTGGCAACTACTAGAACTCTCATTCGGCTTGCCTGTTCTCTCAGTCGGAAAAAAGAGCATTTTGAAAATATAGTCACATAAAGAAGAAAATAAGAACCTGCTGAGATTCCTTGAGTTTCTTACACAAAAAAAGGAAATTACTACCAAAGTTCTGCCATAACAGTAAGAAACTTCCATTGTTCTGTTAATTAAGCTAAGCTCCCTTCATTTACTCCAGAAACTTATTTGTAAGGGAAATACATAAAATTGGGTGTGCTATTTCAGTTTTGGTTTACACTGCATTCTTCTGCCATTAAGTGTTTTCTCTGCTTCCGGTTAACACTCATCCTAAAAAAAATAAATTGGAGAGAACACTTTGCTTGGTTCTGTGATAGAAATCTGAGTTGCAAGGTGTAGCTAACGTTAAATTCAAACAACACAGTAGTTTTTTATTCATTATGTTACAAATGCAATTACAGAGTTAGTTGTCGCCAGTCTACCAGTCAAATGAAACCTCTGCACTAAGTACACAGATTTCACAATCTGAAGCATCAGTCTGTGATTGGAAACTACTGCAAGCGCTGGAGTCTGACACTCCTCAGCTGTACAGTAAGAATAGCATGAAATTTGATTCGAAGTAACAACTTGCATAAAACTGGCCTTCTGTAAACACTGCGTACAAGAAATCAATAGTCTTACAAATATTATATTTTAATACAATATTGCATACTGAAAAGATGCAAATACATTCAGAGGAAGTCCCAAGTCACCCTGAAACTAAAAAGCAACTTGGGATGATGTCGCAAGGAGTCAAGCTGCTGCAAAGAAATGCCTGGACACTTACAATGATATTCATCACAACTTGCAGATAGTCATCTGCTGTTTTTATTCCGATTTCTTATTTCTAGTTAGGAAAGGGAGGGAACTTGCATCAATTTTCATTTGCTTACTATTATCAAGTGGTCTTGCTCAGGCCAGCCATTACAGGAAGTTCTTCTACAATTACTTCCCTTCCTGAGATCAGGCAAACAGGGAAGAATCCAAAAATACTTGTGAATTCCACAACGCATTTGTGGCTCTTCAGACTGTGCCTGAACGCCAAAACATATGCATGAACCCCTTCAACTGATCCACTTCCTCCTATCATCATATTTTAAAACACTACTCTGATTTAGATAAATTTTATTTCCACTGGAAAGGATGCCGTGTCACTTAACTGTTATAATGTTGCAGTAGTATCACGCTACAAAAATAACGAAAGCGTTACTTCAGCTTTGATTTGGCTGTTCCAAATTTTTCTCCTCAGTAATGAAGGTCTCCAATTATGAAACACTTTTTTCCTTACTTAAAAACAAAACAAAACTTGACATCCATATATTCCTAACTTAAAAAGAGGCTTTAGGGTATTTTGCTAATAGCAGCTGCCATCTACCCCACAAATGCAACTTTTTCAAAGGTGAACAGTATTTAAGCTTCCTATTTCAGGTGCTACAAACACCACCTGAAATACTTTAAAAAAAAAGACAGAAATGCTATGCATTTTTCATCCATTTACTAAACAAAGTGCAACTGAGCCCTACACATCTGATAGTATGTACAAACTCATTATGGCTTTACCATAAAAACAGCATGTGAATGGGTCTATACAATCAGAGGGATACTAGCAGATGTAATGAATAAAACGATGTCGGACTGTTGGCAATAGAATTAGAGCTATATTACATTCTGTAAACCTTGGCATACCACACTTTACATTATGCAAAGAGTCAATATTTACAAATCCATAGTGGGTAAAATAATTAACCCCCTAATGTAAATGATGATTTTGCAAAGTGCAGGACAAAACCAGTGCTGTTGATTGCAAGTCCTATGCAAGCAAGTTATACTAAAATCATTACTACTAGATGCTTACCTGGACATTTCTACTGAGGGTTTATAGGATTGGGACATTTAGAATGAAATATAGTATGACATGGCATTAGGATGCATGTTTGAGGACAGCAAATATAGAAATTAATAAGGCAGCATGCTCAGAACAAGTTTAAGCAGCACTGATGTTAGATCCCTAGTGGCAACTATATCAGTTAATGTTAAAAATTCAGAGTGCAACACAGAAGCCTCATTTAACATAAAAAAAATGTGCAAATTGTTCTCTTCTTAACAAAAGAAAGTAACATAGCAAGGAAGATATTCTACTGAAGAACATTTTTAAGTCACAGCAAAGTAGACCATCTTCTTTCCAAAATCATCTACAAGGCACTAAGGGTAGAAAATGACAGGTAACATGAAAGCTCAAATGCTGTTCCTCAGTCAGGTCGAAATATGGGATATTTTGGTAAGAACTCTATTAATATTACCTGTTGAAGAAGGGAAAAAGACAAGAACAGAACACAGTAACCAAAAAGTTCAAACCTTCAGCACAATTTCCATGCAACATTAGCTAGTACACAAGACTAAACATATCTGAGATACTCTGTAAGGAGGGAACGTTTCCCAGAATAACAAAGCAGAGATTTCAGTCATTTTGAAATACAGGACTTCTGGACTCTTGACTTTTTGGGGGTGACTATCTCTTTTCTTCAAGCCTACACAATCTTCATGGCTATACATGAAAGTGGATGGGGGAGTAGTAGGACCACAGAAATATTTGAAATTCTGCTTTCCTAAACAGACTGTCTTGGTTAAAACTTTATGAAATTCAGAGCTAGCAAAAAAGAAGAAAAAAAAAAGATCCAGACAAAAAACACAGTACTATAAAAATGCAATATTTCTGCACAAAGAATTTGAATCAAAGTAATTATGAATACCAATGGAAAAAGTGGATAAACATTAAAGAACTATGTGACCGGGAATCACACCAATGCACAACGTCCCAGTGGGTCTCCCTCATTACAAATTACAGACCAAAACAAGTGTACCTGTAGTGCAAATGTAGAATTGTTATGAAGAGAAAATATGTTTAGTGGTGACAATTTCTAAGTCTCAAGATATGCCATGGCTGCTCTTGTTAAAAGTGGCCTTCACGGGTGTATGTCAAAATCAACTGCACGTTTTTCTGAGAGATTTTTTTGGATAGGTGACAGACTAGTTAAGGATTTTCTCTATAAAATCATAGGTATGTTGAATACCAAATAAATAACAGAAGTTATACTCACATATTCCATCATATTGCTAGTTTCGCATTTCCTTTTACTCAGCTTCCAGTGCAAACCAAGCTAAGAAAATAATTATGAAAGGATTAATGCATAGCACAGCATTGTTTTGATGAGTAACGTAACAAGCATTAGCAATATCAAATTATTAGGATCTGGAACACTTCAGACACAGGTTTAAGATCACTATACAGTACGGAATTATAACAAGACTGCAAAATTCCTACATGCCAGTTATGCAAAAAAAACTTACTATTCTTAAAGCTGAAGAAAACGAGCACTCTAACTTTTCTTACCTTATGATATAGTCTGTTATTTTCCCATTCTAATAACTTCTGAATTGATCTTCTAGTCTAAAAAGTAAGTCAAAACTGTATTATAAATGGTTCAGTAGCCAGCCTCATCCAGAAGAATCTTACTGTTGCATTTCTGGCTTAAGCTTAATTTAAAATAAGTTAGTTTTATAAAAGTAGAACCAAGCAAAAGAAAAATTATAAATGGAAATCCTACCACTTCAACTCCCCACACCTCAACATTAGATCTTCTTCAGAAAAAAAAGAAAACACCCACGGGTTTTTTGTTAACTTAGGACTGCAACTTTCCAGAACTCATTTACTTAGTAGGAGATCCTTTTGAATTTAGTATTTTTGCCTACCACAGCCAAGCCAACAAACCAGAATCTCCCACATTCTCGTGGCCAAATGCTGCACTCCCTACAGGTGGCCTACTGACAACACGTAATTTACGTACATCTAATTTCCGGATTTTGCTAATGTAATTGTTATTGAATCCTGAAAAAATCTCACCACCACAGAACTCCAGCTCACAACAAACAGTGCCTGTATTTTCAACTCTTGGATAACAAAGTGCATGGGACCTTCATGTTCTCTCTTTCCACAGCTGTGGGAGAGGAGAAGATTTTGGGAGTTTCAGTGATTTTTAAAGTCACAAAAAGACCACTGTGATGATCTACTCTAGTTCCTGCATGCTACGCCACAGAATTCCATCCACCAATTTCTTTGCTAAAGCTAATAATGGTAGGTGAGCTACACGATCTCATTAAAAAAAGATACAAAGCTATCCAATCCTGAGTCAAAGACTTAATGGTGGAGAATCCACAACTTCTTTGTAAGTTTTTCCAGCAACGAAGCTATCCTTGGAATTAAAAAGTACATGTTGTTTCCTGTTTCAACTGTCTTAGTTTTATATTCCAGCCTTTGCATCTCATAATGCCCTTTGTTGCTAGATGAGTGTATGGGGACTGGCTGGGCTGGAGTTAGCTTTCTTCACAGCAGCTAGTATGGTGCTGTGTTTCAGATCTATGACGAAAATAGCGTTGATACCACATCAATGTTTTAGCTATTGCTGAGCAGCATTGACCAAAGGGATATTCCATGCCATGTAACGTCATACTCAGCAATAAAACTGGGGGCTATTCTTTCCAAAGTAGCCCATAGCCCAGCGACAAGGCTGCGCATTGGTCTGCTGGTGGGGGGTGGTGAGTGATTTGCATCGCTTGGGTTTTCTTCCCTTTTTCTCCTTTGCTTATTAAACTGTCTTTATCTCAACACATCAGTTTTTCTTACTTTTGCTCTTCTGATTCTCTCCCCCATCCTGCTTGCGGCAGGGGGGGATGAGTAAGCAAGTGGCTGGCGGGTGCTTAGTTGCTGGCCGGGTTCAACCCACCACAAGAGAAAATTAAGAACCATCTTATAGTTGTGATTGTTAAAGCGATCAAATTGCTCTAATATATATACACACATACCCACAGAAGTAACATGATTTTCCCTACTCCTACTTGATACATATTATTTGTACCCTTGAGAATTATATTAATACTACAACATCACATGGGCATTTATTTAGATTTTCACTAGCACAAGAATATTAAATACGGTTTTAAAACTGCAAATATTCCATCTGTATATCTCAAGCGTATTCCTCTGCAATAAGAACGTTTATAAAGGCAGTTAAAACGATCTAAAACAAGTCCTGTAACTTTTTAGTGATGTAGGCTTCAGCGATTAGTAGTTCAACAAGTTAACATATCATGCATTTAGTGCACTTCATTATTTTTTTTTTAACCAAAAACTCAATGCAACTGTTATTTTCTTGAGCAAGTTGGAAAGTTAGGCAAAACACTTCTGTTTTATCTTCTCTGAAAAGCAATGCCTATTGCTTGTTTTTGCTTTCAGTTTGTTTTATTAAAGATCATAAACTCTCAAAAGCCAGAAGTATTACTGTTTAACAGATTTTTAACTTAAGATCTTTTGCTATAATTAAATTGACAAGTGTGAGAGGTTTTTTTCTTAGTGCACCTACGTACTATTTACATTTGTGGATAATAAGATTTTATGGCTACAATTATTACAAATCATGTAGCTGCAAAGAACATCATTACGCTATACCTATTTATTTATTTCCTAAACATTTACTGCTGTGATAATCAATTCTAAATGTAAACCATAGAGGTAATTAGGATCATGTTTACTTGATATTGCTAAAGTGCTTTTCAGAATTATTACTTTGGACCTGATTAAGAGAGTTGTCAATTTTCTGTTGGGGGGAAAAAAACCCAAACCAAACTGAAGTCTTTAAACTTACTGAATAGAAAACAAATTTGTGTTTGTTCTTAATAGAAACAGCACAGTAATATATGTCAAATAAACCACAGCTCAGAAATGTTATGGTAACTATTACATCCAAAAAAGTGATTTTTAATTTTAAAAAAATATTTATGCGGAGGTGTGTGTGGGGGTAGGAGGGGGTGAAGAGGAAAAGTAATTTTCACTGCAGTTCAGGCGGTCTTTGAAGGTCAATGTCCAGTTCTGCACTCATTTAATTCAATTCTTAGACGTTTAGAAATCCTGGAAATTTAGGTTATCACATACTCCATCCTGTTCTTTGAACTGAGATGGGATTAGCTATTCCTAAGACTATTAATTCAATTGGTAATTTGGTATAATTTACTTCATTAACAAACATTTTTTCTGTTTTCTAAGGAATGGAAAAGGGAATAACCTTTTGAATGCAAGTGAGACAAAAAAAGGGTTTTGAAATGGGGATAATACTATTAAACATAATTCAATGTTATCAGTAATTGCAAAATAAATAGAATAAGAAGAATGAAACATGTACTTACTCTTTTGTTAAGACAGACTACAGGCCACAGGCTACAGCCCAGTGTGCAGCAGCAGCACAGACAGCCACAAAGCAGCCATTTTACATTGACAGGGAGATTCTTTCTTAAACATGCATTCACGCGACTGATGCTGGTCTTGAATTCTTCTGGGGCAACCTGCAATAGAAATGCTAAACTTCAGTGGAAAGCCATTACAGGTGTATTTTCTCAGTAATTGCCTCTACAGGTTAGAATGTAAATGAAGCGTAAGACCATGATACAATATGACCCCACCTTCTAAAACACTGGTCACCCCGTGAGCATGCAGAGTCACTTTCCTGTAACAAATTCATTTATAGTGCATGCTTTGCAGAAACTTGCATTAAAAAGCTAAACATCGCTTAGATGAACAGCCTCATCCTTATTTATTGCACCATTAATAAATCAATTGTCCTGATAACGTAGTGGCCCCAAACAAAAATAGAAGTGGGACGGACACAGCTGTGCAACATATGCACTGGCTACGCTGACCAAAAAAAATGGAAGAATGACAGATATCTGCTTTCCAAGGAAATGCGGGGCAGCTTTGTAATAAAAACACTTGTGTGTCACGTAGAAAAAAGGATAATATTGTCCAAATTAATTTCAGACCAATGCAAGTCTATACTGTGCCTGGGTGAAGGTGGACCTCTGTCCACAAATAAATTCCTGAAGTGGTCCATATCGACATGAGGCCACAACTTCACTTGTAACTGCTTCCTAAAATAGGGAAGCCCGGAAAGACATACACTGGATTATATTCAAGGCAAAGAAATGCATCTTGTACAGGGTTATGAATAAAGCCTAGCTGTTGAAAAACAACTTATTTAAATCAAGGAATATTCAGCAGAGCTTACTCAGAATAATGTTTTCTATATATCGCCACTGCAGAGTCACAGTGGAAAACCACATTTGCTATCAGAAATAAGCTCCTTTCTCTGATAGCAGCATGTTTCTTACAAAAGGGCGAGAGCACTTACCTATTTACATACCCCAAATCCCTCATCTCTCTACAGAATCTAAATAACTTACATCTGACAAGTCAAATATGGATTCGTGGTATTGACTCCAAGATGGCACTCTTAACTGTAACACAATCCAGCATTCGAACACGCAAAGCAGAATAATCAGATCCAACTTCAATAGACTTGACCAGCCAGGCACAAGCAACAACTCAAAAAAAAAAAAAAAAGAAAAAAAAAGAAAAAAAAAATCTTTCCTAACTACTTGCCATATTGAAGAAAAAAAACACCCCTAGAATTAGTCTGTATACAAAGCTGTGCAACTACGACATAATCCTTCCAACCAAGCAAGCCCAACTCTGTCCGTTTGATTCTGCAAACAAGGGTAACAACAACAACAAAAGCATTAAATTAGTGACAAAGACTCCTTTCACCAAAGGAGCAAAACTATGGGACAGGAAATGGAGAGGACCTGATTCTGCTACCTCCGCCTATTCACAAGAGCTAAATTCATTAAAACATTGCAGGAAAGGGAGTAAATAAATACAGCATCTGTTTCCTGGCCATTCAGATCACCACGCAGTACAGAGTCAGAGGTCATCTGGGTTTGTACACAAGCCAGGCCTACAGTTAGTAATATAAGAACGTAATTTAACATTGTGATTATTTTATAGCAGGAATTAATAAGTACACAGAAAGTATTTCTTTTGTAATTATACAGGCCCCCCATTAAATAGACCGTCTTATAATTCTTTTTCCATATACAAATAGAGCAAGCAAAAGAATTTTCTTTAGACTGACTGGAACATCAACATTTCAATATATTTTACAATAGACACGTTAGTTTAAAAAAAAAAAAAAAGAAAGGAAGAAAATGGCAAAAAGAAACAGAGATCCCACGTATTGGGACATTTTCAATGAACAGGGGAAAAAAAAAAAAAATCACATTGTAATGTGGAAAACTAGCCTGTACCTGCATGTATCTGAAACAGAAGGTTTTACAGATCTCTCTGCCAATGCCAGCTCTTGTGTTCAGGATATAACAAATATCAGATGCACGTGAGCAAGACCATTTCATCTCCAACGTGGGGGAACGTTTTGTAGTAAAGTACAACTGGGTTGGTTGTGTGCAGTACAAGTAACATTGTACAGCTTCTGCAGTCCGACATGCTTCAAAGTGAATTGAGACTACGTACATTAACAAGTTGGCATTCTCAAGGCTTAAGGAAGTTTACATGTTCCTAACATTTAGATATATACAAACGGCACTTTCTTTGAGAAGTCTTTTGAAATTTGTACATGTATCATTCTATCTGTTTATTTGAAAGATAAAAATAAGTATTTTTTTTTCATGACCCATTCGTACTTTTGCAATGAATCCCACTAAGAAAAGAGAATGTTTCCTTTTCTATTAGACAGAAAATTTACTGGACCCTGTCAGCAGCACACCCCAACCCCAAAATGCAGCTGTACAAACCCACCAAAGACAATGGAATCGCAGTCTAGAATTTAGTTTAACATGAAGAAACCTTACCATCAGTGGTAACACCCAACATGAAAAGAAGTCAACCAGATTCTTAGACCACAGCTGGCAGAAAAAATTGGGACCTAATAAAGCACTGAGATGGTGAGATTCCCTATTTCTGTGCTACTCTTAAGGGAGCCCTGTTCACATCAAGTTAACAGTTTGATGCTACTTCGTAAGAACGATGTTGAAGTACCCTCCTTCCTGTAGAGCACAACACTGCAAATGGCTAAACTAGAAACCAACTTTAGATGCCACCGAGAAACAGAGAAAATTTCTATTTCAGAAATTTTGGTATGATGTTTACCTTAATATAGTATTATGAAAGCACCTCCACTACCTGCTAATGCACCAAATAAAGGTGAATCTCTTAGCTGCAACATAAGATGAAATTACTTAAGATGGTTTCGGCTAACCCAAACTATTGGATATATTTTTCCCTTTAGGAAATGTAATCACAATAAATATTTCTGTCAGTCAATAACACATCTTTATTTGAAACTAAAGGAACCGGTGACCAAGATAAGCCTCATTCTGTGATAAACAGAAGTAAAACACAGTTTTATTGCTCTCAGTTTACAGTCCAGTAACAGTTAAGCATTGTTACACAGTGACAAAGAACGAAACATCTGTAAATAAAATAACTGTTCTAATTTAATAATAAAATGGTATCCAAATGAAACAAAGAATTTTGTTGATAAATAATTTAAAATTATTTAAATCTTGCCTTTTTTGCAGGTGCAGATATTGAAAGGTTAATATGAAATGACTAATGTATTTCAAACAAACAGAGAATTAACAGCGCCTCCTGCACAAAGAAAGCTCCCTAAGAAAGTCTAGTTTTGAGTAATTTTGGAAAGTGTCTTGGAAAGTTTCTGTCTGGGTCTTGAAAAGAATGAGATAAGTACATAGCTCCTGGCTGTGCAGTACACCTTGTAAAGAGACGTTAGTTCCTTTTAGGTCTTTAAGGGAGGGGAAAAAAAAAAACATAAAAGGAAAGGAGGGGGTGTC
Source organism: Aptenodytes forsteri (assembly GCF_000699145.1). Taxonomy (NCBI): domain Eukaryota; kingdom Metazoa; phylum Chordata; class Aves; order Sphenisciformes; family Spheniscidae; genus Aptenodytes; species Aptenodytes forsteri. The sequence goes on along the minus strand of NW_008794630.1, from coordinate 1,818,029 downwards.
ATAATATTTTACAACAGGATGCAAGAGAATCTACAAACACAGGAAGAGAGCAAGTAAAGCCCAGCAGGCCTGATCTTTCTCCTTCAATCATCATGATCACAAACCCTATCAATCACATGTTGCAATGGGATCACAATACCAAGAGCACATTTTATGGCTTACATTTCCCTGCACTGCACAGTAATCTCTGTATAGGACCCTTACTGTTTTAAGATCAGGGCAGGAAACTCCACTTTCTTCCTTAAGGTTCACTGCCTCCATCATTTTCTTGTCACCTGGAGCAGCGTGTGCTATTGTGCCATATATCACAAAGAGTATTTTGTTAAGAGCTTTTAAATGCTTGTTTTAAAAGAATTAATAATCCTATAAAACTGTAGCACACAGAATTTAAATTTAGCCAGAATTTAAATTTAGGCCAAAGTCCAATCACGTTATTAAAAGTTAAATATTGCCTCTGTATTAAGTGTAGTCAAACCTTTTCTTACAATATTCCGCTGAAAAGAATGCACTGTTCGAAAGCCTAGCTCAGTATTTATAAACCAGCTGAAGCTTGCATCTCATCCTGCAAGATAAGTATTAAGTCAATCTAGCTGAATTAGCTAGGCCCAACATCTGACCTACCTGCTATTTTCCTTTCCTTTATTGTTTTATTGCCTATGTTTTATCCTCAAATACACACATTCACCTCTCCCAAAAAAAGAGCAACAAACGTGTCTCAATTAAATATTTAAGATGTAATTACATGCATCTTAGCTCTAGGCTAATTTACAATAACTATCCAGAATCTGTGAAAACTGGGAGACAAGGAGGTAGGGCAGATGGGTGAAGAAGGTGGTGTATTTCAGATTTACAAAAAAAAAAAAAAAAAAAAAAGCAGAAAGTTTACTATCATCATTATGTAGATGGGAAAACTGAGGGTCAGGAAGCTTAAGTAAATTCCTAAGAGTACACAGTGGCATAAATCCAAAAAGTCAGTGCTTCTGGGAGAAAGGTGTCGCTAGATAGATTTATCTATTTAGGATTTTTATCGTGCATTGGATGGATTTTCATCCTGTGTTTAAAAACCTAGATCTTCATCTGTATTTATTAAAAGGAAAAACAATACCATAGAGAAATTTGTCAAGCCCACCTAATGGCTTCATCTTTTACACTCCATTAGCAGACGGAGTACATTATTAATGTCAATTCACAGTGGACAACAAAGCCATTAAACTTAATGTTACACAGACATTCTGAGTAAACTATGACATTGCCCTATACTAGCGGTGTACTAATGCAAGTTCGTAGTAAACATTTTAATCACAAACTGTTAATATAAACAGTCACTATGCTATTCATAAATTGTGATTTCATAAAAAGTAAAAATTTGTATTTTAAGAACAGTAAAAGATCTTGAAGTGGTGTATCAATTGACTACAATGCTTATTACTGTGAATTATTTATCAGGGTATTTGAAGAAAACCTACTTACTGGAAAAAACTGACTGAGTTTTCATTTTCAATAGCGATAAAGGTGATTGACTGCCACAACCAGTGGAAGAAGCTGATTTTTTTATTTCTTGCAATTCAAGAAAGTATTAGAAACCAAAAAACCCACAACTGTGGTTTTTAATGTCTTTCACGGCAGCGTGTGGTAGGCAGTTAGAAAAATGTGTTTACTACCTCATTTGATTGCTGTTTTCCCCTCACAAAAGGGAACTGATTTATTTTCAAGGTCTTCTTACTCAGAAAGCCCCTCAAATCCACATATGAGAAAAAGATAACAGGATATCAAGATTCTCAACAGAAGAAGCATACCTATATACAGCAAATCCCTGCTCACGTGATTTATGCTGTCACTGATTAGATCTATAGAACAAGAAGGGTAAATGCCAAGTAGAAGAAAAGAACTTCCTCTTTCCTCTCTTTGCTAAATTACGTCCAAGCAGTGAACCGAACTTTAAATTAAACTTTTGTTCACTGTCTTTAACAAGAGAGGAGGACAATCAAGTGGAAAATGTGACAGGCACTGATGCTAGTATTAAAAAATGTAGGTTTGGGGGGTTGGGTTTGTTTTGGTTTTTTAATACACACAAATATATTTTAGAGACAGAAAGAGATGAAATTATATAATCAAATTAAGTTTTAACATTCCCTGCTAGGTATTTTCCGTAGGCTTAGTTATAACAAAGTACAACTGGACTAAAAGAACATAAAAATTGTTATTTCCAAAAAGTATTCTGTGGCTTTTCAGTGATCAGAGCGAGCTTCGCAGAAAAGAATAAACCTCAGACATGCAAGGTGAAATGCAAATGGTATTATCACCAGTCCTCACATCAGACACTATGGAATTAGTAAGACTCTTCCTTTTGAGCTCAGTGAGATTCTGAAGCAAGGCCAGAGTTCCCAAGCTGCCTTTTAACAACCAAAACCTCCAAACAGCAACCTGCTTTTCAATTGCACTGCTGTCAAAAAAGCTGGACAAATTCGACACAAGTATCTTATTCATTATACTCTGGGGTGAAAATGAAGGAGAAAAACCCCAGATGGATTTGGCAGAACCAGGAGACGCCATCCAGCTGCATTTTAGTATATTGTTAATATGACTCAACAGCTACTGCAAGAGGCTGCAGAGGTAGTGTAGCTGTATGGTATCACATTAGAGAAGGTAGTAAGAGCCAAATAAACTTTATCCTTACAAATTCTGGAAAAGATACATAAGGAGGATATAAAATAAAGCAAAAGAAAAGCACTAAAGAGTGAAACAGCAGAAAGAAAAAAATCCAAGAGAAAAAGAATTCGAAATTTAAAAGTCTAAAAAAACCCCAAAACTAAAACAATTATGAAAAGAATTTAGGACGATAACCAAGAATTTTGTTACAAGATTTCATTAAGTAATAGCTACAAATGAATATTTATTAAACTCGCATTTAGTAAGATGACAGGACTCCAGAGAAAGCAAGAGACTTGTCACCACTAATTTTCAGAACAATTATTATATTTCTGAAAATGTACTAAAAACCTACTTAATTTGTAGATTTAACACTATAATGTTTTGTTCCTTAAAGCTTCAGATAAAACAAGATTCTCTTCCAGGGATCTGTCTAAATATAAACTCAAGGCTTGACAGATATTAAAAAGAGAGGTGTAGCATTTGAAATAATTTAATTCACTCAGGAGGTAGCACAAACTCCAGATATCTATAGAGCAAGGTTAAGCGAGTCTTGCTTTCATGTAGGTTGCCTGCATGAAAACAGTATGATGCCATGTTGAGCTTTTCTGTGTTTAGAATGCCAACAATGATAGCAATCGCTGCAAGTCATTTTTTCTTGTTTCAAAGTACACTGTAGGGACTGGTCATCAACCAGCCAGTTCACACAGGACAGAGTTAATTCAACAGTCTTCAATGCAGTGCTGGCCTGCACTGCGGATTCATGAGCACGTATTTGTAACACAGAAACCACTGGATGCACTGGATCTTTCCATTTAAAAGAACAGTTTAATCTCACACTTACCTTCCCTGTCAGAACAGAAGGAAATTCTGTATCAAACTTGTTGCTCAAGCCAAACCTTGAAAACAAAAGAGACAAACAAAATATATTCCACCTAACTTATTTTGTTTCCCTTAATAAAAAAAAGTAATAGATGTTGTACTTTAAAAAAAACCTATTAATTTCTTTTGCCCTTACATTTACATTATTTCATGAGCTTTCAATCTAAGTTTATGTAAGGTCTCGTGTATCATTCATAAGGTTATTTATAAGACAGAGAAATATAGCTTGTTGCCTTACTTCAATACCTTTAAGTTGCTAAAAGCGCAAAAATTCTTTTACAACTGGATGGCAGTAAATTTCAATCTCTGCTTTAAGAAAAAAAAGCTCCAGCTATTAAATTCCAGTTTTACTAGGTTCAGTAATCCTTTCACTGCTATTTTTCTTACTCATGCAATTTATACACATGCAACAGATAAAGCTAGTTATAAGGAACCCATTCATCATCATCTTAGAAATTTATAACCATATAGTTTTAAAAAATTGCTTTGGGCTGAGTTAAACTATCTCATGCAAAACATGTAAGAGCCTACACAAAGAACAGTTTTAAAACAACTGTGAACTTCAAGAAAAGTAAGTCTTAGGTATCACTGTGACTAGTCTTCATTGAGGTGTTCTTGTTATTGAGCGAGAGGTAAGTCTTCACCATAACCAGTGAAACCCACAGGCAGCTAGGCTTTGCTTGTAAACCTGCGTTGCCACTAGCTCCAAAGCTACTGAACCAACTGAAGTTTCCAAAAAGCTGGTGTTGTAGATCAGCAGCATACTGACAGTGCAGGCTGACTTGACTTTTTTATTTTATTTAAAGCATGTAAATAGGCAAGAAGTTAACCAAGCTCTGACGCTAGCTTCTGCAGAACAAGAACTCTGATCTTCCATCCCCTCTACCTCACTTGGAAGTCTTTAACACCTTTGTAGTTCAGTAATCTAACAAAATACAACAGCAGCCGGCACCTCAGCTACAACCTTTATGTCTGAACAGAGCTTAATGTTAAGTTTGTAAAGTTAAATATAATGTACATCAAGTTCACTGTCAGCTCTGCTAAACTATCTCCTGAGTATTCTTGTTCAAAAAAAGAAAAAAAACAAAGGATCACAGCCAAAAAGAGGAGCACAAATACATTTGGTATTGTAACATTTATTGTAGAAACAAACTTTCTGGAGAGAGAGTGTTTGCTTTGAGTCAAAGTGACACCTGAAACACCTATCATTATATAATACGTACATACTCATGTGCACTGCGTAATAATTCAGATAGCCAAACTTGGCAATGTAACTTGTTTAGAAGTATACAAAAATGTAAAATCAACCTTAAAGAAGAGAGAAGCATAATAAAAGAACTTGTGCTGTCTTTTGAAATCCAGTAAGCTAATTAAAATATTTGTCAACCGTACTGGTGAAGTCCAATCAAGTTCTTCAATGGCTAATTTAAGTCAGAGCCTTGACTCTTCTGAAGAGCAGCATATTGGAGCACTAGCTATGTAAAACATTAAAAAAGCCCCAAAGAGTAGACCTTAATTGAAGTGTTTCTCAACCTTTGTCTCCTAAGCTATTCTAAGCACTATAACCAATTGCCACCTATTTGTGTTTGTTTCATCCAACGTATTTTCACTGAAAAGTTTCTAGAAGTGAACGTGAGTGAACTGAACATCAGCACAGCATGGGCTACTGCATATTCAAGTGAACTGGAAAGCCATGATGTTAAATTAGCGCTACAAAAGCAAACAGTAAAAACAATAATATTTTAGGCAAGCACAAAGGTTACTAATATAAGCACATTTTCATTCTCTGTGAATGTAATCTGGCAAGTCAGCCTCCACATTTTGTAGCTTTTAAGCTGAAATCTTCCAAGTTTTGTTATACTATGTATTTTTTTTTAAGGAAGCTTCAAGAGCAATGATGCAGTCTTTTCAGTCTTCAAAAAAATTCCAGAAAAGACTAACGATAGGAAGCACATACACAAGCTTGTTTTGAGGAATACAGACTTCTCTGTATATCAGCAATGAAACTACCGGAAACGATCACAAAGTGTAGCAGTCAGACAACATAATAAATGAACTACTGGAAAGTTCAGGTAATACTGCAGAATTATTTACTCTGCCCGTGTAACAGACTAATTCCACTAAATCATGCCAAAGGTCCACCTAGCCCAGAACACCGACTCTTACAGTGGCCAGTAGCAGATGCCTAGGAAACAGCAAAAGGGGGGGGGGGGGGGCGAAAGAAAGGGGGGGGGGGGGGAAGCAACCGTGCACTAGCACTTCCCCAGAATACTCTTCTGGCCTTCAACAATTCGTAGTTCAAAAACTTCCTAAGCCATAGGTAGTGTCTTTTATCTCACTGGTCACATACACTCATTAAAATTCCCATTGCACCACCAATTTCGATAAAGAATAACATAAATTAATGCTTTCTGATTTAGATCTGTTAAGAATACAAGACCACGATATATTTTATTACATCACATTTGCAGGCTGACAATGTCATGGAACATATTTAAAACCCAAAACTTTTATCAGTTGCCAAAACATTCCATTCAGTTATAACATATCCAAGAAACCTCAGTTACAGAAATGCATCTCTTTGACACCTGCAAATGGCTGAAAGAATATAAAAGGTTTTGACTATACTGAACAGGACTATGCTACATTATAATACTAGGTTTAGTCAGCATCACTGATGGCCTTTAGCACAGTTTTACTAAAGTGTCTCTAGAAGTTTTACAGACTATCCTCATGATGATTTATCACCTAGTTCAGAAACGTTAAACTCCTATTAGATGGGAGAGGGGAATTCAAGAACCAAATAAAAAAAGATTTTTTTTTTTTTTTTAGAAATGTTAAAGCAGAATGTTGTGTAGCTCTACAGCTTTGCAAGCAACTTTGTAAAAGTACTGAAGTGTTACTGAACATTTAATGCAAAAAAGTTAAGACCTAAAGTCTTGATTAAGGGCTAAGTAACTTCATTAGACCTTCTACAACAGACTAATGATCTAGCATGATTTGGCCTATGAAGTCTTCTAAAATTCAGTATATTTAAAAATCGCGATGTAAAATAAATTCCAGTACCTGTCCTTTAAATCATTTAAAACATCAGTTTGCGGCAACTTATTTCTGGGCTAGTTCTCTGGCTCCTCAGTGAAAGCTGCCCAAAGTCTCACATTTCAAAATTCGGGTAAGTCACCCATATACTTCGGTTGCAATTTTCTTGCTGGATGACAAATATCTCTAAAAGCAAGGCACTTTTTCCTATAGGCAACAACACTGGAATAGAAGTAGGATGACCTCACTTTCTAGTTCTTCTGTCTCTCTTTACCTGTTTTAATGTATGGCATCAGACAAGTCCTGTCATCTCATTTTCCCCCCTTTGTAAAGTGGGGAGAATGCAACTTCTAATAGGGAGCTGTAGTAAGATACATTCATAAATCCCTTAAAGACTGAAACGAACACCCTGAATCACCAGTTGCAAACCCCACCTGCAACAGGTATCACATTATAAAATTCTTTCCGTTAGTTTACAAAGCATAAGGAAGTAAGGTTTCCTGTCCCCAGAACGGAAACAGGAAGATTTTGGAAAACATTTTCTCATATGTAGCGCAGACATATTTACAGGTGCTTTACCTTTTTTTTTCTTTTGACTTAAACAGCGCTTCATTCTCGTTTATCCCACTACTGTATTTATAGATCGTAATCAGTCTTACTAGACTACATGAGCTAAACCCGTTTAGTCAACTCTCGTACAACAGGCTCTCCAGCCCCCTTTCAGCATGGCTCCTTTCCCCACACCTAATCCAGGTTACGTTTAACCTATCTGGAACAGACAAACTCAGATCCTACATACTGTTCTTTATGAGGTATCATCTAAGCTTTGTCCAGCATTACAGAATAAAGACGACATTCATCAAGAGGCCTGAGCTGAAATCTCCTCAAATACTTAACATTTCTCTTCCTAGTCTAGGACCTTTCCCTATGAAGTCAACAGAACTACTGCAGAGCATCCTTACCCATGGATGATGTAAGGTTTTGGTAACTAGTGGAAGGCTGAGGTCATTTGCTATTTTAAATACATGGAATCTGCTGTTTTAACTAGGCGGAAGATGGAGTTACATCAGACAATAATCAAATGTCATCTTCTCACAACTGAGAGCACCGGGCTCTTCCCTGCCTTCCCTAATTGATGACAATATGCTTTTCATTAGCACCTGGATTGTGGATCCCTGGGGCACTCCTACAGAGAATATAATGGAATAACAAAAGTTAACTTGTGTCCAAAGCTAGGAGGTTTGCAGACTTAAGCAGGAATCACAAGCTGCATACCAAGGGCAAAAATATGCTTAAGGGCTGTTTCATTACCTTATTACTATCCATCCACATGGACTTAATGATATGGAAAAATTACATCAGATAAATAAAAACTTATAACCAAATTAGAGTTTGTTTACTGCTCTGTTTTTGAAAGTTATTGCCGTTGCTTTGGTAGGCATATGACTCAGTCTTCACTAAAAATGTTTATGTTGAGATATTTGGATACACCAACCAGAGTCACACTGACTATGCAAGAAACAGCAAACAATGGGTTTATAGCTCATTAAAATGGAATTTCAGAAGCAAAGAAAAGGCATTTACTAGGTCCTAGTAATTTTTCTGTGCTAAAATTCAAAAGCTTTCTGAAAACAATAAATATGACTGAAAGTTAATTTTTTCAAAGTAAGAATCTTCTAGAGTGAAACAGCGTTGAACAATATGAGCATAAATTTTGCTAACTGCTTTCACATACATTCTCTCTCTGTGAGTAAAATAAAACAAATACACTTTACACGATCACTCTTACCATGCACAGGGGTAAAAGGGTTAGCAAAAAAGTCAGTGGAAAAAGCAAGATCCCGATAAAAACCCTCAGTAGATTCTTGTCATTTCTATTTAGTACTGTTGGATACTGCAGTAGAACTCTGTTAGGCTCAGCAGCTCACTGACAAGGTCATAAGAATAAAAACTCTCATGCAAGAAACTAATACTCTATTAACTTAGGAGTTTTATAAGAGGACTGTACATGAAAAGCTGGACCAGAAGATGACCCTGGAATTAGAGAATTATCCTTTCTCTATACATCGAAAGTATCCAAGAAGGCCAATGTCAGATGAGGAACAGAAGGCCTCTGAAACAAAAATCCAAGGAAAACAATGACTTTTTAAAAATAACTGGTTTTCTTTCCTTTTTTTCTTAATAGAGTGTCTAACTTGTCAGGACAGAAATTTTTATCAGCAACGTTCCAGACAGGTTCAGAAAACAAACACAAGTTTCACTCGATGACGTATCTCACTTCAGTAACTAGAGCAGGCTGCTTCTGAAGCCAACTGATTTCAAAAGCAGCAGCATCTGTGTGATCAAAAAGTGACAGAATTTCAGAGCTGATACATACTAACCAGAAACTCTTTAGGAAGCAAAGTATTTCCCACTTAATAAGGAGGTTAGGATTACATACTATACTGTCCAGGGTTTATTTGCATTTTATTGATAACATCCACTAACTGTTTTTATTAATATAAGGAGACTGAAAAATGCGTCATGAACTGATAAAAGCTGCCTTCTACCATTCAGGTAGGTATACTTGTCACAGGAAGAAAGCTGGGAGGAGTGGAAGAAAGGGAACATAAGGTGGATGGGAATTCAGTTCAGGTAGTTACAAGGGCATGTATGCTAGCTCATGATTTCCACATCACTTACAAGTATTGCTTTCTTTTGATGTAGACATCACTAGTTGACAGAGTTCTTGGAGATGTGCCTGCCCATCCCCAAAAGATGCTGGAGCCAAGAAGGAACTTTAAGGAACATCACTAATACACAAAAAGCATCACAGCAGACAAAGCAAATAAACGTGTAACATTTTTTCCAGTTTAGTGCTTAAAACCAGATAACTAATAAGAGGGGTACGTGGTATTCTGATCATTTTGCTTGTGTTACATCCCTCCTTTAGTCAGGCCACATGCTATTTGGGGTCAGGACAGAAAGAAATTCCATCAACACAAGCAAGTACACTGCGGTGCAGCAGAGCAACTATCCACTGGCACTAGCTCAATGCAAACCTGATTTAGACTTACATGATGGACACAGTATCAAATCCAACATTAGTTCTCTTAGGATGAGAGAGCCTTCCCCACCCAGTGTTTTTGCTGCAGATAGCTAGATCACACTGCACCTATTTACAGAGAGAAATGTGCATTCTTTTATGCAATCCAAAGACAGACCCAAAGCAACACAAGCTTGATGGATCTCTGCAATACGAGAATTTCAATACCTCCCTCCCTGCCATGAAAATGAATGTAACAACCAACAACTTGTTAGGGATGTACTTTGTTATATTAATTCCTCCACTTGCAGGAGTAGGAATATTAAGAAAAATCCCTACGAGTAAACATTACGTATGAGGTCACACCGTTTGCTCATCTTCTGTTCCAACTGTTTAAATGAATAGCAAACGTTCTGGCTCATGCTGTGTTCTAATGATAAAAACACTTAACCTAAACCAAACTCACAACTAAGTTTGGAGTAGATAAACCACAACACAGCCATGTGCCTCCTCTGCAGTGCAGTGTGGGGGCTCCACGGCTCAGCTGAGACAGAGAAGGGCCGTAGTGAAATTGTCTGAACAGACCGCTGATCCTCACACCGTGTGGCGTTCACTTTTTATCTAACAGATTGTTTGGAAAAAGTACACCCAGGGCTGTCAGGGCCGATTAGCTGCTGCTTCTGCACCGAACAGCCAGCTGAACTTCAGCTGTTCATTCATGACTTTGGGTTGCCTCGACCTACTGGAAAATACGAAGTTTCCCAGTTTAACCACGTTAAAAGCAAAACTTCTCTCACAAAACAGGTGACGGGGGGGCGGGGGGGG
>NW_008794630.1:1748071-1806528 GCF_000699145.1 Aptenodytes forsteri | reverse complement strand
GGGCGGTACGCCTCTCGGCTTTGCCCCTTTCCCAGGTGTGTTTCTGTGGGGTCTTTAATAAAAACAGCTGGGGAGATACTTTCCCCTCTTCCCCGCTCATTTTTCGTCGCTTGCTTGCTGAGGTTTTGCTCGCGTCACTCACCGGGGTGGCCGAGGTGAAGGTGAGGGAGGAGGGGATGATTTTCACGACGAGGCCGGTGGCTGTTGAATTTTCCCGAGGCTTTGAGATGGCTGACCGGGGTTTGTTGGGCGGTTTGGAAATTGAGTCCTGCATAGGGTAATGGGGTGGTGAGAGGGAAGAAAATCCGCATAGGAGGAGTACCAAAATTGGGGAAGAAAAATCTCTCGGAATAGTTGAAAGCAGAGGAATGCCTCCTCCCCCTCCACACAGGTGTAAATTATTACTGAGGCAAGTTTAAACACTTCATTAGTTGCCTACTGCAAATGGAAAGTAAGCCAAAAAAGTATTGGTGTTCGTAATTGCAATATAGGAATCAGAAATAAAATTCTGAGAGGATTTCTGGGTTGTTTGGGTTTTTTTAATATTAGCATTGCTACCATAAAGTGATCCGTCGGGTCTGGTATGTGGCCAAATCTGAATTCCTGACCCACAGCTACTGTAAGGAAGGGAGCTCACCTCCTCCTAAAAGAGGAAGAATGGGTCTCCATCCCTGTCTGCTGTTCCTAGGAAAAGACTTCCCTCATAAATCATCTTTGCTCTTTTTCAGGACTTTCTAGACAGCAGCAAAATGCAGTTGACTCGATTGTGAAAATTTTTGCTGCTTCTGAAAGAAAAATTGTATGAGCTACAGTTTTATCAGTGCTGCGTACTCTTACTTCAGCACGTTATCCATTTTATGTGGAGTTGCAGGTAAATCACACTCTAATGACTTGGGAAAAACATCATGACTAAGGGAGAAGATGTCATTATAAAATGAAATTAAAATATATGTTCTATGTTCTCTCATTTTTGTGAAAAATTTGTTTTTTCTTGTTTGGTGATGAATATTGTGGATAAATTGCAGAGAAAGTAAGTCTGGGACAGAACATAGCTCGCTGTCATTGACCAAATATTAAAGATGTCCTATTTAGAAACATGTCAAAAAAAGTTAAAATAATTCCATAATTGAGGATCTAATATTTTTTTCACTCATCTTCAGTTGTATATACATGATTGCCATTCATAACCCATAGAAAGAAAGCCTTGAAACCACTGAAATAAAGTTATATATGGGGTGTCTAATAAGGTACTGACCTTTATTTTACTCTCGGTTAAATTCAGGATGTCTGCTTTAACTGATGTGAAAGTCAAAAAGATAAAACTTATAATTGTAACTGAGAACACTTTAAGAAATGATAGGTCTGATGCTGTGCATTTACATTATAGGCTTTAATATTTAGTTGAGATTGTCTTCGTTCTTGGGAGCTTTGGTGAACTGTCCATGAGAAAGGTAGTTATATTTAAAATATAACTGCAGGGTATGTAACCTGATGTCCTTTTGGCCAGCATTTCCTATGAGAATGAGCTAAATGCAAGGTTTTGGGCTCAAGGCTGTGTGCCGTTGCTGAGCAGAAGTCAGACAGCTCTGGGACTATTTCACAGCAATCCATGGAACGTGTTCTTAGTTTATTATGGAAGCATTTTCCAGCACCGTCCCTGCAGAATGCTAAATAAAATAGTGAAAACTTAATTGCTTTATCTTCTTCACAGTGCTACAACACTTCTTGTTTTCTCAAAGCTTTGTATGACCACTGATTCTTATAAACCTTGCTGGTGTATTTCTACTTCTTAGAATATTTTAAGCTGACGAGTGAAGAGTTTTTACAGGTGCTTCCATACTCAAAGGAATAATTTGAATAGAGGGCCACGGGTAGGGTTTCTAACTCTTACCCTGATAGATGTGAAATGCGGTGTCTTATATAATTAGATTAAGGCATGTTTGTAAAGATATTTGGCATCTTTTTCTGTGTTTAACTAACTTGGTGTCTGTACTTCTTGGTTATCATCACAATTTCATCTGGACCGTGGCTTTGCAGTACTCCTATTAATGGAATTGCGAGTACATCAGTAGCAAGGATTTCTTGGCATTGAAAGAAATAGCGAAGATTTCTTTACCACTTGTAACAGTATCTCTGTAACCTATGAATTGAGAGATCCTGTCCCTATTTGCTAAAGTATGTGTGGTTGTGTGTCTGTTTTATAAAACTAAAATGACACCGGTGGTAATTCCATTGATATAAAGTATTTGGATTTCAGAATAGTTTTCCATAAAGATGTCTCACTGCTGAAACTAAGCTGTTTTGAGATGAAGGATAGCTTAATGACCAGTTAAATGATAGAAAACAAAAGATAGTGTTAAAGACAGCCCTCATAAGAGGGAAAAATTACTAATGAAGTTCAACAGCCATAAGTGCTGTTCAACAGGATTATAAATTATTTGGAATAAGAGGGTGACAAAGCTTGCCACTGAGATGTCTCACTGTCTTCTGGCAAAACTGGCTCCATGCTGCACAGAGCTAGGGAGGGTGAGGGCATTAACCCTGTTTCAACGTTGTCTGACAACTTAGGCATATTGCTCTGCCTAACACTTAGATACATAAGGGAGAAAGGTAAACCATGGGAACAGACAATTACAGGTGGCTAAGGAGCAGTCCACAGCCTGCTTACGTGAATAAATGAGAGCGAAAGAGGCAGCTTGTGAGGGTAGTAATCTGGGATTTCACACGGTCGTGACACTGCCCTACTGGCATGATCCAGCTTTCACTGGGATAAGCGCTTCTGCACTGACTTGGGATGTGGATCAAGCCCTTTAAGAAGATTTGTGCTAGATTTTTTTAGAGCGCTTAGGACCCCCCCTTGGATGCTGTAAAGCCAAGCCTGCTTCCTGTTCCTCGCATGTGTAATCTGGGATTTCACACGGTCGTGACACTGCCCTACTGGCATGATCCAGCTTTCACTGGGATAAGCGCTTCTGCACTGACTTGGGATGTGGATCAAGCCCTTTAAGACGATTTGTGCTAGATTTTTTTAGAGCGCTTAGGACCCCCCCCTTGGATGCTGTAAAGCCAAGCCTGCTTCCTGTTCCTCGCATGTCTTCCGTTCCGTTCAAATACAAAACTGTTGAAAATTTTAGAAGGATGAAACAAAATGAGAGACGAGCAGTATGCGTACTATAAAGTGAAATAAAGAAACCATGAGCTTGTCTGCAAGGATTTACAGCTGTAACATTAGATATGACAATGATGAGATGCAGGTTGTAGGGAAAGGTGTGGCGAACAGCGAGAGATCCAGCAGCAGTATCATGCATGTTTAATTGAAAAGCCTACATTTTAATGCAACTTGTGTTCTAATTTAATAAATAAGCTAATGTGACAGACATTTAAATGGACATTGTGACAGAAGTGAGCATTTGGTGGAATTAAGGCATGGATTCTGTTAGGTGCTCAAACAGGTGGTAAAATAATTTGCTGAATTGAAGTGTAAAATGAGGAAGTGTAGGGTTTTGGCATAATAGACTGCGTGACCTCTTTATAATGAGTGTCTGAGGTATTAGCAAGCCAAGAAAGGAAGACTCCTTAATTGAAAAAGCTACTTTGCTGTACTAGCTTCATATTTAACGCCTTATGCTTTTTAATTAATAGGTTGAAGTCAAAGTTCAGCTGAAGTTTCAGTAGAGGTGGGGGTTTTTTTTTGGTGGGTTCTCTCCTAGCAGGAATGATGACTATCTGGGTAAAAATAAGACCATTTTAGAAAAACACCTTTTGTAACCCATATCTGTATTTGAAGAATGCCTGCTTAGTATTGAGTTTCAGATGTAAATACTATAGGGAATTTCTTCAGCATGATTTATCAAACTTTATGTCTTCGCAGGAAGAAGTATTTAGATGCCTCCTTTTCAGTATTTTTTTAGGATGCCATTTATTAGATGAAACGATTATGTCATAAAACCTGAATGATTTGTGGAGAGATTATGGTCTCTGGCAATGTTTATCCACCCAAATCACTTCCTTTCTTGGAATAAAAAGTGTTCTTATATAGAGTATGAAACACGAAAAGAAAGTGCAGGAAAGATAGGAGTTAAACCAAAGCACAGTATTAAATAAAAGGACTATTGAGAGAACATGGAAAGTGAATGCTGATGTGGGCCTGAGAGATACCGAGTCTTCTTCCAATATATTTCTTCCTTCTTTGTTCCATATGAATCTCTACCACACAATCATTATTCAGAAGGAAGAACAAGAGATGTCATGTTGGCTGTCATAATTCATTAATTTCAGACAGACACTTTCAACAAAGGAAGAGGTTGTTGGATAATAGGAATATACTCTTGGAGTATGGAGAATGTATTTTAAGGCTGGTGGATGAACCATCATGTTTCTTGATCAATGTTGGCTCAAGGAGTGGAGGGGTTTCAGAACTTCAGGGCCTCACTGGAGATGCGAATGCCTCAGTTTTGATACAGCAGAAGTACTCTCTTTTTCAAAAAGAGTGAACAGAATAAACAGTATTGGACATCACCTGTAGGGTACCCCCTTCCTGAGTCAGTTTATACAAGCTGAGATTTCGCATTCCTTTTTGAGAGAAAGAGAGTTCAGAATACAAGCTCTTGAGAGTTTTTTGTTGGTGGGGGGTTTTGGGTGGGAGTTTGGGGGGTTTTTTTTGCCTGGTTAGCTTGTTTCTTCAGTTCCTAATGTGAAAGAAATCAACTGGTAGGATGTGGTGGTTAGTAATGAGGTGTCTCTCTTGGTACAAATTATTTCCATTGAGGTAAAATCATTGTGTGATGTAAAAAGAGCAGTTTTCATAAGAACTGTTTCCACCTATGTGACGCATGAGCAGCTTTGGAGAACTTACCTCGGTTGGAATCAGGATTAACTTGACAGAGGAGCAAGTTAAGCTGTGGTAATGTTAGAACGTCTGTGTTTATGCTTCGTAGTGTTTTGACAAACAATCACTTTCTTTCAGTGCTGCTTTCAAACCTGTTTCAGTTAAGCTTTCTGTTTTCTTGGCTGCCCTGCATGTGCTAGGCTGCTGGTCACTTATATTGCCTTCCAAATTGATTTTTGCACTCTCTCTTCTTCCGAGAGAGGAAGATGCAGTAAATGGTCCTATCTGAGCGCAGAATTCACATCACATTTGAAGAATTGGCCGTGGCAGCAAGCAATAACTCTGTAGCAGAATGCATACAGAACTGCACGAAGACAAAGCTTGAAAATGGTCTGCAAGTGTATTAAATATAAAACCGGCAGTCCAGCTGTGCTCCAGCCATCCCTCTGTGGTACGAGGGGCTGGACAGGATTTTTACACCTGACTGGTTGTAAAGGTGTGTTTTGTGTTGGATGTGGAGGATGAACTAGATGTCAAGAAGACTGAGGTCACTGACTACGTACAGGTTGATGCCAAAAAGCCAGAGTCTCTTTTGTTTTGCTGGAGGCTGAGAGCCCTTAAAAGCCAAACTGAATACTGTATGATAGCGTCACGTTGTCAGGCAGCCTTCTGCCCCTTAGAGCCTTCAAGCTGCCAGCTGCCCTGGGAATATGTGGTCTTGTTCTTGCCTTCAGTACAAAGAATCACTACTGAGTGCCTGCCCAGTGGCAGTGGTGTTTTTCTCTGTCCAGAACACTCCTATCTAGG
Organism: Aptenodytes forsteri; assembly: GCF_000699145.1. Lineage (NCBI taxonomy): Eukaryota > Metazoa > Chordata > Aves > Sphenisciformes > Spheniscidae > Aptenodytes > Aptenodytes forsteri. The sequence goes on along the minus strand of NW_008794630.1, from coordinate 1,800,893 downwards.
TACTTGTAATCAAGTTCTGAATTGTTTTCTTCTATATTTCAGCTTTTCCTTGCATACCCAGTTTTAAAAATGTCCTCTTTCAATATCTGACTGCTTCTAACTCCTCTGCCAGTGCACAGTGTATACACCTTACTATAAACTACAATTTTTCTAGATCGCCCTTTTACTTCAGACCTAGGGCAGGTTTATTCCTGAACAGAGTGATGCATGCTTAACTGCTGAGTTTTTTAACATGGAAATGAGTTTACCAGTAACTGAGCTTAGGATGGTTCTAATTACATACTGAATTTTGAGGCATAGAAAGTGACTGCAAGTATGTTTTTATGATCTTTATCATTGAAAACCTCATAACAGTTTTCCAGTAACATTTTTAAACAGCTTTTAAACAACATGATAGCTCATATCAGAGGTTGAATTTCTTTTTATTTATTGATTCTGAGCCTTGTTGCAGGAGGGATACGATTCCATGACTTTCACTAATGCAATTGGGAGACCTGTGTTTCTGAACTGATAAAGGAATACTCACGTTGATGAACCAGCTTTGCAGTACTGGAAAGCTCTGCCCAGATCTCAATGAAAATGTATTTAGCCATTTTGGAATTCCAAAATATTGCTGAAGTATTATTTTCCCACTAATATGAGCTCATTTCCCAAGTCAAGAAGTGAATCTGATTGAAGTTATTCCATGAAAAACAGATAAGGGTTTAGTGGGGAGAAACCTTAAGAAGCTGGACTGTGCCCTTTAACAGCATCTGATGCGTAATGAAATTTGGGAGGCCTGCATGGCTGCATCACTCAGGTTGGAATTATGTCAAGCACTGGAAATTCAAGACCCTTTTTCGAGGTATGTGTCTGAACTTCTTTTCGTCCTTCTCATCCTCACTGTTCTTGTTGCCTCTTAGTTCAGCCGTACAGTGAGAAGGGGAAGATGTGTTTGTTGCTGCTCCGGTTACTGTAGCCAGCCTTGTTAAATGCTGCGGTGTTTGGCTTTCAGAGCTACAGCTATCAGGTGGCAGCATGCCAAATGGATGCTGCTAAAATTGTGTGTGTTCTTGCCAATGTCTTGAGGCAGAACTGTGCCTCATTCAGAGAAAGTTGCACTGGCTGCCTGAAAACAGGTATAGATAAGGGGTTTCAGAGAGGAATCCTGCAACCTGTAGAAAACAACCATGTGAAATGTTGAGATTTTTACTGGCGTGCTGTTCTGTATCCCGTCTCTTTTTGAGGTATCCATAGGCAGTGTTCTAAGTTTTCACTAATTTTAATGTTTCCTATTCTATTTGCTCTACTTTTGATATCTGGGGTGATAGGAAGAATATCAGGCTGTAGGGAGTTGCAGTTAATGGATCAAAGCATTAAGCTGATAGGCATTTCAAACATTTTTAACCTCAATTGCACATAAGAAGCCGCAGCTAATAATGGGTTTTGGATCCATGATTACAACTTGGCCATCTAGCATTCAGCCCACTGTTGAGCCATTCACCTGTGGTAGTGTTTTTCATTCTCCAATTATGAAACCTTTACCCAAATGCCATGATACCATATATTGCAGATAATTTCAGTAGGATCATTAGTGTTTAGCGCATCCATAGAAGAAAAAAAATTGTCCCTGCAATGCAAATAATATTTCCTTTTAAAAATAATATTAACTATACATTTTAAGATTGTTTGATAAGTACCTGAGGCTTTTCTGAAATAGCTCCCAAAATGTTAGCATTACCTCCTAGTTTCCTCTTTGGGAAATAAAAGCATAACTTTTGACTGGGAACTGTAACCAATGTATAGGGGATCCTGTTTAATGCCGTGGAATTTATGAGAAAAAGACCCCAGTAATTTCTGTGCGTTTGGTTGTTGCGTTTTCCCTTTCCATTTTTCCCTTTCCGGGTGCATCCATCATCTCATTGCAGGTCCACATTCTTTTGTTTAGAAATAGAAGGGTGTAACTCATTAGGCAAATTTGGATATGTTCATTTGTTGACGTAAGGCAAGTCAAGAGTGATGTGAGAGGTTTAATGAAACTATTTTTGTGATACAAATATTTTGTAATGTCTAGAAGGGTTGTGGCTTTGTGCAGGGGTATGCAGCTCTGTGCTGCTTGTACTGAAAATGCCTGATGTAGAGGTAGATCAATTTTCGAAAGTAATCTTTGTTTCAAGAGGTCGTCAAGTTTCTGATCCAGGTTTTTGTTTGACCTGTATTACTACTACAAGCAACCAATTAGGGGTTTAAGTTATGCTCTCTTCTCTGTAAATTATGATTTTTTAAATATAATAGGGTCCTTTCCAATTTCTGGTCTAAACTATCTGTCGTTACTGTAACTGCAGATAAATCTGTAATTTTCTTTATTTTCTCTCATGGATCAATATTTAGAAGTTAGTTAATGAAGCCAGATCGCTGTGCTGCTACATTGAGTCTCAGCGTGAACAGTTTGTGGTAAAGTGTTCCTTCTTGATTAAGTATTTATAGATAGTGGGACTGAGAAAGGCAATTGTTCCCAAAGCTTTGGCACCTCTACAGTGTTCTCATAAGAATAAAGATGATTCAAATAAATGTCAGAAGGGATTTGCTGGCTGCTGGAATTAGACAGTTGTGTGATGCAGAATTTTCTTTTGATATCAGCATGGTGTTAAAGTGGCTCACTACTTTGCAAACTCGAAATACCAATCAAACAGCTGAATTTAAACAGTGTGATGGTTTTCTATTTACATAAAGTGAAAAAGACAGGAAACTGAGAGAGCTTGGGGAAAATGCCCACTGGGTGAGAAGAATCGTGTTTGATTTATTATTATTATAATTGCCTAATGGTGCTAAGGGAGAGTCTAATTAAAATCCCTGGAGAAGTCTTCAAAGGAGGAAAGATAAATATTGTAAAATGTTATTTATAGCCTTTAGTGTTTCTTCTCACCCACATAAATACAAAAATTAAATACAAGGGCTGGATCATGTCTTCTGAAGCTTTTCCTTTACATACGCAACGTAGAAGAGTCAAACGCAGCTGCCCAGAAAATAATAGCGATGTAGGGATTTTGTAATGGCTCTGTTGTCTCCACCCAACTGCATATCCTGATCCTTGTGTTCCCATGCTGATCTTGGCAGAACTTGAACATAGGATGGGCTCCTGTCATACCAGCATGTAGTTCTGAATTGTGTTTTGATTTGGGATAATGTTTTCAGGCAAAAAAAAATGGCATAGGCTACAGTCAGATACGCTGTCCAAACCCTGTCAGAGACAGAGTAAGAATTTTCTTCTTTCAGCTGCTTGCCATTTCCCCCTCTTTATGGCTTCCCATCCTCCTGATCTGGTAATATGACTGCATATTTAATTGCTCTCTAATCCAGTTTACCAAAAATGATCCAAGTTAGTCTAAAGGGATTTAATAATGGTTTTTTCCCTTGGATTATTTTGAGAAACAGCTGTGGCACTACACTTAAACTTAAAGGGACATTATGATCTAGATGGAGGTAGTTACACACAATGCAAGATGGGGGAATAACTTCTTATTTGACTTAGCTGTAGGCAGAGAAGATAATCTGATAGTTTTTAGGCTTGGAGGTCATTATCTAGTGCACGATAGAGACTGTCTCCCCCAAATATTTATCAGTATATGCTCTGAATACATTTAAAATAGACCTGATGGAAAAAATTCAGGGTGACAATCGTGAAAAAGGAAAACACTTTTTCTTGACAAGACTGATTTTAAACATCTCATAGGATGTGCTTTGTATCGCATTCAAACTCCCATTTGACATCTAAAATAGTCTCATTTAAAATGTTTCCTTTATGAACAATGGTCGTTCTGAAGTACAATCAATGTCTTCAGTGGCTCTTCCGCCCAGTTTGTCAGGACAGCATGGTGTTTCCTGACTGCCTGGTAATTCAAAAAGGTAGATTGGAGCTTGTTTAGAAACTGCAAGATGATAATTTTGAATATGTTGAATGTTAACCTGGTAAATAACTATGTAAGGTTTTTTTATTTCAATTTTGGCATAAATTAGAAGGAAAGAGACATTTTAAGTTAAGCCATGCATTTTCTGGTATAAAAGTATAATGAATGATGTGTTGTATGTTTATGGCTCTTTACTTGCCATTCTTCCTTGTTGATTTGAAAACCGATCACAGAAAAAAAGTCTAGAAACTAGGAAAAAAGTTTTCTCTCATTCTCCATTTCTCTGTCACTGATACCTTGACAAGAGCCGTCGCCTGCTCTTCTCTAGAGGTAGGCCTTCTAAAAGGTAGGCCTTTTGATGATTTGAGATTTGGGTAGCAAGGTAAAGGTCCTCTTCCCTTTTTTCTTGTATGTCTAAAGTATTACAGCTTCTTTCTTCCTGAGTTTCTTGGGAAATTATTTTGTCTTCTACATCCTTCATGTATAAAAGGACCACCCTTGTAGAGGGGCTGGTGGAACTGGGAAAACCTCCTCTCCCAAATCTGTTCTAGAGCAAACGTATGGATTTCTTCGGATGAAAAGTATAGCAGAGCAGCATGTATGTGTCTCACTGTCTGCTAGCATGTATACTTCTGTTAATATAAACAGAAGTAGGTCTGTTTGTGTGCATGTTCTATAACATGCTGCTCTGTCTTCTAAAATGTCCATGCAATCACATAACACTATAATATCCGTGAACAGTTTTAGGAGATCCTGAATTAAAGCCATGCAGATGTAGTCTCAATTTCTCATAGGGTTGAGTTTTATAAATATTTATATACACAAGATTTTTTGTTTGCAGTTTGTTTGCATTAAGATATGCCCATTTCTTTTAACCATATGAATAAGAAATTATTAGCCATATATTGGAGAACCACCCACAAAATGCTTACAATTAGCAAGATCTTATTCTGTGTTACAGATTTTCTTCCTAATTTAGCTTGAGACATGTCTACAATTTTATAATTTAGTATTTCTTTTTGAAGAGTGTTATTATCGTAACTCCTAATAGAATTACTTTCATGGAGTTACTCTAACAGTTATTTTTAAATAATTGGGAAACAGTGAGGCACATCTTCAAATTTAAGTGATCTAATTTATTGAATCCGGATAATGAATGCTTTGACAAGTTCTGTCCATGTTGCTCAGTCCATTATCAATGCTCGTTGACACTAAGAAAAGAATAATTTGATCTGCTGTTTCTGAGACCAAGAGTTTGATGTTGTTGAAATAAGTGATGCATGACTTTTCATATGCCAGATAACGGTGTTTTCTTCTGTTTTCCCTTTTTATTACCTTTGCTCCTGATGACATGTTCAGTAAAATTAAATTTTTCCAATAGAGCACTTACTTGTATGGTATCAGAAAGCTCATATTATGAAATTCCAATGAATAGTACTACTGAAGGGTTTGGGCATTCTTTTAGTGCTTTGCGTTTTCTTTCTACTTTTTCCAGACTCGTCAGTTGCCTTCTACATACCATTGCTACCTTCTCATCTGCCAACATGGACCAATAATTAAAGCTAACCACACTGTGAGCATGTTTATCCTTAATTTGTGCTCTTTCAGGGGTGCACACGGTGGGAACACTTCTTTTGTTACATGCTTGCTGTGACTTTGTGAATGCTAAGCTGCTTGATCACAGCTTCGAAATACAGTGTCAGCGACTTTAGGATATTTCTTGCCTTTAGCCCGAGATAAGCGTCATGTATAAAATCAGTGGCCCAAGACTGCTACTATTTCAGTTAAAAGGTTTAGGGACATTAAACAAATTCTTTATTTGCTTTTGGGTGGTTTGCTGGTAGTAACAGTTCTTTTTCCATTACATTGGTGCTCATATTTTTGAGCAATAATATGTGCATTCATTGAAGATTGAAGTAATACTGATATCTTCCAAACTATTTGGCATTTACTAATGTGCACGGCAAGTTGCTGCATTTCTTACAATTGAACAAATCTTGGCAGGTTTGGTATGTTGTTATATATCTGTAACGATTGCTTAGGCGATTGGCATGCCTGAATTACGTAGGGCAAAGAAGATTTGTTTAATTAAATGCAGTATGTTGGTATAGCAACATTGTTATGTTTTTTGAGTGTTTAAAAGTGTTTTAAATGTTTTTGTTGTTTTCAGAAAGTAGCGTTCTTTTCAGTACACTTAAGTGTGAATATTTATTAACATCTACAGTTTACTCTAATTATATAACATGTAACAAACCAAATACACCCAGCATCTTATATTTTATGCAATAGTACTCTATTTTATAATCAGTTCACTTAGTTTTCTGTGTATATGTATGATCAGACTAGAACTACGTTTACTTGAATCTTCAGTTGTATCACTCTGTGTGTCTGAAGCAAATTACCTCCTACTCAAAGATTTTGAGTGATGAATCTTAGCAGTGCAAGTTCCCTGAGATTTCTGCAATAAGTAAAATAGTTTGATAATAGTCCCAGATCCTGCACTTAGAAATCAGCAATCTGAAGACAGTTAAATGAGAATGGTCCTTTGCAAAGTTGAGTTTTCAAGGGGGTGGGGGGCGGCGGGGAAATCCATTCTTGCTTTTCTTTTTTCCTTTTTATTTCCTCTGTTCATTCTGAAACTATGACTTGATGAATGTCATTAGGCTGTAATCCATTTATTCCATGTGGTGGTGGGAACAGAGAACTAGATATTTCGTTTGGACTGAGTGAACCAGAATCACTCTGAACTGAGCCCCCGCTGCCATCGAACTGAGAAATTTTCTTCTTGATCATTTTTCTTTCTTTGGCTCGGCGATTCTGGAACCAGATTTTCACCTGTGGTGTTATAAATGTTATCTGATTAATTCAAAGTAGTGGTCGACTTTCTACAGTAATAGTAGCAATGAAAATATAGATATGTTAAAAAACCAAACAAAACCAACAAAAAAAACCCCACCCCACAAAAAAACATAAACCCATAAACCAAAAAAACAACACTGGATTTGTGCACTGAAAATTTTTTCAGTTACTCTGTATTCCTTTTCTACCTCATAATCAATAGAAAATGACTTTCTTTTCTTAGACCTGGTGTAAAGTGAACGTGCTCTGTTATATTTCAGAACATAGGAGTCAGCTTAGTTATTTAGACTCAGGGTCCGCCTAGTTCATCATCTAAGCTTTGACAATGCCTTGTGTTGTTATGGAATAATTTTGAAGATTACTTCTTCACTATGTTACAGATTAATTCAAACACAGGTAGTGAGGGTCCTTTCTCTTCATTTATGCTGTGAGTGATTTGTGTGTGTATGTATATTATTGTGTGTTTTAAAAGTTAACAAAAAAATTTGTTACTGGGCTCTATGTTTATATATGTAAAATATATGTACTATGTCGTGTATAAATAGGTATATCAGCTCTACTTAATGACAATGAATTTCCCAGGCTAATTGTGCATGTGAAAAGACGCCTATCTGTTTGAAATCTACTTTTAGTTTAAGTATCTATTTTCTTTCCTTATGTGAAAGTGTGAATGAGTAGGAAACCCCATTTGTGTTTTCTTTATCGTTAATTTTCTGTGTTCTCACTTTACAGTTTCTGTTATATCCTTTAAGGTGTGTTGAATACAATATTATACAGAAAGTTGTACCATTGCTTTATATTAAAACTCTCTTTATTATTTTCCAAATAGTTATTATTTTATTACCTTACTGGTAATGACAGTAAGAAGCATTTAGCTTTGTCATGAGTCCCGTAGAAGTGCAGATAGAGTATGTATTTTGTCTACATTATACTTGAAGGAAATTTACCAGTCAAAAATTGGATGGCTTTAAGAGCAACAGCTATGTAAAAGGAAACTACTGATTTTATGCAGTATCACTGGTTCCTCCAGGCATGTCTGTGTTCTAAATCAGCCAGCTTGCATAACATTAAAGCAGAGGTTTTGAATCTTATAATTGCAGTTCTCTGAACATTTCTGATGGAGCTACATCCTACTGTATAGCAAACTTTAGTCCATCAATGATAGACTTGTTTTTGTAGTTACTTTCTGGGGCCACTTATAGTCTGCGGAGTGTAATCTATGTACTATTTAGGTCTGAGATTGAACATCACTGCATCCAGTGCTTGATCCTAAAATACCATTGCTTGTCCATGTATCCTTACACTTCCAGCCTCAATTGGTCCCTCTCTATTCCATGTTCTTGCACAGACTGAATGCAGAAGCAGAGGAGGCCACTGAAAGAGGAGAATATTTTAGAGAACTGAATGTGTATATTCAGAAAGAACGAAAGTTTGTGAAATTCTAAAAAGAAAGATCTCTTGTTTAAATTTACCTGGGGGCAATAAATCTGGTTGCTAAGGTATGAGATGCCTTATTCAGTATCGTCAAATCTTCCCTTATCCTCCAACTGTAGCAGAACCATTGAAATTCTGTTGTATAAGGAGGGTTGGATTCAACAGTTAACTATATTTGCAGACCGCAGAGCTGTGCTTCGTAAGTGTGCTTACACAGTGATTTTAGGAAATTCTTTATCCTGAATTCCTCTAGTCTTTGTATGAACACAGCTAAGATACCTGGGCCCCTGCTCAGGAGACTATCTTTATTCAGGACAGAGCTTAAATATGTACTTGATATGAATGAATGCAGAGCTGCTTTCCAGAGAAGCAATGGATCTAACTATGCACTTGAAAAGTTCCTGAATGGATAGTCTTGGCTACATATATGTGTATTTGGCACCAAATTTTATAGCCTAAAGCATCCTGTATATAGTGGGTGTGAACTACTACTCTAGGTGAAGTACCTGTGAACATAATAGCAAAAAGAAATCCTGACTTGAAAACCAAAGGCTGTAAAAACTCCTTAAAATGTGCTGAAATCTAACTGACTGAGGAAGAATGTGGCCTGTGGAAATAGTGGCAATAATTTTGTAACAAAAAATACGTAGATATCTCATTTGATTGCTCTTTGAATGCTGAGTTTTCATCTTCCTGGCTTACAGCTGAAATATATCCAATGCTTTGGATTTTTTCTGGCCACCGTTTTGTGTGATTGCAAGAAGAAATAAAATGGTGAATGTCATAACTATTGAGAACATAATGTTAAGCTGAACTATTTAACTTCCAGCTGTCTAGCAAGCTGTTATGCACGTAAGAGTAAGTAGTTTCTCTAGTGTAAATTAATTCCTAACGTTTAGTTACCCATAATTGGAGGTTTCTGTCAAATTAACCTATTCATTAATTTGTATTTGCGTAGTGTATTCCCTGTGTGTGAAATATACTCATGGTTGCCTTCCCTCTACTTTTGGATACAGAACGTGAATGCTGCTCGTGTCCTGTGGCAGTAACAGTGTCTGGTGAATGGGTGCGTACGAATGATGGATAGTCTCTGTGTACCTGTCTTTCAGATAGTCCCAGGTTTGCTGCAAGTTCTGACTTTCTCCTTATTGTAATATATCTGTTGCAGTGAAATTCCTTCTCTAATTCTAGTCTCTGATGATCTGTGTAAACAACTCGGTACTTTTCTTTTGTTCTTGTTTTACCTGTTTAAGAAAGAAATATTATTAATATGTTGAATTTGATTTTTCTATAGCATCTTTCTTTCAAACATCTCAAACATTTTACAGACATTCATTAAACTACAGAGTACTTGCACGGGATTGTTTTCTGTGTTACATAGAAGGAATATGAGGTGCAGAGTGAATAAGTGAGTGAGTATTGGTTATCATAACTGTCTTTCCCTCTATCTCCCTCTCTCTGTAAACATACATTTAAATGTAAAGCTCAAGTGAAAAACACCCTGAAGCATCTTAAATGATTCATAGCAGTACATAATTGGTGCTGGCTATATTTGATCTCAAAGGGGTCTCATGTCAGTGCTCACTGAAGTGACTTCTGTGTATAGGCAGGCATAAATACACAGGATTTAAAGACTGAAGTTCAGTCACAATTTGTTTAGTGGTACTGTGTCCTAATTCTTTATTTGAGTTTTTAAAGATTGCCTCTCTAACACAAAGAAATGTCCTATTAGAAATGCTTTCACGCTCTTGTGTGGCCATAGGACGTGCTTATAAGTTCAATAAAAATTTGAATTTATTTTTTCAAAAAGGTCCGGTCTTGCAGGATGCTGAGTGCCTGTAGAGCTGTTACTGGGGGTACTCTGTGTGCTGAGCTTCCCTTTCGAGTTGAAGGCACTTGGCAATTTGTAAGACGAGGCAATAAAATACTTGTAAAAGGATTTCAGTATCATCCTCTCTCTAATGTATAAAAGAAATGTTCTTAGATGTATTGGATGAATACTGTTAAGAGAAGCATTACTTGATGGTTAGAAGGTATCTCTCATTTCATAGACTTTTTTAAACAATTCTTCATGCAATAATAATACAGAGATCACTTTTCAACTTATTTGTTCTCCTTTGCACTTTCAACAGCCAGCTAGATAGTTTTCCTTTTTCTTCTGATCTTCCCAGGTTTTTTTTGATGTGAGTTTTCTGGGACAAACTGTAGGACAAAGACTCCTTTAAAGTGGTTCCCTAAAATCCATTGAGGTGTTAAGATGAAGCACACGCCACACAAAGGAGCGACAAGGAGATCTTATCAAGAACCCCTTTCACATTCAGAAACACAAGCCAATTGGTTTGGAATTTACAAGCCCTAAACAAATGTCAGACTCTTTCATCTTAGCAGAGGAAAAAAGGACAGAAATAGATGAAGGAATATTTTTTCCTCAGTTCTCTTTAATTTTGGACCAACACTGAGGATAGACTGCGATATTTTTATCTGAAGGCTAGAGGTAGGCATAGCTCAAGACATTTTGAAATATGCATAATTAAGGATGTTTTCCCAAATCCTATGCCACTTCGACTTCTAGCGTACAAGGTTTTCCTGCCTAGATTTGCAGGACTGAAACAATCATCAAACTGACTTTACTTTTTTTCAAGGTACAAATTGTTGGCTTTGAAATATTTGCTCTAAGTGATAGTTATAATGTTAACAATAGTATAGATATTCGGGTTCCTTGTAAACTGAAGGCTTAGAAGGTAATCTTTGAAAACAAGTTAAAATTCAACAGGGTTATTCCGGCTTCACTATAATCAGCAAATATAACCATGATTTGAGGGGGTGGAGAAAAGGAATAGTTTTCCCCATTCCCCTTGGTCATAAAATTCACAGAGCATTTCTTCTGAAGACAATAAAGCTTGGAGCTGGGCTCTTTCTTTTTTGTTTGCTTTGTAACCCTTTCCGGCAATATAACTCCTGAAGAAAAGAGGGAGAAGGAAGAGACAAGACTGCATATCAAAGCGAAGAGAAGTGTTGAAAGGGTCTGTTGCCTCAATATGACAGATAGGCCTCAAAACCTCAGACAATGTAGGCCAGTGGAAAATAGATGTCACAACTAGTTTACAAAGCAAAATAAATTAGCATTAGAGCAGAGGCCTGGCCTTTTTTCCTGCTTTTCTGTTTTGCTTTCTGGCTGTGTTTCTGCTGTGATGTAATCTGAATTATTTGTACATCACCGCTTGTTTAAACAAAGACATAAAATGTGTTGACTATAGTTAAAAAAATAAAAAAGCTGAGGCTGACCTTGCAAAATATAAAAATAATGCTGTCTTTCTGTTTAATTCCCTTAAAGTCCATTCTCTTTCTGAGAAGGGTCACTCCCAGATGAAGTTTCATATGAAGATTTAAAAGATATAAAATCTATTTTCTAGGCCCTTGTTTACATACCTTCTTTTCAGTAAGTTTCATGCCTTGAAGGCTCTCATAAAATACACATTTTACACTGTTGATTACACAGGTTTTAGAAGGGAATTGGTCTGAAGTTCTGCTCTTACATAACTGAAGTTGATAGAGCATTTTGTCATTGATTTTTAGTAAAAACAGGATCAGACTGTAAGGAATTCTTTAGATGTTCTTTTTCTCATTTTGATAGCCTGTCTGGGAAGATATCTTACCAAGCCCACTTTTGATGTTTGTTTTTTAAAATTTCTTACTGCCTCATATGTTTGCAATGTCTGTGTATTTGAAATAAAAAAAGGTTTGGTTCTGAATATACAGTTACTGTCGTTTAGTAAGAGGATATATAATTTCAAATCAAATTTTATCTGTTGAAAGGACATAGTACTTCTGTCTTTGTGATGTTTCATCCTGAGAATTGACTCGGTCAGGTAAATTTTCATTTCACTTTTCCTGCAATTTAATTTTTTGTGTAAAATGCTAAATACAAATATTGAATCAGAATGTAGTGTATTTAATAGAGTCTAAATAGAGGGGAAAAAATTCCCATTAACATCCCCACCTCAAAAATAATTCCAGTTGTCTTTAGGACGGTATTTCAGCAGGCTCCCTCATTTAATTAGATGTGTTTTGATTTCTGTTATTCCACGCTGCTCACATACATTGACGTGAATACACGCCACTAGTGAAGTTAAGGCCATACACATATTTAAGTATATAAATATATTTGTAAAGTTTAGGGCTGTAATTCTGAAAGTTTAGAGCAATGAACTGTATTAAGAAGCAATAATATTGAAGGAGAGGAGCCAGTAGCTACTTTGATAGCGTGAATAATATTGCGGCAATAAGGAAAAACAGAGAGCAAGTCTGTTTCAAAGAGTGGTTATAATGGCATCAAGTAAGTTTTCTTACATTATCTTCTAGAGAAAGCATTGATAAGCTAATATGTAGTTGTTACATGCATAATTTTAGCCTTGTCATTATTTGTTTGAATTTCCTTTCATTTTTCATAACTTTTTATGTGTCATTATTAAAATTTTCCAGTTTTTACAGTTAACGTTATTTTAAAAACACCAATGAAAAGCCAAATCTATTTGGTACTTTTCTTGTTTTGCAAAATGCCACATTTGTGCTTTACTCTCCCAAACCCTTTTTTTAAGCTGGGTTGATGTCTTGAGCCCAATTCTGTGAAGTCCCGAGCCGTTTTTAACACTTCAGAGGATTGGGCTCCAGGAATGTACAGCCTCAGGACATGTATCTGTTGACAGGCCCTGATTCACCTGTCCAGTATTGTTCATAAAGTATTTCGGCATGTATGTAAGTTCTGTGTAAGTGCTTTTCAAACTAGAGATGAATTTAAGCACATAACTGCATTTCTGAGTTGCATATATATTTTACAAAGTCGAGCAAGCGAGTGAGAAACCTTTCAGGGTCTTCCATGTTTGTGCAATAAGTGTAAGACTAGGATTTAGATTTTTAAGTCTGTTTTATTCTTTAAGAATGCTAACACGTTTAAAATGTAGTGACATGACAGGGGCAGGGTTGCCTCATTGACATTCAGTAGTCTCAATTGAATTTAGTCTACACTCAAGTCTTGCATCACTTCTACACCTGGAAATCTCCAATGATGTTAATGAAGTTACTGCTGATTTACATGAGTATACATAAGGGGGAAAAAACAGACTATAAATCTGCTTGGCTTTGAAGACCTTTGTAGAGGCTCCAAGTGGAAGGATGGCGTTGTGATATCTGAATGTTCACTAGGCGTTTTATATTTAGTAACAGTAGGAAAACTGTGTGTATCGGCTTTATAACTAAGAAACAATTACCAGACTAATTCTGCTCTTGAGTGATAAGCGTTTGAAGGAGGACTGTGTCTCAAGCAGCAGTGCTGATTTTTTGTGTCTTCTAAGATTGTTCCAATTGTAATTGCTCTTCCTTCTTTAGAGCATTTTCTTTGATGCTCTCTAACACACACTTACTACTTTTAACCTTAACAATAGATTTAGCAAACCTTGCTACACCCAATTTACACCTTGGGAATATACACTGAAAGGTTCATCTGGCATGCAGCTTGTGACAAAAACAGGCGCATCAATGAGTGACGCTTGCAAGAAAGTGATTTTTAATTGTGTAATTGTGGCATGCTGCAAAATTCTGGTACGCGAGAAAAATACTGTAAAACCGATTTGAAACTAAATGAAAAGGAAGTTTAACTGATGAGATGTGGTCTGCAAACAAAATAGTCTACGCCGATCATTTGAGTCAGATTACTTCTCTAGGAATATTTCTTCTCACCTAATAAATCTAGGTAGAAAAATAAAAGACACAGGAACAAAAGCAGAAAATTGCGTAATCACTACAGTTGGATCAGAGCACGTAATTTTCTTTAAAAGTATTGAAAAGTCTGTAAAGATTTAAAAAGATCAACCTGATTTTATTTTGATATTTACCTTGCGGCACAAAATAATTATGTAGTATTTTTGCCTGTAACTGTTAAATGTTGCTGCATTCATTGTTCCATAACATTCTCAAGAATATTGTGTTTTTCATCCAAAATGCTTTACAGAATGTCACAACAAGGATTCCTGGACTTGAGTGAGATGCAGCCATATCTAAACACAACAGCCATTCCACTATAGTAACCCTATAAAGGCTTTATGGGATGAAAGTGAAACTGGTGCAAATTTAGTTAAAACTGCATTAAACAGCAGTAGGTTAAATAAATGTCATAAATGACCCACCAACCTATGTGCTTCAAGTGAAGTTAATTATTTATAAGATCGGTGATAGCAGAAGATGCTTTCTCAGGTTGAAAGTTGAATATACACTTACCAGTAGTGTTAGCTTGCACCGTTTTCCTCATCCATTCGTAAGAGCTGTGCCTTTGGCTGTTGGGAGAGATTTGCTGTGTATTAATTGTTTCTACAGGAGGTAACCCCCCAGATCCAGCAGGATGGAGGGAGCTGTAATCAGCAGAACTGTAGGAGACCTGTCCAGGAGACGAGCCATTGATCTGTGCAGCAGCAACCGTGCTGGAAGGTCCTGGGCCGTAAGCGTTCCAGTCCTCCCTCTGTGGGCCATAGTGAGATCCCCAGGTTCCCGCAGGCTGTCCATGGTTGTCCAGAGTTGGCACATGATGATATCCCATGTAATCGGAATAGGGTGGAGCGGACACAAAGTTTTGCACTGGCAGGTTGTTGCTGCTGCACCTTGCAGATCCTGGATACATGCTGTTCTCTTTATCCAAAAGATAACTCACGTACATGACGCTCGCAGATTGTAAATACGTTGTCACAACATCTTGTTCTTCCCTATTTTCTTTCGCTGCTTAAAAATAACGGTGTTTGGTTTTCTCTAATAATGCCACTCTGCTTGGAATCTTCTACTTCATCCTCTTTTATTATCAACTGTGTTACCAGGTGCTGGTGGTAATGGTTTACCAAGATCTTGTCTGACGTCAGCCTAACTGCCTGCCTCATAATTACATTTACATTCAAATGAAGGGCTGACCAACCCCACCTTTCTGCTAGTTCTGGTGCTTTCTCTTTTAGAGAACTTTTATCTATCCTATTACCCTGCCCTGATACTCAACAGCAATTCCAGTACTGTAAGATGATGCAACAGTTGCTTGTATTTGTAGCTTAGTAAATAGACCTTTTTTTAAGAAAAGACAGTGGTAACTGTAATGGCAATGTTTGGTGTTCAAGTGATTGTTGTCCAAAGCCTTTATTTTTGTGATGTGTTATCAATCAACAGGTAAATCTATTACTCTCTTAATTTCTCAGATACTCAAAAAAATCTCGTTTTTACTTCTTAAATGAAGGGACACGGTCAATTTGAATAATTGTAAGGCAATAACTTCAGAATAGAGAGCACCTTGTAAACAGCATGTCTTTGAATATAACTGTCTCGAAAATTTTCCCCTCATTATTGATGTTTGTAAGTGGTTTTCCAGCATGGGAGAAATTAAGGCTCTAACTGTAATGCACATGTTCACACTCTCCCCATACAGAGTGATTCAAAGAGATCCCTTCATCTGGTGGCCATTGCAAACTGATAAATTTTAAAAAGCAGACAGTAAATCTTCCTAACAAAAATGGTGCCAGAAGTACAAAGAAAATGACTGTAAAAAGTATTGAAAAAAGTCTTTGATTAGGCCCAGTAATATTGTTGGCTTCTGTTTCAAACTGAAGACAACCTTTATCTGCCTGAAAGGCTGGGTTCCTTCCTCTGAAACTGCTGCGTAGTAGTCTGTTTTCGGTGGTGGCAGCTTAGGTAATTGCAATCAGCAGTGACAAACATCTGGGTTATCAAGGTAGTGGATCAGAACTGCCTTGATGCTTTTCTGTAAAGTGCCTGACGCATGGGTACTCTATAGGTCAATGTAAGTGTTCCCACTGAAAAAAATTATTCCGAAGGTGGTTTTATATGTCATTACTAAGAGCTTGATACTAACATGGGAGAACTAAACCATACCTTATGACTTGAGAATTGCCTCTATATGGTTGTCTAGCTACAATTCATAGAGTGAATTTGATATATTTTTATCTCGGATGGATTTCTTTGCAATGAGCTATTTGTCAAGGGGTATGCTTGCAAAAGAGGTGCAAATTACAATGAGTTGTTTCCCTTTACAAAGGTGTGGTTTTTCATTCAGTATCCTTTGTATTTTGACACTACTTGTATTCACACATCCCTTCTAATTCCAGCACTAAAGGATTCTAAGTGTGTACTTAAAGAGAGGAAAGATATTCCTCTTCTATTTTTTGTGTGTTTTTTTTTTTTTTGAGGAAAGAATTTTTACTGAGAAGTGTATTAAAATCTTTATAATTCATTTTGCTATATTTACAGATTTCTTTATTAATCCTTGGGATCCTGAGAATGTTGAGGAAAGTTGCATCATGGGATAGGACATGGAAAAAGTAAGGCCTTCTGTAATTGCTGTACCCTTATAAGAATAGACATTAAAAAAAAAGTCAGAACAGACTCTTGTTCCCTTCATCTTGAAAGAAAAGGAATTGTAATACAATTCTTGAGAGCCCACAGACTTTTTAGTACTGATGTGTACTAAAGAGAACAAAGAACTCCACTGAGCATCATCCAAATTAAACAAGATACATTTCCTATACTGGAAGTGTCCTTGGCATCTTTGGCCTATTTGTGAGCATTATGCCAGCAGTTAAATTCCGATGTATTGCTAAAAGTTATGCAGAGCTGTCAGTCATAGGCAGATCCATAGGAGGGTGAAGGTTTGTCTCCGTTGACTGTATCTGAAATCCATTGACATAGTACAAATGAACATTGGTTGCTCATAGATTTCAGATCAGACACGTTGTTTGACTTCTACTCCTAAGCACACCATTTTCACATCTCAGTGAATGGCATTTAATTTCATAGAATGCATTAGATGATGGTAACATTTTTAATCCCTGGTCTTCCTCTTTCTTTATGGGATGCCTCTGCGCATACCCCCCACAATTTCACTATCACCTAATCCTATTTTTTGTATCTCAGAGCTTTATCCTTTATTCTCTGTTCTTCTTTTATCTTTTGTTTATGCTCCTCCTTTCCCTTTCTTGTTTTGCCTGTTCCATTATCTGAATTTTCTTTAGATCTATTTCGATTCTTTCCAGAACGTAATTAGATCAAGATACGCTGATGGCGAATTGCTACACTGATTTGATACCGGCTAACAATAGTAAGCTTTGAATAAGGCATTTTGTTTAAAAAGATTTACATAGCAGGATAAGATTGCTGGGTAGGACTGCAGATTTTTAACACCAAAGTGAGAATAAGATAACTAAAATGGCAACATTCAAATGATCTTCTGCACCCTGACTCTTATGCCTCCCATTTTGTGTAGCAGAACCATGTGGCTGTATTAAAAAGGAGCCGTACCTTTGCACGTAGTCTAGTAGTTTGAGGCTACCAAATTTTGGGGCTGATGTTTTTTGAGAGCTGATTGACTGTTAATCTGAGTCTGCCTTCCCAAGAGTAATTTCTTGGCCATGCACGTGTCCTTCCTGCTCAGATCCAGCATGTCAGTAGCTTCAGAGCCATCTTCAGTGTACAGTAGTAACTGACACTGTAGTTCCAGGAACGCTTTAGTGGCCATTGCTGTCAAAAAAAAAAAAAAAAAAAAAGGGAAAAGAAAGGAGGAGGGGGGAAAAGTGAACTGCCCTTGTCTTGTCCATATTTGCACTGTGAGGGGATGGCAATGAGTTGCTGGTGGTAGCGGAAGGGCTAGGGTGCTGTCTATGCCTTTTTAAAGTGCTTGTGGAACTGTCGTGTTACCATGGGCCCTCGCCTGACCTTCTGGGGTGATGGGAAAGCAAAAGCAGTTCTGAGGTAGTGGGCTAGACATCCAGAAATCTCATCCATATGGAGGTTTGTATTTACACCATTTTCTGCAGCAGGTGGTAAAGACAGAACAGGAAAGATGTGTGGTATTGGCAGCAAGAGTGCTGTGCTCTTTGGCATACTTCAGAGAGATGGATTGCCAGAATAACTGAACTCCAAGGTTACAATTTTCCATTTTTTTTCTCCACCTGTTAAATTGCTATGTATAATTTATCTACTTAGCCAGTGTCCACAGGAGTTGCCTCAGTGTTTGTTGAAGTGAAGTTGTATGTGTGTAAAATTCAATGTACTTTGAGATCTTTGGGGAAGGAAGAAAATTTTCTAGTTTTCTAACAAGTGGGTGATGAAAATCTAGCAATAAAAACAAGCATGGTGATAACCATTGGGAAGTGAAGTTGTATGTGTGTAAAATTCAATGTACTTTGAGATCTTTGAGGAAGGAAGAAAATTTTCTAGTTTTCTAACAAGTGGGTGATGAAAATCTAGCAAAACAAGCATGAATCTAGCAATAAAAACAAGCATGGTGATAACCATTGGAACCATTAATGTTTTGTTTGTACAGGCAATGTAGATGGTATACTATGGTATATGCGCTGCTCTAAAGAGCATTTCCAAACTGGGTAATAATAATATAATCACAAATGTGCAATTAAATGTGTTAATGACAGCTATCATAACTGCAATTTCAGGGACTAGTGGTAGATTAAAACTGGCCTGTACAACAATAACTTACATTAAAGGTGTTTATACCTGTGATAATTTTTATTAGGAACCCTTACTCATAAAGTTAGTCTTACGTTTATATGGAGATAAGAAGAAACAACTCTGTCCATCTTTGAAGCTTGAAAATGATATGAAATCTATCTGGGGTTTTGTTTCTGAGGCGAAAAAAGCAGGTGAGCTTAGCGTGTCCCATTCTGGCTAAGGTGATAGGAATAGATGTTTGTTTTCTTGCCTCCATGTGACCACTCTAATAACACATCAGTAACATCAGGCTTAGGAATGCTTCTTGCCCATACCTTTAGAACTGCATACTTGGAATTTCAATGGAATGGCTAGCTAAGGACTTTGTTAGTGAACTATGTATTGCTGATAGTTTTAATGCAGTATTTTGGAGGTGTTACTGACCCTTTATTCAAGCTGGTCTTTGCACGCGCACCCATTCCTCCTAAAGTTAATAGTCAGCTGTATAAATCTTGAGGAAAGGTCAGTCAGTACGTGGCATGCTGTCAACTGAGGTCAGTTCTGTTGGAAAAAAAATCCGACTAGTCATGAAGGAAGGCAGATGGTTTTAAAATTTTAAACCACACAGCTAAAGAGACTGCTCTTGCTTTCACTGAAGCTTCTACAAACACAAAGCTTCTGAAAATTTTATTTACCCTTTTTAATTGGGCTGGTTTAATATGCAACACCCTAGTTAGGTCTCATTTTCAGGGCTTGAAATGCAAGCACATGCCAAATCATATCTTCGTATTGTCGGATGTGGCACAGCCTAGAGAGCTGAACGAGCAATGTAGCTGAACTATTTTCACTTGCTGAACTGAGCTCTTCTGGGGAAAAAGAAAAAGGGATATATCACAAGTTTCAGTTCTGTACTGTGTGTGTCTCTCATCCCTAATGTGTATTTCTTTTTCATAAAAGACCAACAGTAGAAATAAAAATGTCAGTTGTCTGTGAAGCCTTCCTCAGTGGTTTAATTTTTAATTCCATGCTCTGAAATTTTGGTTGTTAACAAATCCTTTTGAAAAATGATGAAAAGTGACTTGTTGGGAGCATGGTGATTGTATTTCCCCTTCTATCTATTCCACTGCTGTTTTTCTAACCGCTGCTACCAATGACTTACCTTGCATTTCTTAATGTTAACTTTTGCATTTTATTAAAAGTAGTGACAATATATTTCATGTATGATCTGCATCAGTGTTGTATTTGCCAGGAAAGAATGGTCTGGAGGTAAAGGAAGGTCTTACTATTCTGAAATTTAAATAATTTAAAATCTGCTACAAAATCAACACTGACAGTAGTAAGAGTATGTCTTACTGCTCAACAAGCAGACTTAATACGGCAGGAGTTACAGAGCCTGCATGTGAACTCCAGGTTAAATTGATTCTTTTTCACAGAACCATGGAAATGGACAGCAAATCCTCTATTGATATTTATTTGGTTTCCTTCCTGTGTCATGTAGTGTAGGGCTCCCGCTTAGTGTAACTAATTCATGCCGACCAGAGTATGGCTAGATGGGATTATTGGGTGCTCGCTATTGAGTCCTTGAGACGTTCTTTGGTGTGGTCTTTCTTTCATGAGGTAACAAAGGAATTGATTGCCTTTACTGTTTGCCATTCTTGCCATATGCATGGCTTATATTCCTGGCAGACTGGCATTTCTGTTGCACAAATTTAACTCTTCTTTCATACTCCCAGGTAAGAGAGATTATTGTCTATAGAAAGTCTGTCCTGCCTTAAGAGTGACTGTACTTTATTGTGGCTTAGAAGACCAAGAACATGCAGGGTGTATCTTAATTAAGCCTTTCCATTTATTGTGATACCTCTTAGAACAGAGTTTGTTACAAAATGTACAAGAAAGTATTTGTGCTCTTTGAGTATGAAAACAGCTGGCAAACATTTTAATCATAAAACCTGTGCCTATTCTTTTACATAGTGAGGTTTGCGCAATGTTGTGTCCAACTAGTAACATCCAGTGCCATTCCAAAATGTGACTGGCTCTGTAAGTCATTCGCAGGGATGCATCATTTCAGCGTACGCTCTGGACGTAAGAGCTTGGGTTGGAGTAAGCCTGCGCTGCACCAGCAAACTGAATAAGGGTGCTAAAGTAGGAGTATGCTTTTTAATTTCTGTGTTAACATCCAGAATGAATATATTTTTGAATCTGCTCCTTGGGTAGAAGGTAGCACGCACTTGATGCTCTCTCATATGTATGTTAATGACTGCATAACCCCTCAGCAATTGCAGATACTGCATATTTGAAGTTTTTTGTTTTACAAAGGTAATTTTGAATTGTATATCTTGCTTATTTGCGTGAAGTTTTTGTAGAAGGTCCTGTTTGCTATGCTGCTCTTGATCTTTTTGTACCATATAGATCACAATTCTCGCTGGGTAACGGCGTTTAAAGGTTAGTGAATTCCTCTGAAAATTGGATATACCTTGGTCGCTCTTCTAATCACAATTAGGATTAAGGGCTTAGATATTCTTGTGATGTAGTCTAAGGTATGCTTTTCTTCTTCAAGGCACTTTGCTAACAACCAATCAATCTTCACAGCAACTCTGCTTTAGTGTCCCTAGTTTTTAGATGTGATAAAAGTGATAGGTTATATGATACACCCAAAGTCAGGAAGAAAGTGAGTATTATTCTGAGGACTGGCACCAGTATTTCATGACTCACAATGCTGGACCAAAATACTTTCGACTGATTTGGCTCCAATTTTATGTCTCTCTTTTTTTTAATTATACACGATACAGCATCTAAGCAACAGCACTACACAAGCTTCTCAGAGAAAAATAGCTTTCTTTTGGTTTTGGTGGGCAACTGTTTAAAGGATTAAAGCACATTGAAAACATTTAGTTGAATAGATTGCTGGTAAGTTTTACAAAAAAATTGTACCTGGCATAACTAGAAGGTTAATAATCTCTAAGGTATTGCCCTGGTTTATAGATACTGCTTTTGGAGCAATAAATTTTAACCTTTGAACATTTGCTTCTGCAAATAAAATCCAGCCTTATTTTGTGTACTTAACAACTTCTGATTGGAGACACATAGCAACCTATAGCAAGCATGCTTTCAGCAAACTGGAACAGAAATGAGGCAGATCTTCAAAGTGGTCACTTATCTTCCTCAATAACTCTTCTACATGTAAACAAGATAAAACAGGTCGTTTTGCCAGATCCCCTCTCTTTGAATGATGTTTAAATAATTTTAAAGAGAAAGAAGTTGTGTTCAGATATATTTCTTTTCTTAAAGTTCTTTCTTGAAGGACTTTTTTCTTTTTCCTTTTTAAAATTTTAATACAATATTAAACTATGTCATGGAAATGGGATTAAAACAGGTACCTATGAACTTGATCCTGCAAAACCCTGGGGCCAGTGTTCTGTGCACTTAGCTAGAGCTAGGTCCTAAATTATTGTGTATCAGTACAAAAGACAGTTTTCTTCTGTATTCTTACCTTTTGAAAGTCTAAATCTGGAAATTTTAATTAATTTTTCTCTAGTATGCAAGCATAATTCTGTTTAATTGGCCAATGTGAGGAGGCTTTTCTCCTTGAACCTTTTTCAGTCTCTATTAAGTTAAATACATGTGCGTGTGTGTGTGTGTTAACTGTAGGTAAAATATCTCTAGCATTTCCCTCTGTAGACAGAATGGCTGTTCTTTGTATTTCCAATGGATTCCTCTTTTGGACAGATTCAATGGATGTCTCTTTTGGGAGACCAGTGTTTTGGTTTGGTTGCCATGCTCATCAATATGGATGGTAAATCACTTTGTTCCCACGTGCTGTATGTCATGTTCCGCTTTTCATAGTACGTGGAAATCAGTAGGAGTCTTTCAGTTGCTGAACTTTGAATTGTAGTTTCTTCATCTCATTTGTATTACCTATGCAAAGCTTCAAACTGCTGTTGCCAGCAAATGGAGCAGCATTGGGAAAGGAAGGAGTGGGAATTTTACGATGTAGGTATGTGTCCATTTAAAGTTGGAACTTTACTCTTATTTAGTGCTGTCCTTCTCGCAACCGTAAAATGATAAATAAAATTAAGAAATAGTGAAAACTGCCAGCTCCCTGAACCACTCTGGTCTTGTCATTCTCCTCTATTTTTTGTAAGCTTTTTTACCATCACTCTGCTTTTAAATTTGATATTACAATTCAATAACACACTAATCATGAAAATCTGCATGTTCACTTGCTACAGTAGCTGATATCACATTGGAAAACAATTATGAAAAAAGTCATTTATTTTAATGTTCTTCATATACAAAGTAATTTCACATTACCAACATTTTGATGATCTAATAGTACTATTTGTTATAATTAAGGAAAAAACCCCAAGAATGTAGTGCCTAAATGTCTTAATGCTCCTAAGTCTTATTCGCAACAGTGACAGAGAGATTTAGGAGGACACCTTGATGAAAATTAGTGAGGATAGGCATCCTAAATTTCTAAGCTGCTTTTGACAATGAGGGTATAAATTCCCAAATCACTTGCATATGCTTTAAAAATTTTCCCTTTGCAGACAAAAGTTACGCACATGCAATTAGTAGTCGTATTAGGAAGTAAGTATCCAGATTATTCTTAAGTACTGATTACCTACCAAATTCTGCTTAGTATGGAAGGGTTCAGCACTTCGGGAATTGAGACCCACTTAAAAAATGCCGAAAGCTTATATTTAAGTGAAATATTTGTTTACTTTGCCTTCCATTAATTTGGCTTCTCAGATTGTTTTAGTGTCACAATAGCTCTGAAAGCTGGACCCAATTTAAAATTAGTTGAATGCAGTTATTGCATCTTTATCCATGGGCTATGCTGTCTCATGAAATGCAGTCACTTTTTAAAATACCTACACTTCTTAAAAGGATTTCCCCCCCTTTGCTTTTTCTTGTAGGGTACAAAATGAGTCTGACATGATTTTTCTTCTGTCAGAAATGAACTTGGGCCAAGATTCACAGTTCCAGAATGCTTTCAAAACATTTATGGTAAAATTGAAGAGTGCATGTCTATACCAGTGTATGGAGCATTGGAAATCATACCTGTCAAAACCAAAAAATTCCAAAAAGCTCATCCCTGACCTTTGCCCTTAACATGTAGTGAGTGCAATCACCACGACCCAGGCTTTCCATCAAGTGGGTCAAAACATATAAGCCAGATTTTCATTTATCAAGATCCATGTGTAAAGTCCATGAAAGTGAGATTAGTACATGGAACCTGTGTGGAGATCAGAGGGGAAGGAATATACTCTTTACCTAGGGACGAGGGACAGACAGAGCCCTTGTGTACAGCTGCCGTTACTGCCTCAGCAATGTTGTATTGCCTGTGGCCCATTTTGTGCTTTTTGTTTTTTGTCTGCAGTGTGCTGTGACAAGTGGCCGTATCTGGTCCTCAGCTCTCCTCCCTCCCAGTGCCTACCCACCTGCTGCATGGCTGGAGGGATGCTCGCCTTGTGGCAAAGACTCGGCATGGCATCCTCTTGCAGAGGCTCCCTGCAACTAGGACTCCTGGCACACAGCAGTTCCATTGCCCTTGGGAACTTGCGCTATCCTGCAGACCTGGCAAGTGGCTCTTGGTTTACTGTACTTGAAGCTTATGCGCACAGAACTGTGTCATGCTGGGGACTCCTGCAAAACAGCTACAGCTGTCCTCTCTCTTTCATACTGTAGTGCTCCATGTACTGGTAGTCTATAGTGTTCGTTATGCAGTAGCTCTTCAGGCAGCCTTACTGAGAGGCCACTACCTGCTGCAGGTTCCCGTTGTGCTGCAAACCATTCATGGGAAGCGGAGGTGGAGGAGGTGGAGGTGGGAATAAAGAACTGGACATTTCTGAATGAGTCTGTTGGTCAGGAACTGGCATCGGGCTCACTGAGCCAGAGTCACTCTGCATAGAGCCAAGATTGCTGCCATCAAAATGAGTCATTTTCTTCTTCATTAATTTTCTTTCTTTGGCTCTGCGATTCTGGAACCAGATTTTCACCTGCGGAGGAGCAGAGGAAAATTTTTTTCAGTTGCTAATAGAATGCAAAGTGGTCCTTTATGTATACGGTCAAGGGTCATAGGTAAAATCAATTGCATGAGGACCAGTGAGAAAGGCAGTGGCAAACTGAGACAACAGAGCTGTTTGCTTGTTTTTCATACAGGTAATCTTTCCTATCCGGTAATAAAATATTTATTAATAGTTTGATAAAAAGAGTTTTTCAGTTTTTCAGTTTTATTTTGAGGAGGTATTTATTTATGGAATGAGCTTTGGGTTTGGGGTTTTTTTTTATTTTTTTGTGCAAAATCTAACAGAACAGAATCTCGTGTGTCATAGTGATGGCCAAAAGAATCTGAGAGTATCTTTACATTGAAAACTGTATGCCCTAGTCAGAGCAAGTCAAAACCTGTTACTGGCCTATAAACTGAGGCACAAAAGCTTTCCTGTTTGGATGCTGCACGTTAATTGGTTTGCTCCAATGTGTAAGCCAATGGAAATACACTTCTGAGCAGAATTTCACCAGTGCACTACTCTTGGTACACAACGTCGCTTCAAAATATTGTATAAACGGTGCCTTAATAGCTAGGTGCCTTTTATTGCAGTTGTAGATGGAGCCAGAATCTGCTGCTGCTTCCCGCACAGTCCACTGCTTTATACCATAGTCATTGCTCTGTCGCAGAAATGCAGTCATCTTTGGGAAGAAGTGAAGCAACTATTGAAAAGTATATGGTTTTTGATTAGGATGGAACAAGTAAGGACATGAGATGAAGTTGATGAGTAACGGTCAATTGAAAATACAGCAGAACTTGTTCAGGTGTGGAAGGGTGACTGTTCTGTGGCAACTGAAAAGTCTTTGGATGTGAATCCCCAATGTTGGATTTAAAGCAGTGCATGCCAGCTATTTATCCTTGGAAGTGGCTCTGTGTTATGTCTAGTCAGTGTAATGAGTCAAGCTACCTCATTCAGATACATTGTGTTTTCTTGTTGGTGTTCAGATGGCAAAGGAAACACTTTTGTCACCATTTTCTATAACCCAAAGAAAAATCAATGGTTTGTTGAGAAACAGTGATTTGTTTAGTTATCCTTTGCTAGAAACTAGAAAGGGAAAGAGAATGATGATCAGAAAGGAGGTAAAACAGTAAGAGGTGATAACATCTGTGGCTACTAGGTTGTGTTTTAAAAGAAAACTAGTGGTGAAGCCCCACAAAACATCTTAAGAAGTCTCTGTGACGGCCTCAGTGTACTTACCCTTGAGGCATTATTATTCCCATTTTACAATTGAAGAATTCAGATACACACAAAGCTTGTGGAAATTTGAACTAGGTCCCTTAAGTCCCAGGCTATGATGTGAGACATTTGGCAGCTCATTTTGTTGTCTTAATTTCTGGAGTATCATTTCAGTACCAAATTATGTTCCATTAAACCAGTCTCAAATACTCTCAGATCTCTTGCATTCTGATTGTGCATTCTGATTGTGCTGAGATAATCTAGCTTCACCCATGCATTTGCCAAAATGCATGAAAAGATGAAACAGTCTGAAAACCAAGCTAACATCTGTTACAGATGTTTCAGAATTACCCTCTGGCTTCAGTGTTCTTACCTGCCTTTGAATTTAGGTTTTTGTTCTGGTTTGTTATTAAACTAGGGATGCAGATCTGCAGCAGTGAGCCAGTGAGAATTTTAGTAGGCACTTCAAGGTCATATGCCAATTATCAAATAACTACAAGTAACTACAGGTCTGTAATGTTAGACTAAAAGCTAACATGGTCAGCTGCATCAGCTGACTTGTTCTTCACCTGTTGCCCTCTTTCCTTTCAGTATTTTTTTTTCCACTGTTCGGTTGTTGTGCGAGTAACTCTTCCCCTGAAGTCTAATTTTCTCTCTTCTTTCTTGTCCTCATCATCTCCTTTATTTCTGTATCCTTCCTATATTAGCAATGCTTCGTTTTGCCTTTTTTTTTTATTCATTAGATATTACATCTTTCCTTCCTTATTTAAACAATTGTTCTTTGTCCTTTTGTCTTGAGATATTCCTTCCAGTGTCCTGGATGGGATTTTGGCATAGCCAGGAAAAAAGCTTTTCCAGAAAATCATTTCAGGTTTTAGGCTGAGTGCAGTGGAACTTGGGACAGGACAGTGTGTGTTCAGTCATATTCATATGATGGGGTTGTTTAATTTGTATGAAAGGGTAGTAGTGGGAGTATAGATCAGGTATTTCTTTCTTAATCTTACATTTTCAAAAGTGACTTCAGAGATGTAGGCTTTATGCACTTGAATTAATTTCATTCATGACACATTGATGATGAAGAAGAACAAATATTGCAAAAACTGTTGCCTTGTTTCCCCAATATATATCAAAGAAATGTATCATGTCTTTTTTGTATCACTACTTCAGATATACTAACAAAAAGGTTTATCAGGAATTACCACTGAACCTAGGAAGTTTCAAGTAAATATTGTTGGTCGTTTACAGAAGCAGGGTCATAATTTTTAAATTCAGCATAATGAAGTCAAGTTATTAAGGTTTTAACAGAGCGCAAAAAGACACATAGTATATTTTTTTTATATCCGGTTGAAATAATTTTAATTTTCAATATAAATACTTGGTTTTAACCAGCCAGCAAAAAGACACATAGTATATTTTTTTTATATCCGGTTGAAATAATTTTAATTTTCAATAATTAAATACTTGCATTCAGCAGCAGATAGAGAAATATTTGCAAAATGGGTATTTGCTTCTCCGTTTCTGTAAGCTCTTTCAGTATGTGCTGTGTAAGACAAGTTCAAGTCGGATGAACAGTGCTACAACTAGGTGGATTTTGGACTATTCCTGCTCAGTAGAGCCCATAAAACAATGGTGAATCAGACATAACCTTCAATGAATGATACTGAATAGTAACTGACCGAGAAAACAGAGCTGTGATGCTTTGCGAATAGAAAAGGCGGCAAATGAGCATATTGTGTCCTGAAATCTATTCAGGGAGATCCTTCAGTAAAGCTTTTAATTTTCTGTTTCACTGCTTACTTCAGTGTGCTGCATCAAGAAACTCCCAAGTAAAATAGGACCGAACATATGCTCAGCCCATGTTGTGAGTGTCTTTGTGGGAGATCTAGCTTGGCATCTTATCTCGGTTGTTTGCATGAGCCAGCTGAAGTGCTTGAGAGCCAGAGGCCATGTACCTGCTTTGCTTTGGTAGGGGGTGGCACAGGTATTGCAATTGCATGATTGAAGAGCGCGGCACAGACTGGTTCCAGAGCAAATTGTATATATCTTTTGGCCAGAAAGGATTGTGTTTTGATTAACATCGTGGGAATAGAAGTGGAATTTGGAGGGGGTGGGAGGAAATAGGGGCAGGAGAAAGGAGCAGCAAGTGTGTAGGAAATCTTTAACAAAAGGTAAAAGGCAGCCAAAGAAGCAAATACCTTCAAGTGACCTGAACGTACTTGAGCTCATCACTTCCATTCTCTGCTAAGGCTGACCTTGTTGCAATTGGTTATAGAATTTCCATTGACTTCAGCAGAACCAGGACTTCCGCTTTAGAAATTTTGCCAAAAATTTCTCCCTGCTACCACTACCCCAGTAAAACAGGGAGAAATCCAGGCAGGATTTTGTTGACGTTTTTAAACTCTTGTTTCTCAGAACAGGACTGTATGTAAGACCGGTGTTTGCTTTTTCTGTGTTGTTGCACAGCTCCCTGATGTCGTTATGAGAGCTGAAGTAGTGCTGATGGGATATTTAGAAATGAGGGCAAACAGTGCTGTCAGGCCATTCAGCTGGATGCTTTGAGTTCCTACACTGCAAAGGGAACCCAGTCGCGTTGTTTGGTTATTAGAGGCATTAGCATTTTTCTGTTCTTAACCGGTACGGTTATGTCCTCATCAGCAATAATAAATTCAAAGGCAATCCTGAATGGGTGATCCATACTCTACCTGTCTCTCGGAAAGTCTTAGGTTTGCAGCAAGTTCAGACTTCCTCCTGATTGTAATGTATCTGTTGTAATGAAATTCCTTCTCTAATTCTAATCTCTGATGATCTGTGTAAACCACTCGGTACTTCTCTCTTGTTCTTGTTTTACCTGTTTTGAAAGAAGAACACATTGCTTCAAGCTAGAATTTTTTAACTTTAGTAACACAAAATATCTGGCTTTACATTTGAAAATACGTTTGTAGGTATTTTAGGCCTGATTCTCTATGCACTTACCCAGAGTAACTCCCTTGACTGCAGTGGACTCGGTCTTGATTTACAACACGAGAGGTTCATACCATCAGATTTTGGGTTTGCTCCTTAGTAAATAGATGATAAACTGGTCCTCATATTCTTTATCACCCTTGTGTTATCATTGGGAAAGGCAAGGCGTTCTTGTTAAGAACAAGGAGCCAGGAAACCTGGGTTCTGTTCCCAGCTCTGATGCAGGCTTCCTGCCTGGTGTTGAATTGCTCTGTTTCTCTGTCCCTAAAGCTGATACACTGCTACCTGTTTCAGAGGGAAATTGTGAGGGATATTTTACTGCATAGAAAATACTGAGAGCTTCCGAAGTTCCTCACTTCCTGTTGCTAGAAAAATTAATACGATATTGTGATTGTTACCGCAGCTTGGAGGATGTGTTTTTCCTTCAAGTCTGGCACAGCCTATCCACAACTTGATAATAGCACAGGGAATAGTAACATAGATTTTTCAGATGGCAGTTAATAAAAAAGAGAAAAAGAAAGCAATAATGCTTTACAAAGGACATTGAACGATGATAGAACTACAGCATCTGTTCTTTTGCTGCATCCTTTCAGCTGTGGGTACAGCTGACTGAAGCAGACATGGCTCAGCAGTATCCGGGTCGTTAAAAGGTAATGGCAAACGACATGAGCCAGTGAACACAGATGCAAGGAGCTGAAATTTTATGGATTCTATACAGGATAATTTCTGAGGACAGAATGTGTTGGCAGTAGTGAAAGAGAATTGAGAATGGGAAAGGCTACTGATGCTTCCTTTCTCACCCACCTTTCCTCTGTTGTAAATGTTCATATTAGGCAATCAATATATCAGAGATCAACACCTGCTTACAACTAAGGCCCCTGAGCCCTAGCCTAAGGTCTTCCTACATTTTTGAAAGATTGGATCATTGTTGCGTTAAGACCAGTGTTACCATGTTCGCTAACCACAGCCTTACCGTTTTTTTGTGCTTCCTTGCCTGTCTATATTCATATGGACATTTCTTCAGATGTGTATATTTAGACTGTAAATTGTCTGGGACAGGGAATGTATATTTAGTTAGTATTTTTTTTGCAGCGTGTCCCACTGTGGTACCGTAGGTTGTGAATGTTTGTGTCCTTAGTGGTCACTATAGTAGAACAGCCCCCTTAGATTCAGG
This sequence comes from Aptenodytes forsteri, assembly GCF_000699145.1. Classification (NCBI taxonomy): domain Eukaryota; kingdom Metazoa; phylum Chordata; class Aves; order Sphenisciformes; family Spheniscidae; genus Aptenodytes; species Aptenodytes forsteri. The sequence goes on along the minus strand of NW_008794630.1, from coordinate 1,770,864 downwards.
TTCTCTCAGATGATGCATAAAACTTGAGGCATATTGTGGCTTGCGGCCTGTAACAGCCTGCTATTGCTGCAGATGTAGCTTAGCTTCATACAACAGCTCGTGTTTGCTTACAGATCTTTTTCTGAAAAGATTGTGTGGGTGCCTAACTCTTCAAAAAACAGGTTGTTCAAACTCTCAAGAATTGCCCCCCTAATAAGAGCAGTTAATTTTGAATGGAGAGGACTGAAATAGATTTTCAGGCATTGAGTTGGTAAAATTTCAGTCTCCGAGTAGATCGCCACGGCACACCGCCCCGTAGCAACCAGATTCCCCCCTGCAGGAGAGAATAGCTGGAGGTTTCATGTATCAGTGGTGTCAAAGGCCTGATTTCTCCCCAGCCCCTCCTTCCAACTCCCCTTGCTTTTGAAGTTTAAGTAGCACCCAAAGATCAGTATTCAGGGTACAGAACTGTAGCAGAATCTTGAAGTACTTTATCCCTTAATTCATTATTTAGTTTCACAGGTTAATGGTTTTTTTTTCCCCATCTGTGGAGGGAGACGTAGTGTCTCTTTGTTTTAATAGCTGAACATACTTAAAGTTAACGTTGCCTTCCACTTGCTGTGTACACTGTATGGTAAAGGCTTGGGAGCCATATCACCTTTTTCTCTTCCAGCATTTGACAGTCAGTACTTTGCTACTTGTAAGAATTTTTGGCTCACCAAGGTATTGTTTGCATTAGGAGGTTCTTCGGGCTCTGATCCTTTTTGTACTGTTTGTATAGATCCTAGATACAGACTTGTTTAGCACTGGAGTCCTGCTGTAAACAAATATTGTTACACCTCTGGTTGTGGATAATAACTTGCTCGCCCTACGTGACAGGGTTTCTCTAGGGCTCTTCCCAGGCTTGTAGAACAAGGTCTACATCAGAATTTGATCCTTCAGCTTCCATGCTCCATGGTGTTCAACCCTGGGAAAGCACTCTCCATTAATAGTGAGTTTACAATGCTATGGGCGTTTTCCAACTGTGTTGAGGCCATCAGTCTGTTTACTTGGAATATTTTAATAGGGAAAATAGGTGTATGCATGTTTGTGTTTGTTCCTTACCCTGGGGATTCTGCTCAACCCATGCAGCCAAAACCACTTTGACTCAAATCTGTTAACTTCCCTGTGAAGGTTCTGCTGTGCTGTGCTTGGCTGGGGTAGATACATAGGACATTCGCATTTCAGTAGCATTTCTATCATTGCGAAACTGTAGTGAAAGCAGAATTAGCCCAATTATGTTTACACCGATAATCAAGTGAAAAGTGCTGTTAATTTTACAACATTATGGTAAGAATTTTAGAGTCTCTAAAGAGCAGCAGTTATTCAGTTCAGTCCACATAAACACTAGGACATTTGTTTTCATTCATTCGAAGTGTAAATTGTTTGTTTAACATATGGTCACCTGTGGTGCTTTAGTGCCTCACTTGATATTTTTTAACTTTTGATCTCTCTAGCCGGTGGTTTGGTTAGGTTTTTTTTCCTCTTTAAATGAGAATTTGGGGTCATTCTATGGGACAAAATGTTTAAAATGTTTCCTTAGTCTCCTTTGTGTTGTTAAGGTGGAGTACACAAAAGAGCAACAAGGTGATCTTATCTTGAACTGTATTCTCATTCAGAAGCCATAGACAAATATCAAATGTTCTTCTGTTGCCCAAACAAGGTGGTAAACTTCAAGATAAACCTTCCTGTTTCTGGTTTTAAGTGCTTAAACCCTTATTATCTGAGTAGCAGAGAGTTGGGTTTTTTGCTTTTTAAACTGAAGAAGAAATGAAATGTATGTGAAAACAGAACTTTATCCCATAAAATCTTTTATTTTCATATGAGTAGCTTTCAGTTTATTTTTAGTAGGAATGATAATATCTGGTTTCTTTTTGAAGGAAGATTGGGAGCTTTCACATCTAATTTCGTTCTTTAAAGTAAGTTAAGAGAATAATTTAAAAAGTAGAAAAGCAAAAGGAGAACATTTCCTTCCTAAAAGTCAACAAGAGTCTGAGAAAAATTCCCTATGATTTGTCACATAAATCTTGTCTTTAATAATTTGATTTTTTGTGTCGAGTAATACCCTCTGTGAGAGACAACAGACAATGGGAGCTGAGGTCTGCCAGGGTCTTCTGAGAGGATACTTTTAGTTCTGGCAGAGTCATGTTTTAGTCTGTTCGGCCTTTACCCAGATTCTCATTGAAGTCAGTGAGAGTCTTCCTAATGCCTTTGTTGGATGCTGGGTTGGAATTAGTCTGCATATGGCATTTCCTTTCAAAGGCAAAGTACACTTTTATTTGCCAAAGTTAACAAACAGCAGCAACAAAACCTATCGCTGAACAGTTTGGGACTTTAGCCTCTAAATTCCATCTGTTAAGTGGAATAGATCCACTCTACTGCATTCTGAGCCAAATCTTGCAGACCTTCTACTGGTTTTATTTACAGTGATGCATTTTATTTCAAGGAGAAGTATTACCTGAGTAAAATTTGAGGTAGGACTAATGGATTCACCCCAGAGACAGCAGAAGGATGTTCTTCACTTCTCAGACTTCTTTAGGAGATAATGGCAGAATTTAATGATGCAATGATAAAAGTTAATATTTTAATCCAATTCTTTAGTAAAATCCTGCATATTTTACTCACTTACGTGAGTGAAATTACCAACATTTAACTTTCTACAATCTTAGTTAATCTTTTGTTAGTGACAGATTATAATTTTAATCAGCAATATAGCGTCAGTTTTATTGGAAATGTGTTCTGTCATGGACGGTTATACTACAGAATTGCAAGTGGTTGGAGAGGTTATTAGTAGCTGGGTGGAAGAAAAAGGAAACAAAAGAGCTTTGAAGCAACTACCTTTGCAGTATGACTGCCTTTGTGTTGGGGGAGTGGATTTCCTGGTTTTAATGAGCTATTTAAGAGCAGTGAGTTTTGTCAAAAACCTATTTTGCAAATAGTGACTATTGAAGAGTGCCTTTGGAGTAACGAGGAATAAGACATTTCAGAGTTAGAAAACTTTTCATGAGACATAGTTTAACAATCCTGTTCTATCACACCCACTCTAGCAATTTTTGTGACTGGCCAAGTTTTGAGCTGGGGGAAGGGAACAGCTTTCCCATTGGTCATAAAATTCACAGAGTATTTCTTCTGAAGACAATAAAGCTAGGAGAAGGCCTCTTTATTTGCTGTGAAAATCATCACCCTTTCCGGCAATATAACTCCTGAAGAAAAGAGGGAGAAGGAAGAGACAAGACTGCATATCAAAGCGAAGAGAAGTGTTGAAAGGGTCTGTTGCCTCAATATGACAGATAGGCCTCAAAACCTCAGACAATGTAGCCCAGGAAAGGAAAAAAAAAACCCCACCATCGGACCTCACAACTAGTTTACAAAGCAAAATAAATTAGCATTAGAACTAGCCCTGGCCCCTTTTTCAGTGCCTCCTCTCTTAACTTTTCAGGAATATTCTTCATCTACTGAAATTGGCATCATTCATAAAATCCAGAAGCTACCTAATTTAGACAGAAGGTGTCATAGTATAGAATACCGTCGGATTACTAACAAAGCATCGTAATCTGGATTCCATAGTTTAACATAGTTTCAGAGGGAGTTAATGTCTGTACTTGGTGATTGGAAGTTAGCTTAAGTCCGCTCCAAATGTGAAACAGCTTTCTGGCCTGAAGATATGCTCAGTTCAAATCTGCATCTTTATGTTAGCTCAGTATTAAGAGAGAGATTAGTGTTAGTTTTTGAGTTTATAAAGATACGGACTGTCAGAGGTCAGGCCCCAGAGTTTTGTTTTGGGACTATCTCTAAATATTTATGCACTTTAAAAGTGTAGGAAAAGAAAGGGGCAAATTCTCTCTAGTGTAATTTCACCAACTGAAGTTGTGAAACAAAAGTAATTTTAAATAAGTCTTGAAGATGGACATTGTGCTGCACATGATGTTCTGTAAAGTTAAGCTAAAAAACCCCCCACACACACTGCCATTGTATTGCCATTAGCAAATGTTACATGGATCCAATCCTGTATAATGTGAGTAATAATATTCCTGCCAGAAGTCTTAGTGTGATGAGTAGGACTATTTGTTATTGCAAAGTTGGATGCATAAAGGTTTGTGAAACATGGTGAAATTCTGTGTTTGTATTTTCTGCTGGGTCTTGACCATTTGTTCTTGGTCTACATGTTCGGATGACTCATGCTGAAAAGAACAGAATAGGGTCGTAGAATTGGAACCTTTCAACAGACTTGAAGAATTTTCCCTTCTGTTCTGTTGACTTCTATTTAAAATGCTAATGTTTTCAAATTTGAATTTGTTCTGCTATTCTGTATTTGACTCATTGGCGAAATTCTGTCCTTCACTTTGCTAGTGTAAACTTTTCTATTCGTACAGAAGTAATTGAATCCAAAGCAGAGTCATTTTTATCACCTTTAAACAATGATTGGACAGACTGCCCTGTATGGATTTTGTTTGGCAGAAGGACCCAACCTGCAGAAAATGTAGGTGGTTTTCTAAGTGGCAAGATCAGGGGAAATCCCATTGCCAATGACTAAAAAGCAAACGATTAACTGAAATTTTTTCCAAGTGGTATACGTTCTTTAGGCATTCAGCATTTTGCAGGAATGGCTTCTTAAGAGGCTTGTTTCTCTTCCTTAGATTTGAGGGAATATAACTTCTTCATTCAAGGACTAGATGCTACACGTTTACAGTGCATTTGATAATGATGCTATCAGCACCTGTCATCGTCATCATCAGAAAAACTGTCTTTATGTCTTCAGAGTAAATTTTTATTGAACAAGAATGATAGGAGAGTTGTCATCTACGGGAAAAGTCTCTGCTTATAATTAGTTTACCTCTGTTTCAAACTTGTTCCCTCCCTGTTTTATGGTAACGTAAGTGCAGATCTTAAGATGTACTTTCAGCTTTGTGAGCAAATTCTCATTGCTGCTGGAACTGCCTGGCAGTTAACTGTTCAAACTCATTGTTTTGGGCACAGTTTTACCACAGATGTATGTTGTTTTCTCATGAAGGCAAAAAGTAAAGTCTACTCCTGTGTGAGTGATTGCATACCTCCATAAAAATATTGAAATAAACAGGAGGAGATTTGTAACTTGTTCTAAGGTGGTTTTATTCTACTTTCCATCAAAAAATTTGCCTGTAATTATGCTGTGTGTGTGTGTAATTGTCACCTCAAATCTCTAGCTGTCGTGGCTTTGTTCTGTCCTCTATTACAATTGCTAGTTGCCTTGGCTTTGCTCGCCCTTTTGAAGTGGTATAAAAATATTGAAATAAACAGGAGGAGATTTGTAACTTGTTCTAAGGTGGTTTTATTCTACTTTCCATCAAAAAATTTGCCTGTAATTATGCTGTGTGTGTGTGTAATTGTCACCTCAAATCTCTAGCTGTCGTGGCTTTGTTCTGTCCTCTATTACAATTGCTAGTTGCCTTGGCTTTGCTCGCCCTTTCGAAGTGGTGGTTTAGGGGAGGGGACAGGAGCAGTATAAGGGTTAGAGAAGGGTCTTTTTCAATTGGTGTTCTTGGTTGAAAATAGTAAGTAGTCAGTGTTTCTTCCTTCAAGCATTCTGAGTCAAAACAGATTTGCTTTCTCCTGTATCCTGAACACCCTCAAGAATGCAGTAACTAGGGATTGGACCCTACACACGTTGCATTTAGGATCAAGTCCCAATCCCTCCAGTTCCAAAGCTGCAGGGAGAGGCATTCAGACATCCTTCAACCAGAGAGAGAATGATGGATGAAAGCCTTATTAGGTCTTTTCTGTGGGAAATGTGTTCCAGTAGCACTAGACCAGGATGATAGTCTCACATTAAATACTGAGATCTTCCAGTGGTTTCAAGTAGCATAACCGCATAAACTTAACTTTAACACCAGTTGAAGACATGGTTTTATATTGGATGTTGTTTTTAAAGTTAGAGAGTAAGACTTGAAATAATTTCTTCTTTTGTTCCAGGTTAGTTGTGTAGATAACAGAGTATCAAAAGACCTGTAGGGCATGAGGCAGCGGTAGAAATTTCAATAAAGTGTTTTGTTTGTCATCTGTCAGGTCATGAGGCCACAAAGCACCAATAAGAGAAGCTAACCATGAAATCTCTGGAGATGGAAATGTCATTGATTCTGGGCCTTGTTTCTGTAGCTGTTGCAAGTCAGACTACTCAATGTAAGTAAACCTTCAGAAAGAATCTCTCCTGATCTTAAAGGGATAAGATTACAGGAACATTTCTTGCACACTTTCAAGAATATCTTGCAAAAATCACTTGCCTTAATAATTATTGTTTCCATAGTGAAATAATATTATTATTGATAACTAGTATTTTGCAACAAGAATGAACAAATAATAAAATTAATTTGTCTAATTAATTTCTGTTCCGATTGCTTCAGGTAAGTCTGAGCCTCAGGTTTTCCAGCTTTAAGAATACTGGCTCATATCTATTTCACAGGGAATAAGGAAAGCTAATAAATAATAGGTGTGATTCCTTCACTCTTGCCTATACAAAACCTCTACTGAAATTCCTAAAGGCTTTGCAAAGAGACAGAAGGGTAATGCTCAATGTATGCATACAGCTTTAAGGACATAAAAAGCAATGGATTCCGTCTAAGAAAATGCTGAGTGTTTTGGTCGTGATCCAGCAAACACCACTGGTGCTTGCAGTTAGCCTAGTCATGCATTTGAAGTCACTTGCAACACTTGTATGCTCAGAACCAAACTCACTTAAGTTCATTGCTAGATCTGACATTGCTGTTAGGGCAAATTTTTAAAAATTATTTTATTTTTTGGAGAATGGGGAAAAACAAAACTGCCCTTGCTTTTAAACAGAGGAAAAGGAGTGAATGAAGAAAAAGGAACCAACTCCAGTGAAGCAGATCTATTGGCACTGAGCATTCCTGGCCTAGCAAAAAAGTAAGAGGGGAAGAATCAGCAGGAAAATTACTGATCTGGATTTTTCCCTAAAGCACGACCCAGTACCTATTAAATGAATGGATAGGCTCCCACTAACTTCAGAGGGCCTTACACTGGCCCATGGGCATTTGGGAGGATATGGTCCTATGACATGCTGATTTCTTCGATTCTTCTTGAGATGAAGATGCTCAATGTCTTGTTGGACCATTCCAGAATGGAGAGACTCCCAACACCTCCTGTGAGCGATCTGACCCTTGCAGACTTGAAATTTGGAGGGTTAGAAAGCTCTAAGCATGCTTCTTAAGCAGGCAGTTAGAATGTTATTGTCTATTATATCTCTCTCTCTCTCTCTCTATCTCACAGTGTCCCCACTATAAAAGGGACAGCATGGACAGATCAGATCAGGTCTTCCTCTCAGAGAGGCTGCAATTTAAATCCACAGGAGCAAGAGGCAGGTAGGTAAAGAAGAGATGAGAAGTAGTGGTTTTTTGAGCAAGTATTCTGCCATCTGTAAATCATACAGTTTGTAAGCAATTTTCTTTGCCCTTGTAAGGACTACTCAAAAGTAAGCTGTAAGTTTTTGCTATATCGGCCCTCTTTTGTTTTTTCTTGGGTAGTACTCAGTGAAGAACAAATATGATTTTAAAAAACCCAACTACTCTTTTTTTTTTTTTTAAATTTGCCAGAATTCATTTTCACCCAGAGTAACAACCTACTCTGATTGTCCTGTTGACTTCTATGGACTCTCTATGAACTAACATTGTGTTCAGCAGGAGTGAGGATGACTCGGTCTGTCCATATAAATTAGATGCGTTATTTTAATAAAGACAATTTGTCTATATAGTTGCTTTCATTTTTCTAAAGTATGTTTTAAGTAATTACTTTCCCATCAGGGATTGATTTAGTACTTGCTTTGAAAACTATTATTTACAGGCATGTGGAGCTGGGGCGGGAGGAAGGGCTGAAAGGAAAGGAACCTTCCTGGGATGTAACATTGAAATACCGTGAGCATCTCTTTAGGGGAGGTATTGAGCATCCTTAATTTCTACTGATCTCAGTGCGTGTCAAAGCTGCTCAGCACCTTGGAGGATCAAATACTTTTATATAGCAGATTGTGCCTCTGTTCTTTTCAGGCAGTTTTCCCTCTTTTTCTTCTCCCCTTTCTTGTTTCATAACTTTTTTCCTATTCATACAAGGTACAGATTTTTCTTTTAAGGATGCTCAATATTTATATTTTTTTCTATTGTTCCTCATCACAATCAAACAGAACCTTTTCCTCAGGCTTCATGACTTATTTTTACTGGTTAGATACGGTTGAAGAATTGTTTTGTAGTCTTTGACTATTATGCATCAGAGACTGATCTGTCGCTGTATTAACTGATTGTGTTACCACGGATCTTTGTATTCCTGCATATTCTGAGAGCTACTACTACAAAGTGAAGCAAGCCTTTCCTTATCATTCCTGTTTTTAAAGCATTGACTCATTGTTTGATCTTGCAGATCTCATTTCATTTCAGTGTTCTGAGGTTTAGAGAGGTTGTTTCTAATACAAAGCCTTATTTCCAGCCCCCCCACTGTATATATTTTACTTGAACTTTTTTTATGTACTCTAAAACTTGAGGAAAATAAGCAAAGTATAGGTGGTGGTGAAATACAATACTTTCATTGTGATTTCTTTCTGCAGACATGCTGCTTCATTCCAATCTATAGGACTCCAATTAAAAGCAATTATTTGATATCACAAATTTTTTAACATATCTGAAGTGAAAATACTTCATTGTCAAAGGACATTGCTTTTCATTTGCCTCAGCGTTAAAGGTCAAGAAAGAAATATAAGAAATAGTCAGCTGACCAAAACCAGCATCCAATAATCGAACCAATATTTAACTGCTAGCAAGAGAATCCTTCAGAGTAATTAGGATCTTTCTTTGTTAAACTGTATGCTTCCCTCTAAAGAGGGAACCTGGCAAAAAAAACCCCAACTATTGAAAAAAAAAGTGAAATCTCTTCTCAGCATAAAACCTCAGTGCCCTCATACCTGTAGAAGTGGATTGCACCGTTTTCCTCATCCATTCGTAAGAGCTGTGCCTTTGGCTGTTGGGAGAGATTTGCTGTGTATTAATTGTTTCTACAGGAGGTAACCCCCCAGATCCAGCAGGATGGAGGGAGCTGTAATCAGCAGAACTGTAGGAGACCTGTCCAGGAGACGAGCCATTGATCTGTGCAGCAGCAACCGTGCTGGAAGGTCCTGGGCCGTAAGCGTTCCAGTCCTCCCTCTGTGGGCCATAGTGAGATCCCCAGGTTCCCGCAGGCTGTCCATGGTTGTCCAGAGTTGGCACATGATGATATCCCATGTAATCGGAATAGGGTGGAGCGGACACAAAGTTTTGCACTGGCAGGTTGTTGCTGCTGCACCTTGCAGATCCTGGATACATGCTGTTCTCTTTATCCAAAAGATAACTCACATACATGATGCTCACAGCCCGGCTTTGTCTTGCTGGGACATCCTGCTCCTCACAGTGTTTGTTTGATCTCTCTTCCCCTCCTCTTTCTTTCTCTCTCTTTTCTAGCCCTGACTGGCTCTATAAATGACTCATGCTAGCCCTGATGTCCCTTTACTACACATGATTAACAATGGTTTTACCAGGTGCTGGTGGTAACAGTTTACTAAGGTCCTGCCTGATGTCACAGATAACTGCCTGCCCCAAAATTACATTTGCATTCAAATGAAGGGCTGACCATGCAGGCAACCCCACCTTGCTGCTAGTTCTAGTGCTTCCTTTCTCACAGATCCTTTATGTATTACCATCCCGGTTCTATACTTTTTGAATGTAGTTTGAAATCTCATGGTCTTCAAGCAAAGTTGCATACGTAGTTAACCAATAACTGTTCACACAGCGACAGTAGTACTTTTCTTGATCAATAGATGTCAGAATCTAACTTCAGGCACTCGGTTATAGTTAAAGCCTGGTATCTGCTAGTCCGGTAGTTCTTTTGTTAGAATGTGCTATATTATTTTTTTTAAACTGAAAACAAAGGACCCGTTCAGTCTTTAACTGCAGCTCTTACATAGTTTCTCACATGAGCACTCTTCTTGACTTCAGCTCTTAGTCCATGTGGGAGAGCACTTAGAAACCACAGTAATCCTACTGATTTTAACATTACAAAGGATATACAAGAAGTCTCATAGTCATTTTGAGCATTTGTTCATACGAATAGTCTTGTTGATGTTAGCAAGCCTATTCATGAGCTGGCTGCTTGCCACAGTGATTGAAGTTTCTCTATTCTAACTTACAACGTTAACAGAAAGCGAATCTGTTATTGAGAGAATGCAAAATTTGTCACTTTCCCTATGCTTGTGTCCTGTTTGTGATATTGAAATGAGTGGTAGTTTTCCCTAAAGGTTTTTCTGTTCTCATTGCTGTGCTTGTTCACAATAAGTAACACCTTTTCTTAGAAATATGGGAACAAATTCTAGCTTTTTAGCTCAAAACCCGCTGTTTCCTAACTTCCAGGAGCAATCCTATGTAAGTAACAAATTCCTATGAGATTATCTATAAGCAGGAGCGAGGAGAGAAAGTGTTGATTTCTTTTTTTTTAATGAGATAGATACCTTAGCATTGTCTCTTAATGAGAATTTACTCTGTTTTCATTCCTGTTCCTTTAATGATGTGATACTTAATTGCACCTTTATTAATGAACCAACTTGTTAAAAGGACTTTTTTCTTAAACAGGTGCAAAGTATAATGAGTTTTTTCTTTGTTCAGAGGTGTATTTTTTCTTTGAGGGTCTTTTACGCTTAAGCACCATTTAAACTTACAGGTTCCTCCTTCTGGTTCTCAGGAGGAAAGAATCACTTCGCACACCTGATAACACCGTTGTTCCCTTTTGTGAGAGAATGGTGTCCTTAGGCTGTATTCACAAGATGGTTTGTAGCTGTAGTTGTGGAAAAAACCTTTTTTGACTGTTAATTTCAGGGCTATGTGGAGAAGCACAGGCTACCCTCTCTGAGTATTTAAGGTTTTCGTACTGTGCACTTTGGTAAAACTTGCGCTTTTTTGCATGTTGTTTCTTGTGATTTTTTGGAGGATGATGTTTTGCTGGCGTAATTGTTGAAAGGTATTTTAAAAATCATGGGGTGGAGGGAAGCTGGCAGAAACTGTTTCTTCTGCTTGCATATGTGAGCTTATTCAGTTGCAATTTACACATCTGTGACAGCTGGCCATTCAAAATAGTATAGACTCCTCAAATCTAGGGAAGTCAATGATCAGTACATCATGTATCTGAACACCTTAATTGTCCTATTTCAGCAAAAGAAATCATATTCGTCTAATAAAGCATTAGGTGTCTCTAGACAGCCTGTGTCTGTAGTTACCAATGCAATGGGATTTAAATGTAGCATGATCTATAGATACCTTTTTTTTTTTTTTTTACCGGAGTGTTTCACTCCCTTTCTCAATCACCTGTAGCGGTGTGGTTGCTTGGTAGCTCTCAAGTTCAGACTGTATTGAAATAGTTACAAAGAAAGATTCTTTACAGCTTTTTGTTGTAACTTGATTTCTATTTCCTTTCCTCCTCTTCAAAACTCTTGAAGACTCGTCCTTTTAAGCATTTCTATACCTCTCCTGAATGCAGGTGTACCAATAAATCAGCTGGAGGAAGAAGCAGCATTTGCTCATTTACAGTAGCATTAGTTGTAGCCCTCCAGCTGTCTGGAAGATGTTCATGCGACAAAACTTTTCCTGCAGGCCTTAGCTACCTAAATACCAACAGCACAAAACGCTGCAGAAGGGCTGGGTCTCACTGCACGGTTTGGATCTTGATCTGCCCTTCTTCGGTGTTCAGGAATGTTGGATACACCAGACTACAGTCACGCATTCATTCTTTATCCTAGTGCAACGCTGTTACACGAGAAACATTTTGATCCATTTTTTCATAATGGTATGATTTGGTTCATGAAGCTACGAAAGTAGTAAAATAGTGTTTATTCATGTTTATTAGAAGAAATTAGTAATTGTGAATAACAATACCTTTTGATGCTTTCAACTAATATGTGTATATATTGACATGGATGGAGACTGTTTTCCTTGTTCCATACTGCTTAAAGAAAGTACTTTACAATATATGATCGTTAAACTGACGATACTTTACTCCTCTGGCCACATGCTGTGACCACTAAGCGGGAAACTGCTTCCTTTGGATTCCCAAGTACCCTAAGTTGGTCTGATTTCAGCAAGCTGTATTTAGTTTTCAGTTAGTCCAAGTTTTTTTAATTTATATCATTTGAATCTAACCTATTAGTTGAACCAGTCTTTAGACTTAGATGTTTTTTAACTGCTGGGGGTATGTGAATAATCACATGCTGATATGGTTCATTTCAAACTAAATGTTTTCATAGGTTCTCAAACACAAGGTATAAAGGGATTTGGATTTGAGTTGCTTTTCATACTTTCTAGCAAGAACATGTATTAGTAACAGGTGTCATCTTGAGGAGATCAGTCTATATGTATACCCAGTCCTGTATAAATATGCTAGTCTTCAGTCAAAGCTTCTTCTGGGAAAAAAAAGTCAGAAGTTTCTCCAGTCAGTTGCTACATCTGTAAAGTATCTGTACACAGTATAATATGTGTACAGTATTTGGAGCTACTTATTTTGGTCAATAAAGCTTAAAGTCTGTTAGAAGGCACTAATACAGTGCATTCATCTGTGAAAAAAAACCACAGTTCACTTCCCACAGGTATTCAGTAGGTAGCTAGTGGCACATGAGATGCCTGACATTTTTGCATACATTGATACTACATACAGCAAAGTTCAGAATTTGGAACTAAATTGTAGATTTCAAACTGAGAGGAGTTTTGGATCAGGATTTTAGCCCATTTTAGAGAAAATTGCCAATATATTTTGAATTCTGAACTCTTCCTCTCCAACTTGGTGAATTTAGAACTCGCATTTTGCTTCTTATGTTGTTTTGCTAATAATCCTGCACTGACAATTCTGAATTTCATTTTGCTGTTCTGAATAAAGCTCTCTGCAGACGTTTTGGTTTAGTGCATTATGCTTTGATGTGCAGGAATGACAGTTGCCGAGTAGAAGAGAGGTCCTTCCAGAGCAGAAGCTTAAAGTAACAAAGCAGGAATCTCTCTTTCCTGAGTATGTTTTCCTTATAACTATATTTTGAAGGATATAGTATTCTCAACCTTTACTACCCTTCCTATCTTTGCTTGACTGTAATGTAGCAAGGAAAAAGGGTAGATTCTGATCTAAATAGCTGACTTGAGTGACAACTGCCCTTGTATGATGTATTAGCAGTTTCACTGGCTAGGGGGGTGTACTGGAGGCCTGGCACGTTAGAAATGACATTGCCTTGTCTTTGATTTTTTTATAAGCAAATATTATAGAGCAGATAATGGGTCTGATTTACAAAGGCTGAACAAAAAGCAATAAATAGCATCCAAATTCATAACATAAATTTTATTAGGCATATGCAGCCTTTCATCATTCTTTTGTGAGTAGCCACATTAAGGCTGAAAAAGCAATTAAGGTGGAATTAATTGCCTTGCAAAATATTATTCTGCCTTCTTAATAGCATCTGTTATGTGATAATAAATCCCAACCATTATCAATATGAAACCAGATTTCTCCAAGTTGATTTGTGAAAAGACCAAGTCCAAAATCTTGTAGATCTAACAAATATAGTGACAATTCTGTGTTCTGGGCTTATGTTGAGAAGCCAAAAGATGAATGGAAATGAGAAATTGTCCTGAATTCTCAAGAGAGGAAAGAACTTTATGGTTTTGAGATGAGCCTAAAACACCTTCACCTTATGGCCTCTCTGATATACATTTTTCCAGTTCTAAATTTGAATAATTTCTATATTCTGAGGTTAGGAAGTAGTGTCCACCATAGATGCTGGTTGGGAAAACATCTCTTAAGGTGGTTTTATCAGATCCTGCAGATGATGATGTGATGGCTGTGGTCAGAGACTAGGCAGGAACATTGGAATGCTCCAGTCAACTTTGATTGTTCCTGGTCTGCTACATGAACGGGTCTCCAGGGCTTTCCTTTGTCGTGTCATAAAGCCGTAGATCTGCTAAGATTGTATCCTAAGCTTCCCATGCTGATCTGTCTCAGATTGTAACCCCATCACTGTCCTGGGATGTAGGCCTTCTCCTACGTATCCATTTTCTTATCTACAGACTTACAGAACTGTAGCAGCTCGTTTTAATTTTTCTGAGCTTTCACTTCCCCCCCCCCCCTCGCTAAGAGTAGCAGCACTCATTTTTGGAGGCATGTTTCGTTCCAGTTCCGACACCGATCCTTTACTCCTGTGAAGCAATGGGGACAGCTAGTGGTCAGCTGGCTGAATGGCAAGGAGATGTTTCAAATTTTTCAGTGACTGTGACCTTATTCAGCTTTCAAAGTTCTCGGCCTGTTCTGTTCTATACCGAATAGGAGTGCCTTAAGTGATGTGAGTGAGTCACATGCCCAGATGCAGGAAGCAGCAAAGCTAGCGAAGAGGCCTGGCTTAGAATTTTGGTTATGTTGCAGGGATTTTTGCTATGCTAATTAATTAATTGTAACATCTCTCTCTTGAAACCTGAAGCAATACTATGATGGAATATGCCAGGCTTCTTAAAGTTAACTTTTACAAGTAATTTTCTGTTTAACGAAGTGCTCCAAGGTCTAAAATGTGCTGCAATATAGTACTGAGCTGCCGCACGCAGCTCGTGGTGTGTGAGCATACAGGGCTGGTCTCTGTTACGCTGATACATCGCCTCTCATGTAATCTAATACGGCATCTAGTCAGAATGCTGGTATTTCACACCCACTTCACACTAGTAGTCTTATGAGGTGATGACAGTGAAGAATGAAGAGCAGGACCGTAGTATTTTAATCTTGTATTCTTTAAGGAGTAGCTATGTTTCTAATGTATTTTCTTTGTTAGTCGGTACATATGCTCTTAAAAGAATGATACCAACTTCCAGGATGGCACTGCTTAGCTCTCTGTTGTGTAAAGAGAGAACGGACATATCTGAGTAGATGGTAAGACATAGAAGTGAGGTAGAATGAACACCAAGGTAGATGATTCTCAGTGCCGCTAGTTTGTTCAGTTACCTTGGGCTAACCAGATAATGTGTGTTCCATATTAATCTGTAAAATAGAAGTAACACTCACGACCTCGTGTGATATGATAGAACTTAATAAATGCCACAACAGAGATCCTGTATGAGGAGTGCAAAACATGAATTCTTTCTTTCATCACTTGTGAAATGAACTAGCTAGCATATGTTGATGTATGTTTAGCCTTTAGGATGGCTAAAGTAAATGGCTGTCTTGTAAGAACACTGAAAATGTTGCTAGTTCTGAAAAGAATATCTCTTTTCCTAACTGTTGTTTTCAGGATGCTCTGTGCTTTGAATTTTTAACACCTTGCAATGTGCTGGATCTCCTCAGGCTGTGTGAGTCATGCCACTTACGCAACTGTGATTGAACGTGGTGAAATTCTTGCAGCCTAACCTGATAATTCACTACCAAACGTAGGAATTAACCAAAGGGGTCTGCTCAATAAGCTTTCCAGAACAAAGTACAAACAGATCCAAAGTCCCTGTTCACTGCCTCACTCTGCTTGCACATTGCCATTGTTGCAGGACCTCAGATCATCGTTTGGCTGCCCACAGGAATAGGAGGGAAAACTTGTCCCGTAGATGAGCAGCCCACTTTGGTCAGTTCATACCTGACATAGCAGCAGACCTGATGCATAACAGAAGGTTTTCAGTCCCTGCTAAAAACCCCACAAACTGTGTGATGAATGCTTGGTATGAACCGAGTGGCCGGCTGAGTTAAGTAAAATGTCATCTGGCATTCCAGAACTCTCTTTTTTGTGTGTATGTGTATATTTGTTTAACGCTCTTCTGCTGGTGGAAACTCGCATATCTGCAGCTTTTTGAAATTTAGAAGAAAACTGTGTTATTTTTTAATATGTGGCAAAACTAAATTAGGGCTGCTAAATCCTGTCTGGTGAAATTCTTTTACCTTAGATAAGGGTTTTGAGAGCTCTATGAACACAGGTCTCTAGGAGCACATTCTGTTCTTTGCACCGTAGGTACTATTAGGCAGTTAGCTGCTGACCACAGACTTTATGTGGATTATTTTAATCGAATTCTTAACTAGCATCAAGGATTTTTTTGGGGGTGTTGCTGCTGGAACTAGCATGCTTCCCTCCCCCCCCCCCTTTAGTGAGGAAAATATCCTTGGATATGACAGTGTCTCAGTATAGGTGACTGAGTGATCTATGGCTACATTTCATATAGCTGTATAGTCACTCGTGAATTAAAAATAGTCACAGAAATAGCCTCTCATTAAAGTGATATTTTCCACTAGGTGGCACTTTCAATACATAGCATAGATGAAGCCTACATGGCTGATTAAGTACCTCTATTAACTGCTATTCAAATTTGTAGTTAGTAATTGACCAAGCTAAAAAAGGATCAACGTAGTGCTGCCTGCAGCAAGTTTCACAGCTCCTTTTAATACTATCATTGATTACACCCCCAGCTTGGTGTAAAAGAGAATTAGCTCAGAAATTATCCCCTCTCCAAATCCCTGCATCCAGCCTTCTCCACTGCCCCACCAATTCTGCCGCCCCCAACAACTAATCTTTTCTCTCCGTGGAAATTAAAAGTAATAGTGTTGTTTAAAAAAACCCAAGTTTTAGTTTAAGTTGCCAGGTACAACCAAAATGAAGTACTGTTATATGTCCCCACTGCTAATAAACATGAGTAGGCATCAAACATCATTGCTTTGCTCCATGCTTCTCCCTACCCAACTCGCCAAGCTCCATCCCCATGGCTATTCAAGGCTTTCTCTACTCAGAGTGGCGCAGGAGGTTGGAGTATGCACAAATAAAATAGGCCAATAAGCAAGGACATACGTGACAGTGGAAGTAAAGCGCAAAGAAATAAATGACTTGGAGAAAAATGGGAGTTGCAAAGGGAAAATTGCATAGGGACCTCAGTAGTATTAGTTTTTATATTTAGAGGATAGTTGTTTGAACTTCCCTAATGTTCCATTTCTGGTTTTGGAGCACTTTACAAAAATGGGTCTACCTAATGCCCTTTCTATACATGAGACAGGTGACCAAAAAAATCACACAGTGTAGAATTTAGTTACACTAAATGTTCTCCAGCTCTTGTAGTTGCCAGTGCTGTTGGAACTGCCCAGGAGCTTCAAGAAAAAAATTGAAGGAAGCACAGGAATTCTTGCTCTGTTTGTTTTGAGGTAAGTGAGTTGTAATCTATTCAGGATGGAATATAGGCGAGACCTAAGAATGAGAAGATCCTCAGTAAAGTGACGTGATGTTCACTGCCCAAACTGAAAGCTATTGGGGAATGGAAAGAGGCATTGAAAAGGCTTTAAACATACATGTCCGTAACAGAGTGGTATTGACTGATACGGGCTCAGTGGTCATCACACCTCAGTTTACTACCAATAAATACACTACTCACTGCTACTGATCATGCTTATTATCTTAAATTTTTGAGTGTACAGCTGTTTGGTGAGAGCAGAAGCGATAAAGATACTGAACAGCAGCTGAGGAAACCTAGATTCGCTTTTCAGCTCAGACCACCAAGTTCAGTTTTGCTGTTGGCGCATTATTTAATCTGTTTAAGTTACGGCAGTACAATGAATCTTGAACTGTTCATGGGTACAATGATGAAATCCTGTTCTTCACCATGAGTTTTAAACAGACGAGCTGAAGTCACTGAGAGAACTGAACTGAATTGCATCTCTTCCAACGGCTCTTGTTACAGATGCAAGTACATTCTCAGCAGCTGAGATATGTAAGTGTTTTTGAGTATTAAGCTTGCACATGGTCTTCTAACTTGAGTGGTTTATAGGGTTCAAAATTATTCGGAAAACTCAAAAAGAGCCTTTAAGCTATTTATGTTGACTGTGCCCTTTTGAGGGAAGCTACTCTAAGTAGTAGGCTTGCAATTAGCATCGTTAAAAATTCATTATGAACCAGATGAGATTATTAAAAATAAATCAAATACTTTTGGTTCACTTGTTCTGATTAGCTGAATGTATTTCTGCAAGTCCCAGTATAAACTCATGAGTTGGAAACATTCGAGTTTGGTGTTAAAAGCAAAACTTCCAATGTCACCCTGAAAGAAGCTCTGAAGTGTCTTATGTGGGAGGTTTGTGACTGTACAGCTGTTGCTTAAAGTGCACAGCATCTGCAACGTTGAAGCAAAAGATGGGTTTAAAAATAGAAATGTGTGGGCACTGACTCTGCTTATTTGGGAAGGTACCATACCTCTCATTGCCCAGTGAGTGACCTGTTTGATTGTAGCCTTAATGTGCTAAAGAATCTGTAGCTGGGAGGCTGTTACTCAGTAACTCAGACCTGTACCTCAGAACTCGAGGGGAGTTAGGCCAGCAGACAGCTATCGTGGCAAACGTTTTCTAAAAGGGAAAATGCATAGATCCTCCTCTCTGCTTTTCTTTAAAAGGTGCTAAGTGGGAGTGGCTCTAGGTTTTATACAAGGAGAAGTGGCATGTGCAATTTAGTGCTGCAAGACGTTATTCAGAACAAAGAGCTTAGAAGGATTTGGATAAAGATGTGATAATTACATGAGTCATAGGAAATACAATGCTTAAAGAATCTCAGTCCTTGTGCTTCAAGGTACAGATTGTCAGGGGTAGTTTTCCAGAATTGTCTAGTGTGTGGTTTGCTGCAGTTTTCTCTAAAGTGTCTGAGTTTAGGTTCTGATTATTTGAAAGACAGTATACTTGAATAAATGCATCATTGCATTCGTTTTGCATAACAATCCTTGTGTTCACTGTTACAGCTGTATAATAGTATTTAATATATTTTACAGTGCCTTATATTCATGAAGATCAAAGTATTTTGCAGATATTTTCTATCTTTATACTTCTAGCAGCTGGATAAGTACTTTTGCTCAAATCTAATCTGTTACACTGCTACTTCTATGGCTGCTGAGCATGAGATAGTTTGGGGGTAGATGATTATCTGCATAGATACGTCTGTGAACTACTTATAAATCACTTGGCATAATTATATGGAGTAAGGGCATCCTAAGAATAAAGAGTCATGGCTAACAATGTCTATTTGCATGTTTGCTGAGCTTAATATCCTACATACGCTTTTCCTGAATATCTAGTTATTTACATAGCTACTGCTAGTGGAACATAGGATCATCTCACAACCATTAACTAGGTTAGCCTCGTAACACTACTTGTAAGTACAAAAATAATATTCACTATCTATAGATTGAGAAATGAGGCAGAGAGAATTCATCTGGCAAGAAGTCAACAGTACAGCAAGAACTTTAAGTACAACTGGAATATATCTCTTAAAGCACAAACCAATGTCTTACCTACTTTGCCATTCCTTCTCCTCCTTTATAGTTGTTAAATTATCACTGATCATATGACCCGATGTGTATGATGTGTTGAAGCAGTGCAACTCTGATTATGAAGTCAGTGGCAATGTCAGAACTGGGAGGGACAAAAAAAAAGCACGTCAGAACTCTTCCATTGTATCCCGACTTCGTTTTGCAAATAATCCTTTTGAAGAGATTCTGGAAAAATAACTAAAGAATACCCTTTTGATAATTTTTTTTTTAATTACTCCTTGGATCGCACAAGTGGTGAGTCTCCAAAAGATACAGGCAGTAAAACTAGAAGCAAATCTATAGTGGTATAACTATTCCTTCGGGCCTGCTCATGTCTTTCAACAGTTAAATGCAGAGCTGTGGAGAGGAAGGCAGTATTCCATTCGGCTCACTGGACTGAGCTTGACAGTTGATGAGAGCGTCTCAGCTGGCATAGTTTACATATAGTTTACATAGTGCAGAAATGCTAAATGAAGGTGAAAATTACATCAGTTTATTCTCTTATTTCAATCTCTGTAGCTGTTGACTGACACCTGAGTTTAGGTTTTGGAAGATGCTGCTTGTGTATTAACGAGACAGCATAAAATAACTTTGTAGTAGGTTCTTTCTTTTCTGGTGTGTCTGTCTGAAGTAATTCTTCCCTGCCTCAAAAGGCTTTAAAATGAAACATTACAACTCCAACCAGGCAAGATCCTGTACCGAGTAAGGCAGAGATACCTTTCAGTTTTGAAACCAGCACAATAGGGCTGTTGCCAATGTGGCAAGACATCAAAAGGTACTGTGTGACTAAACAGTGCTTGATGTTGCTATGGCAGACATTTCTCAACAGCCGTCAGTCATACAGAGGAAATCTCACAAATACAGAGTAAACAGGATTATTGTACCAGCACCGTTAATTCTACACAGGCTTTAGGACTGAAAAAGTTATTGGAAGTGCCTGGCTGTCTCAGTTCTCTGGTTGTCCTGAACTGAGTCCTCTGAGCAGTGGTCCATATATGGGGACCCATAAAGGGGTGGAATGAAAAATCCTGCTGGGGTTGGAGAGGAGGGATACAGTAGGGTTTAAAATCGAGGTGATGTTTAAAGGTGATTATCACTACACTAGCAAAGCTTTTCCAAATGAAGACCTCTGAGTATCCCACTGACTTATTTTCCACTCATTCGTAGGTGCTTATTGTTCTTAGCTTTGGTGACAGTGACAGAAAGAAGAAAATGCATGCAGGTAGTTGCTGTATGGTTTCTATGCAAATACATAGATCCTTTCCCATGTTTTTGTAGTATAAGGCATCGGTAGTCTGCCTGCCAAAGAATATGTGCTATCTTTGGAGATTAAAAAAACCTTATCCACACAGGTAGTAATTCTGTTAACTGTTTTAGAGAGCTGCTCAAGTAGTTCTGTAAGTCCAAGTATCTCTGATCCCTTTATAGATATGTAAAGGGTGATATTTGTCTTCAAATTGTTAAATGCATGCTGTGTTGGATCCAAGAGCTTCCAAAGAGCTTTTGAATAAGCATCATAAGTCTAATATGACATAAGTGTTAGCTTCATTTTTCATATGGGAAAATGGGGCGCTCAGATTTGCCTATGGTCACACTGTGACTCTGGAACAGAAACAAGAATTTTCCCAGGAGTTTTGACTCTGCTCTGTAGACTGTTTGACTATATTTTTCCCTATATTGTTTGCTTTCTGCCATTTTTCAGATTTACACAGTTCTTGAACGTTCGCCCATCTCCCTCTGAGTCATGTCCTAGTTGTTCTTCTCTTTAGAATTTCTCAGGACCCAGCAGTGAATATCAACCAGTAGCCTTATTTCGCATTTCTCAGAAAACCAGTATATTGTAGCTAGAATAGTTTTAGTTGTATATGATATGTCAAAATGTCGTTCTCATTCTTGTAGCAGCACTCTGAATCTTCACAGCTAGTCAGACTGGACTAGGGAGCTACTTAGTGCATGTTTATGACTTAAATAGCCTGGGTAGGTCGACCCTGCAGCACGGGTCATGTTTACAAAATACTTTTTCCTTTCACATTATAAACAACTATGGAGTTTTTGATTTTCTTTATATCTCAGGGTACAGGTAATAAAGAATAGCAGTGTCAGTGTTCTTGTGTTCTCATCCTTTGCAAGCAATCTGTGTGTTTTCAGTTACTGTAAAGATTTCGGGGGGAGTTCTGATTATTGGGGAAAAAAAAAAGTGGTTTGTTTTTTTTTTCCTACGGGGATGAGAATTTCTTCTAGTCCCACATAAGCCTTTGCACAGAGTGATTGCTCAGAAGAATATTAGGACAAATGGATAATGATTATCCTAGCTTTGTGCTAAAATTCAGCTGGTCTCTTAGTATTAAATGTCTTTTTTTCTAATTGACTAAATTAAAAAAGCCCTTTCATTAACATCAAGGGTTCTGTCTTACAGTCTTAATTCCCATATTCTGATATACTGGGCATTCTTGAATTTTTAAGCTGCAAGCCTAATATGACTCCAGCAACTTTTTAAACAGAGTGAGATATTAAAGTGCAGTCTTAGCAATTATAATGCATTGATTTAATTAAATATAATATTAGAAGCTCCAATTCGTCGAATTCTATAATAATATTGACTGTTTCAATGACAATTCTTCTCTTCTGTCTCTATCTTTGCTATGTGAATATCCCTTCCAAACTGTCATGTCATGTCCCCTTTTAGACTGCAAGCTTTGGGAGTAGAGATTGCCTCCTCTTTTGTATGGGTTAACTTAGCACTTAGCATTTGTGGACTCCTAAGTCTGACCAGGAACTTGGGAAACTGTTGTAATGTAATTTCCATTCAGAAAAATGGAGCTAAATTCTGATAGTTAAGTTCTGATGTGCCCAGCTGTGGCAGGCAAGATGTAGCTGTAGCTGCCTTTTAACTACCTGCTCTGTCCCACTGAAGGAGATTTCTGCCTTCCTTGCAGTTAGCTGAATGGAACTGTGGGTGTACTGAAAAGGGAACAAACCAACCCATCCCTCTCAAATGGCATTAGGGAGCAGTGAGTTTATTTTCTTTCCTTTTTGGTTCACAGTGCCTGAAACAATGTACGGAGTGCGTTGTGGTTTGCCGGAGTGAGATTTTATGACTAAAGGTGAGAGTGTGTGCTTCATGCTCTGTGTGTGTCATGAGTGCATATGGAGTGATCTGAAGGTGCAACAGCTGCTGGGGTAGTCATGGCAGACTTGTGCAGTGTGGAGGCAGCTAGACTTGACCTAGTCTCATCCCTACTGCCCACAGAAAGAAGATACTAGAGTAAACTGTCCTTACAGCTGCATTAGGATGCATTTCAGGGTGACCGGATCATAGAATCATAGAATCATTAAGGTTGGAAAAGACCTCTAAGATCATCGAGTCCAACCGTCGACCCAACACCACCATGCCCACTAAGCCATGTCCCTAAGTGCCTCATCTACTCCTCTTTTAAATACCTCCAGGGATGGTGACTC
>NW_008794630.1:1682554-1747678 GCF_000699145.1 Aptenodytes forsteri | reverse complement strand
CTCCTGCTGGCCACACTATTTCTGATACAGGCCAGGATGCCATTGGCCTTCTTGGCCACCTGGGCACACTGCCGGATCAGTTCACTCCAAAGGAGCTTGGGATAAACTAACATCCATAGAAGGTGGTGTGTAATCAGGGTACAAAAACACAGGGTGAAGCAGGAAACTAAAGCAAATATCTGATGCTGTAGATGTACCCTTAAGGCTATCCAGAGGATCTCTACAGGGCTGGCAGATGTGACACAGAATCTGCAAAAGACCTACATTCTTCTAGAATGGTAGCTGGAGGCTGAAGAGGGTGCCCCACAGTGCCCGAGATGGTCGTAGAGGCCCATGTTCAGGCAGCTGGGTCTCACTCAGAAAGACATGAGCAAAACCTCACAATTTCACTTTTACTGTCATTATTTCATCCACTGTTGTGCTGTATAAGGCTAATGTGGAAGTTGCTTTGACTATTAAAAGCATGGGAAAATACTACTGAAATAAAAATTAAGGACCCTGTGTAGGAGATGACTATACAGATGGCTACCTGGAGCAAGTCCACTTATATTTAATGAAGATTTAAAAATTTTCTAACTGATTTAGCGAAAGGACCCTTCT
This sequence comes from Aptenodytes forsteri, assembly GCF_000699145.1. Classification (NCBI taxonomy): domain Eukaryota; kingdom Metazoa; phylum Chordata; class Aves; order Sphenisciformes; family Spheniscidae; genus Aptenodytes; species Aptenodytes forsteri. The sequence continues at coordinate 1,747,078 of NW_008794630.1, read as the reverse complement.
TTTGTTTGTTCTGCTCCTGCTAAAGAACAATACAATAGAGTCTAGTCCACGAATGGGGCTCGTATGTGTTCCTGTCAAAGGGTTTTACTTCAAGTGTACAATATTGAAAGGGGGCTTTATACACTGTATGTAGGAACTTCCATGAAAAAATAATCATTAATATAATTATAATTATTTCTGTACTATTTATTCCTCAAGTATTGCTCTGACTGTAATTCCCAAGTGTTTTTTCCTGTCATATTTCCTTTTTTGACTAGAACTATTTCTTTATTTCTCTTAAGGTACAGGAAGGAGTACTTGAGGTCCCAGGCTCAGTATGTTCTTTCTTTTTTTCTCAAAGCCTTCCAACAGGATATCCCATTTTCAAAATAAATACAGCATTTTGTTTTTGGAAAACAGGAAGGGCAGGCCATGGAATGGATGGCAATAAAGATTGTTGCTGAGATTTCCAAACTTGGATCTCAAATTTTAGCAGAAGGTGTACAGAACAAAAACATGAACCTTCCCTTTTGAAGGTTTTTAAGGAAAAGAAATCCTAGCAGGAAATGTTAGATGGAATCTGTTTTCAGTCTTTTGTCTAAAGATATATCTTACCTGCAAACAATGCTACTTTGATTCAGAGACTAGCTTGTACACGAGGAGAATTATTTTGTAAATTAGGTTTAGATATTAAGTCTGTTGAGCAGTGCATGAATAAAAACCAAAAAAAAGTTTTTATTACACAGCAAGCAGCCAATGCATCTTATTCCTGTGTTTGTGGTGTGGGTTTTTTTTGGTTTTTTTTCTTCCTCTCCTACTACAGTCATGGTGCAAAAATTTAATGAGCCATCTGCTGAAATACAGTTTTGCTCTGTAAATCAACAGGGAAAATAGCAGCCTCTTCCTCAGAAGAGCTATTCCTTAAACGTGTTCAAAGTGATATCTTCTCATTTTAGTGACAAACCTTTTCTTTTTTTAATTCCTTTTAGATTCTTAGAGTCTGAGAAACAGCTCTTGAACGATCTGTATTCTTTGCAAATGAAACTGTTAAGCATCCTGTTACACAGACCAATTTTTTCTTCAGTCATACCTGTGAGAAACCCTGTCAAGATTATGTATCTGGCCGGCTCCCGTGCAAAACAGCCTATTGCTCTGCAGATTCCTCAGAGGAAGTTTGCGGTAGTGGTGGTGCTCAAATGTTAATGCTGATTTTGTTTAATGACATTTTAATAAAATCACTTTTCATGATACAGCAACAATTTTAACATTTAAAGCAATTGAAAATATCAGCCTTAGGTTAAGCCCTTGTTTGATTATATGTAATCGGTAGTTTTTCTACGACAGAATACTAGATGTGGCGTTACAGGGATATAGTTTCAAAGACTTTTATGAGATTTTAGAAATTCCTCCATTGTCAAATGTTACCAGTCTCATCAAATCAAATCAGAGGCAAAGGATGACATTTGATAACAGTTAGTTACTTTTTCATTGGCATAGATATATTATGCTTATGCCATACCTGCAGACTGAGTTGGAAACATCCTTCTCTTATAGTCTGCACAGAAATATATCTCAGTACAGCTATGTGGATCTTGATACATCATCAGTTGCATACATTTAGGTGTTTTCTTGCCTTGCAGTAATGATAGTCTTTATCAGCAGCCTTGTTTCTCAGGAATTTATGATGAGGATATTGCTACTTATCAGAGTGCCTCCATTTGCGTTATCGTTTGTAATCCCAAACCTCATCCTGTGAACAAATCTTGCATGTAAAAATTTTTGAAAGTTTAGTACAACTAGGAATTTCTCCTGTCTCATCCAAAAAGTTTCATTTTATAAAATCTGGGCTTAGATACTGCCTCTGCTGACTGATCCACTCATACAAAACACCCCCCACAACAACAAAACAAACAGGGTCTGGTATAGAAGTATCTCTGCAAGCCTGACTGTGCTTGTGATTACCCTTGTTTGTTTGTTTGTTTTTTGTTACTTTTAGATGTATGTAGTTCTTAAAGTAGGTTTCAGGAAAAACTTGCCAGTTTTGCTTGCTGGACAGAATACAACACAAGTCCAGTGTAGTGAGGTCTTCCTTGCTCCAGAAATTGTTGGGAAGGAAACAGTAAAGATGCTCTGATAGGTTTAGGTAGTCCTGAGAAAGACTAATGAAGAACTGTAGCTTTTAATTCTGGATCAGTGTAATGAATATTGCTAATTATATTACTAATATTACTATTGGAAACAAGAAAAGAGTTGCATCTTTCTCCTGTTTGTAACTGCTAACTGATTTATGAACACATTAACTATAGGGGATGTAATTTGGTTTCAAGACATGTCAAAGTGATATTCCAGGTCCACTGAATGCATCTGATTTTGCCTAATGAATAAGCAACAACAAAAAATGCTCCAGCTGGTGATCAGTGCTGCTTTTTCAGCAAATGATCCTGTTGCTATGAGACAACAGGGAATCTCAGCTAGCTGCAGTGGCGTGGTTTGATCCAAACCCAATACAGAAGGTTTATTCTTGCCAGATGATGCAGTCTAAATGAGTTTGAGTATTAACGGGACCTGCTGAAGACTTGTTAATATAATATTTCTTCTATTGGGATGTCACCAGAAATAGAAAGAACCAGACTTATTTGTCTGGTGATGTAGATTTACAAAGAATAATGGCAAATTAGGGATTGCCTTTAAAATGAGAAGATTACAGATGGGGGAGGATCCCTGAGGTTTTGCATATCCTGCGTGCCTCATGGATCAGGGAAGAGAAACTTGCGCACAAAGACCTGCAGGTCTGTACAAAGATCTAATGAAACATCAAAGGGAGAGGCTTTTATTTATAAATGATTCTATAAAATGTCAGTATGCCATAGGAAGAGATAAAGGAGACGCTCTGTTTGCCTCCGTTCATAGGCATTAGGCCAGAGAATACTATAAGAGGTCTAGGAGTCTTTGAGCCCAGTGTACTCTTTGAATCTCTGGTTAACACTAAATGCTTTGAAGATAATTATAAAAACAGCATATATATCAAGCCACAATGTCTTTAAATGAGGAAGATGAGAATGTATTGTAGTTTTGTTGGTTTCAATAGAACTAAAGTATTTCTTCCTGCTATTTCCAGTTCCATCAATTGAAGGTCTAAGCAAACACTGTTTTGTGATAGGGTCTCTGAGCTTGTAATATAGAATTTTAGAACTGTTGCACCTTTATTCTAGAATAATTAGTGAGCTTCTTCATACGCTTCTTTGGCCATGACTGCTGAAATCATAAAATAATGTTGTGTATAAATGTGATGAGATAGGTATTCTGCACAGTTAACTGGGTGCTATTCATGTCAAATGAAGACATTTTATAACTTTGAAACACAACCTGAGTGCACAACTCAGGAAATGGCTCCCTTGTGCTTCTCTGTAGTCAAATTGAAATTCAAATACAGAAAAGCTTGACTGATTTAATATAATCATTTGATTATTTTCAGCCAATACATCTATAGATTTTACAATATCAACAGAAATGCTATTGTAGATAAGCAAGTCTGTGACAAGGAGAGCTTTTTAAAAGGATGCTAATGTTGTCCTCTCTGTAGTATCCGTAGCCCAAACTCACCTGCACAATGCAACTGCTCAGAAACAGACTCGGGGGGGGGGAAGAACTATTTCAAGATGTTTCTTTCTTATTTCAGCTAATACAAATGCTGCTTAGGGTATATGAGAGAGAAAATGAAACCTTTGCAGACTGCTTTTTTGTTTGTTTGTTTGTTTTCTTTTCTTTTTTTCCCTCCCTTTTTTCTTTCTACCCTGTCCTTTTTTTTTTTTTCTTTCAGGGATGGTGTAAATATTAGCAAAGAAAAAAAAGGCACATTATTTTGAACTGATCTTCATTTGACATTAATTAGCAGTATCTTAAGCCAACTGTAATGCCCTTTCGGAAAAAACCCCTTCCATTCTGTGTGAGTAGAGGAGCTCAACAGTAGGATGAAGAGAGAACAGAATTGCTTTCCTTGCACATTTGCTATATCATAGAGGAGATGGGAGCTATTTTTGCTCCCTTCTGGTGATACTGTAAAGAAACTAACAGAAGCAGAGAGGCTCTTGCAGGTCCCATATTGCAACACAGTATATAGAAAAAACAGCTTCTAGCTCAGAGCTTATTGCAACACAGTATATAGAAAAAACAGCTCCTAGCTCAGAGTAATCCTTAAAGATTTGTCAAGATAGCTATAGTCTACACCAAGCTACCAGTAGCCTACTGGAAATCCAGCTTACAAAAGAGTTATTTTTTTGGTATAATCTAAACCAGTGCTCAAAATAGTTCTGCTGTACTGGCAAAAAATAATTTGCTATTCTATTTCAAGTCATGCTGTGTTTGTGTGGGGTTTTTGGGGGCGTCACTCTCCTGACAATTAGGTAGTTCAGAAAAAAATTAAGTGTAAGTCTAAGCCTCAGAGATTCTTGTGGCAGCTCCCACTGGACTGCTGTTGAGGTCAGGTCCTGATATGTAGCACCATGTGATGGGAGGGAGCATGCTAATTTCACATTATTGCTTTGCAGTGACAGGGTGGGCAGTAAGAAATGTGTACAAGGAGATCTGGTACCTTTCCAGGTCGGAGGAAGGCTTGTTATCTGGTTTGAGTCATGACATCTTCCAAGTCAATAATGAGGGCTAGAGTTCAGAGCAGTGCTTGGGAAAGCTTGATATAAAGGAGTAGCCAGCAAAGCCCAAGAAATGGGGTTGAGGGCTGGTGTTATCTGTAACAAATACTTGCCAAAGCAAATTTCTTAGGTCATATTTTCACATCATGAGTATGGTCCTTTAAAAAACATAATCAGACTGTTCTAAGCTCAGTAGGATTTCAACTTCAGCTGAGCTACTTGCTTTTCTCAGCCGAGTCACCTCCACATCCACCCCCTCCTTTTGCTGCAACTCGAGGGCAGATGGTTGTTGCTGGAATTAGCCAGGCACTATACCACCTGCTGCCAGTTTCTGTATGTTCGTTATCTTTGCAGCCATTTTTTCACAAATGAGAGGGAGGAAGGGCTAGAGGCTTCTTTCATGCTGCATCGCACTACGTAGTATTTCTGAGGAATGGGGTTCCCTCCCCTGGGCTCAGCAGGTATCATGCTTCACCCACTGAAGAATGCACCAGAAAGCAAGCAACAATGCAAGAACAGAGGGCCGCCTTTAACCCCATACTGGAACACGACAGAATAGAATTCCACAGTAGCATCAATTTAGTGGAAAATAAAAGTGCTCCAGACCACCAGGCATTACTGTGACATCAGATCCCTTTGCAGTGTCACCTCTGTTACTACCCAGGTGGAACTGACAGTCGTGGGCAGTTTTATGGCACTCATTGCTCCCCTTGTGTGGAAGCATGGTCTCCCGTTCTTGTCATTAAGTGTCAAGAGAGGCCAGCAGGGATCCTGCTGATCATCAGAGAGACAGAAATGGCAGCAACACTTATAACACTTATAATCTGGAAGTTTTATGCTTGGATAACACCATGTCATTTTAATCCTCATCCTACTAGGTCCTCCTCTGCTAGGGAATAAGGATACCTGAAGTTGTCCTGATGGGTAAATGAACACAGCGGTTTCTCCTGGTAGGTTTGGGACTGTATCACTCTGTTTTATTCATGTTTACCAACTGTGTCTCCATAACCAAGCGGACTGGGAGTGTGTTCATTCTTAAAGGAGAACTTGTGGCTGTGGTGTGATCGTTTGACTTGCAGGAGTAGTTTCTAAATGCTTGTTTATAAAGCAAATATATTAATCCAGCCTATTTTTTATGTACTGAGTAGTTGTTTGCCACTCTTCACAGCAAGTCAACTTTTCTGATCTTCATGTGTTCCTTATCAATTAGGTTTTATTCCCATTTTTCAAGTAGTAGAAAATTGGGCACAGAAAAGCTAATTGCCTCTTTCAGAATTTAGGAACTACAGTCTTGCAGGCCTGCTCCGAGTCCACAAGATTTCATTGCCTGGTTACACAGCTAGATGGGAACAGTGCTAATTCTAGCTGAGGTTTCTTTGAAAGGAAAGTATGAAGATGTTGCTGTTCCTTCCCTCTCTCATTTCACCTCTATGGATGGTATGTGTCTTAGCTGAAGGGGATTGCTATTTTATCAAAATGTGGAGATCTATCTTTGAGCAACTGCCATCATTATTCCAAAAACATATTTGACTTTCTAATTGCAGATTGTTAAGGAATAATGTACAAACCATGTTGTGACCAGTACCCCCTGCTCCCGACCCCTGGACTGAGCTCCGAAAAATAATAGTTAATCTGTATTATTATAATCACCTTCTGTTCCAATGACTTGTTGGTTTGAGACGTGCAAAAAAGAATGAAACTGATTGCCTACCATCTGAATCTCTGCAGTGATTTCTTGGTAGTAAAATGTCTTATTCTGTATTAATGATGTGCAGAAATGCTTAGTAACACCCTTACACTGACAGACAGCAGGAGACACAGCTTATATATTATAGCTTTTAATATTTTATCCAGTGCTTTTGTGTAACTGGAACTTTTACATTTGTGGTTTGTGGCTTTGGAGTTACAAATTACATGGCTTAAGCTTGCCGTAGACTGTCGAGAAGTGTTTGTAGATTGCCGAGAAGCATTTGTAGCTTTTGTTGTATGGAGTAGAGGTTCTGCTAAACATTTATTATGTAATTATGGGGGTAATTAGCTACAATGATTCAAGTGATGTTTCTCAGTTGTACATTTGTGTTTGTCTCCCTCAACCTTTTCACAGAGGAACCAGCTTCTCCCACAGTGCTTAGCCGTTACAGTGAGAGGTTAACAAATTAGCAGTTGCAGCTCAAACAGTTGGCAGTTTCAAGTAGGGTCCCCAGTAATTCAGAGGGGGTTTTAGAGTATTTGTTTGATAAAAGCGGAATGCAAAGCTGGGCCAAGTTTGGGAATCCCTGACTTCAGTGTTTTCTGCCTTAACATTAATTGATCTTTTACCTTTGATGCAGCTATCATAAACATTTCTTTTTTGTATCTTAGAGTGCTGCTCACTGCATAGGCAGATGGTAACTTTCATTCCTTTTGCCAAAGAGCTCACAGTCTAATAGATAATGCAGCCAAAAAGTGGGAGGAAAAAAAAAGGGAGCGAATATTATTTACTGAGTATCACTTATCAGGGTAGCAGTAGAGCTACAACAGAAGCATCACCTAGGAGTTGGGTGGGAAGCTTGAGGGTATACAGAGAACGTGCCAGCCCAGGGCAGAACTCAGGCCTTCAAAGCTTTCAAATTAAATCCTCTTACATCTGCAGAGAAAATCAAAGGAAAAACAATCATTTGTTTAAGGTTAAGGATACTCAGCCTTTTCAGTAGAAAATCAAATATAACCAGCCTCCCTGTGGAATAAGATGGACAGCTGAGTTTCTGACCTCTTGTGGTCAGTTATGGCACTGTGCTATTTTTTCCTATGAGTGGAGCTTGTTTTCTTACTTGAATTTGAAGTCCTGGCCTAAATTCAAGAGTAGATAACGTAGGCTTTTATTTACCTATATTCAATCTCAAGAGGGAAAGTTATTCCTAAATGGTTATTGAGTGCTGTGAGCTGTTTTATGTGGCTTCCTTCCTCTGTTGCCTACCTGTGCCATAAACCTTGTAAAATACTGGTACCACTCCTATAAATGCTTATACCTAACCTTCCTTTGGATTAAAAGGTTTTTTTTTTTCCCCCACCACGACAGTAGGTAATAGCCCCACTGAGTCCTCTAAGTTTGTATGTGATGAGATGGATGTTCATCTACATGAGGAATATTATGTTTTATTCCCAGATAGTATGGGAGCATAGTTGTAGTCACCTTCTTTCTAGCAGAATAGATGTGGTCATGAAATATTTTCAGTTTCTAGAAAAACAAATTCTGGTCTCAATACAAGGAATCTTCTGTTCTGCACAATCTTCTGTACAGTCCGATATGTGCAGGCTGTCTTGGAGTTCAGGTGAAGAGAAATCAAACTGTAGAAAGGACTGTACCTGAACATTGATTTCAAGTACAAAGTAAGTTTATTTGGCGATTTTATAAACATACAACTGAAACTGAAGGTCTGGCTAGGTATTTTTTAATTTTACTTTTTTTGGATAACATTATAGTTGAGATGATCTGTAACAAAGAAACAATGATTAAGCAAAGTCCACTACTTATTTTGATGAATATCTTCTTTTTCTCTAGAGCAAGATGCTTTCTTCTTGCATACTGAAACACCTTCCCACTTTGCATCTGTTATTCTTAACACCAGTACTGTTGATATAAAAAATAATGTAAAAATAATCATAAGTTTAAAAAAAACCCTTAATTTTCAGACTTGAAACAATTCAAAATTCATGTTTTAAAATCTTTAAGTATTTGGTTAAATTGATATAAAGTAATAAAGAACATCCATGAAAAACAATTTTTCATGCAAAATTGTTCGGATCAATTCTGAGTCTTTGCTTCATGTTTGTTACCTGTTGGCACCATTACCCACCAAAGATCTGATGTCATTCCCCAAAATCATCTTCTCTCATACATCTCCTCTTAGAAAGCCTGCAAGGCTGTGCAGAGAGAACAGCAAGAAACGGCATAGTATAGCTGTGTGGTATCTACTCAGCGTACAGATATGCTTTGACTATTCACTGTAGAGATCTGTTCAGCTGAAATGTTGGAGACAGAGATGAAAAGGATCTCAGGAAACAAGACCCGCGGGGGTTTTTTCTTCCATTCAGGCAAGTGTTTTCTTAGGAGGCAGTACCATTTCCCTGCATTGCTCATAGGACTTCTTTCCTATGCAGAACAGCCTCAGTATACATCTGTTCACAGAGGTGGACAGTGAGATACATCTTGTGTTGAACTCAGGGATGAGGCTCCAGAACAGGCATTCAGTAGGAGCAGCAGAAGCAAACACTGTACCTAGTCTTAAATTAAAGCTCTATTAACTTGTTAACAGGATTATATACAGGGGACTGCACTCAGTGAACCAATGATGTCCTTTTCAATCCTGTGTCCCCAAATCATGGAACGTGTGTCACCAGTAATTGCCAAGTGCTTACAGAGGGCACAAAAATGCTTGTAAAAATAAACTTGCAATGGCACACAGATTACATAATGACAATGTCCATGTCAGGGGCTGTAAAGACCTGTGTCACTCATGACTCTGCTGCTTCAAAGTCAGATGTCATAGCAGTATAACAGCACTTAGAGAGGCTCTGGGAGAGAGGAAACAGGAATTGCCAAGAGCATTGTGCCTGAAGAATTCACAGTTTGTATCTTTACACAGTTTGACAAGACCCAGACTCCCTTTTCGGGGGGTTTCCCCAGTGAGTTGCCTTTCTTCTCCCTTGCGTAGTATTGAAAGTGAGGACCCGACTTCCCACAGCCACTCCCCACAGTCACAAAGCGTTTCATTACAAGTCTAGGAAGATGTTTTGAGAGGAGTGAATGGGGAAATTCTGACTGTGCTGCAGCTACTTTTTGGCAGTGGAGCTGACCTAACGTGGCAGCAAAGCTGCTGAAAGGCTCCCAAGAGGAATACTGTGGCTTGGGGAACATCACAGTGGGTGTATATCAGATTGATATCTTCAGACTGCAGGAGATGTGCCGATGGCACATCATACACAGAAGAACACATTAGAAATTTTCATACCGGGTTTGTTCCCCAGTACTACAGTGGTGCATAGGATCACTGCAATTGGGAACATATTGAAAGCCTCTCTTGGTGCATCTGTGACTTACAGTAGATGTCATCTTCCAGATGCAGGTATACCTCCAGGGTACAGATGTATAAGCCACAAACTCAGTGCTCATCAGTCCCAGTAGACTGCTTGATGGAAAAGCTTGGTTCAGACAGTGATATTTAGATAATTTTGATACCTGTGAAAGGAAATTAAGGCATTTAGGAAACACAGATAAAGTCCTCCAACAAAGATTGGGCCTTATTGAGTGCATATACTTTACAATGCTATGGAGGTGCCAGAGGCTTTCCAGGACCGGCATGCTATATTGCCTCATACTTTCAAAGCAATATGCAAATGCTAAAACTGTTAAAAAACTGCTTGACTCACGGCTCCTCCTCCACTTGACATTTCAATTTCAAGATCAAGATTAGGAGAAGCAAATCAGAACACCTGCATTTCAAATCAGGTGACGCTCTACTGGTACTGCTTACAGATGGCTGAGTAACTGTCAGCTCAGTAGAGGAGAAGTCTGACCATCAAAATCTGTTTTCAGCAGAGGTATGTAGAGGTACCTTCATTAAGCGTTTACTTATATTCACAGTGGATCTACGTGACATTACTATGGGTTATGAAAGTTGACTGAGTTCTGTGACAGGAGAAAGGCTTTATGTTTGTGAGGAATTCCAGTAGCTCTGTGGAAGAAACTTCTTTACTACTTCCTTGGTAAAAAAACCCCAACCAACCAGAAAAAAATCCACCCACAAAAACACACACACACAAAACCAACTAACTTCTGCAAACATGAAAATACATCAGAGTACGTTTTGAGTAAATTTTCTCTATTTTAGCTAGATATTAAGGAACAGGGAGAAAATAAGTTACAGATTTTCAAAATGACATTATTTTGCATTATTCAACTTACGGCTTGCTTCATTTTGTCAGCATGTATTTGTGGAGAGAGACAGCAAACTAAAATCATAGAACAGTGACATAAGACAGATTCCGTCCTCTGAAGCACGTGGACAGCCTGAGACAAGCATACAGGGAGTATCATTGACTTGCTAGTGTTTTGGTTTGAACCCCTATCAATAAACAGTGCAGTAATTAAATTACAGTGGAGACTTCTGATATTTTTACTGGTTTTTTGCTTCATTTTTTATCCTGCATAAGTGCATGTCAGCTGACAGTTACAGTATAGACTCCTGTTGTGTTCCCCTCTACCCTGATCGTCCAATGCATCTTCCCAGCATAATTTTGCTCCACATAATCTTCCTTTCATGCTTTTCGCTGCAGAACTCGAGTCATATTCCTTCTAAAGACTTCTACTTCCAGGTAGTTTGCCAGCTCTAAGCCATCTTGGCCAACAAGCCTTTGCGCTTCTTCCAATCTGTAGCTATGCTGCTGCAGAGATGAGACAGCATACTAGACTTGAGACATTGTGTTCCTCTCAGGGGAGCTCTTTTTCATATCCCTTGTTTCATAGTTTTTCCTGACCATTGAAAAGATAGAGCTGCTCTTCGTACACAGCACAGAAAACAGCCACCTACTTGCTTCTGTTCTGTGTTTGGCTTTAGTACACGAGGAGCCCCAGCGATTGATAGTGCAGAAGTCCATGCATTCAAGTCCTTTGGTAAAACCATCTATTTCCTTTCTGCTCTTCAAAGTCTTAGTGTGGTAATTCCAGTTACTAAATTCTTTGGGCATTACAGAATTCAGAACTCATACACAGACTGAACCGTGCTTAAACACACAATTCTGAGGAGGTCCCACAAAAGACAACCACAACTCTGAAGGTCACAACTAACATCTGAGCCAAAACGAAAGGTGTTTTATTTCAGCATGTTCAATACATTTTTAAAGCAAACCCAAAATTTCATCTCTATTTTTAGCTGAAAAGCATCAGCACTGCAAAACTCATGCCGCATGTAACACCAGGTACATCTTCATTACAAGACTAAAACAGACAACTTAGATCTGGAGAAATTTTCCTTCTGGTGACTGACAGGTAGTATTTTTCAGCCAAGTCTGTACCTGCCTGCTTCCCTGAGCTGGATGCATCTGGCAGACGGACATAATCATTGTATGAGAAACAGCAGATCTCTTGGGGGAAGTACAGGGCAAAAATATTGCTGGATGTATCTGTGCAACACTACAAAAGCTCTGAGCTAGTTTATTTTCCAGTGTTTACTTAGTCCTAGTAAAATGAGTTCCTTAAGCTTATTTTGAACTAGTCCTAGTCAAATGCTGACCCTGCCTGCGAGAAATATTTTTCCCTATCATCTACTTGAGCATTTTGAAGCTAATTTTGGTCACTAATTTATGCATCTCTATGCATGGTGATATATACATAATGTCTTTTGGAGAAACACTTGTTAAGGCTGACAATAGTAACTGCCAGATATGTTGTAGGTGGAGTTGTTTGGAGTGTTTGCCATCCTTTCTAGGGAAAATAATTTATGTAATTCTCCAGACTAAGAACTTCATTAATGACCTTCATTTAGGAACTACATAGCAAGAACAGGAATACAACAGAGAACAGAATTCCCAAAGTGCAAAGTCCAAATCCATTGGCCCAGCCAGCAAATTGCCTTAGCAGAATGGGGTTTGCAGCCGCCTAGAACAGTGCTTACTCCTCTCAGTAGAAGAGTAAACAAAAACACTAGGCAGTACACCGCATCATTTTAGAGGTGAGAGGACTGAATATTTGTATGACTTTTCTTTTTTATCTGCTTCCTGAGGGTATCTGAATAAATTCTGTTAAATTACTGACATTTCTTCTCTCTTCCACCCTCAATTCTTAAATTTCATCTAACAACCTAGCCATAGTCAAATTTGTGTCCGTTAGTCTAACGCTCCCTTGTCTGCCCCCACCTCCCTTTTAATTGCTACAGAATGCCAACATTTTTTAACCATATTAAAAAAATAAAACTTTCCTTTAGAGCAATTTACAGCCTGGTACCTGCATATTGCTTGTTTACTAGTACATTCATCTGATAACTATTTTTCTTTTGCTTTGACGGAATGTACAATCCTGGGTAGTTTTATGAGGTGGCCTGGGCCACGGGCCCTGCCTTGCCTCTGTTTTATCAGCTGCCTCCTGCTTGAGACTGATCAGGCAATACAAAAGCCAGCAGGCTGCTCTGATTGAGAGAGATGCCAGGAAAACTCTGAATCAAAGACTCTCGGAAAACAAGTGATTACCCACAGTTGGTGCTGCAGCAAGGCACAGACCTTACAAGACAGGTTAGGAGAAAAGGCTGTTTGTCATGAGGATCACTTGTTTACCTTTTTCTGTGTTTAAGAAAGAGATGAAGCACTGAAGTTAAAGGACTCGGAGTCAGCCTTTCCTGGGACAGAGGTCCTGGCAGCTGTATTCCTATGATGTGAAGACCTAGCCTCAAAACCGCTAGCTTATTTTACACAGGCTAAACAGCCATCCATACTTTTGGCTTAGTCACTACTGAGCTGAGACTGCACTGCTCCAATGAAACAAGTTGCTGGCCAAACAGCTGCCGAAGACAGTTAGGACTCCCGGATGGAAGAAATAAGGGGCTGCAGGCATTTTTTAAACTCCTGTTTCACTCTTCAGCTTGAAATCCTCTATTATTCCTCTATATAGCTGAATGAGGAATGAAGCTGAACCAGGAGAACTGCTTACAAATACAAAATGAAAGGTGTGGAGGCAAAGCTTTTCTGACTCTCAAACATACCATGTAGGTAAAATGCATCCACATGTGACCAAATGATGTTAACTTGAACTAAATATAGTGCTTCAGGAGCTGGCCTGCTGTACTAGTGATGCTGAAGGAACAAAGGAAAAGATTGTAGTATCTCCCAGGGTTATCTAAACTGCCGTGTCTAATTTTGGCCTCCCTAGGTTTCTGGAGGTTGCTGTTAGCAAAAGGTAGCAGCGCAGTGGTGGATGGAGCAGTTCCCTTCTTGGCAGGTCAGCCAGAGAAGCCTGCTACAGTGCACGTCATCTCCCACCTCTGGGGCTGCCGAGCAGGTGAGCCAGCTGGATGCCACGCAGGAGGAAATTCCTGCAACCTTTGCTAGAGAGAAGCTTTAAATAACTTTCCCTTTTCCTGTTACGCCTTTAGTGTTTAGATGATGCAAGGACAAATCCTACTAATCCTGAGGGGTCGTCAGGTGCTATTTGGAAATATCTCAGTAGTCTTAGCCCCGGATGACCTTTAACTTGCACAGTGCTGTGCAGTCGCTGAGTGGTAGGAGAGAAGTGAAGCTTCAACTATTCCAAATCTAGCCCTGCAAGGGAGATGTGAAACATTGAGTTTGCTTAGCCCTAAGAAGTTCATCTCTATGTCCTCTCATTTTCCTCCCTCCTAGTTTGTGGAGGCAGGGAAAATGGGTGGGCAGGGAAAGGCAGAGTTGTTAGAGCTGAAGAGAGAAGGTGGACATGCCTAAAGGCGTAGGTACATGCAGGTCTGTGTTGACACGCTTTGAAGAGTTTATTGTATCCACTGAACTGGTTTGATAGTTAATGTGATTTTGGTCTCAGAGGCTGTCAACTTCATAAATTTTTAAAGTCGTTTCTTACTTCCAGTTTAATCATCCAGATGAATAGATTCTCCCCTGTTGTTTTAAAGGGGAAGGCAAGGGCTGGCTTGGTGATTTCTGGTAATTTAAGATCCAAAATAGCTTTAGAAGTTCATAAAACAATTTACCTTTTTTTTTTTTTAATGTTAAAAACTTTAAAGAACTGTTGCCAGTCGTGCCAAGTATTACAATGTGGTACTCTGCTGGGACTGTCAGAAAGTGAAAGACTACGAAAATAAGAATGACATAAAATAGTCTCCTTTAAAATCAGTTTAGCTTTTACATCATACATTGTGGTTAAAGACACAGGATTTAGGTATTAAAGTTGTGTTGTTTATAAACAGGATTGTAATGAGTTAACAGATGTCTTAAGTTTAAACTGATGCATTCCATGGATAAGTATTTAAATACACATTTCCCCTTGCTTGAGGGAGAGTCGTCCCTTTTAGGAGACTGGAGTTGGAGCAGTAGAAAGGTAAGCACAATTATAGTCACAGAGTTTCTTTATGTCCCAATATAGAACAAAAATATATTTCCAAACCTTAGAAGGCATTTGTGAATCAAGTTAACACTCAAGCAGCTCTGTCATGTTCCTTTGGTCAGTATTTTTTATTATGTTATTTGTAAAGCCTCTTATTGTCATGGGGCATCTCTTCATCCTATGCTTCAAAGTAAACCTTGTACTGGAGTAATCAGTGGGGCCAAACTAGGGTGGTTTAAATCTCTATTTTGGTAGAAATTACCCCTGTGTCATCTGCTTTAGTATCTCCTAGACCCTTTCTGGGTGTCTGCACTTGAGAAGATTGCTTTTGTCCTTCCATCTCTCTTTATGAGACTTGAATTCAAAACTCTCAGAGCGCAATTCAGAGACTTGATAAACAATCATCCTTGCTTATCAGCTTAGCAGCATGAGGCACAAACAAAGCACCCCAAAGGTGTTTTCGTAGCCCAGCGTGACTCAGGGCATTGCTAAAGTCTCTACCACATCAGCTCAAGCTAGCCCGTGGAAAACAAACTATATCTTAGAAGGAGGTTCATTTCAGAAGCTGATAGAGTCTGGGAGCATTCCAGAATTGGTTTAGTTTGCCTCTGGGAAGGCTTGAGTACCAGTAGCTAGGGAACAATTCAGTGACAGCAACAGCTTGTTTCTCAAAGATTTAACTCTGTATTTATGGTGCTTGCAGGGATAAGGAAATAGCTTCTCCTGATCACTTTGAATAAATGTTTCATGAACACATAAATAGCTAATGTAAAAGGAATTTAAATGTGTTATCCAGAAACAATTCACTCTTACTGAGTCTGAAAGAATAAGCAAAAAGGCAACAAAGCCACTCTGTAGTTAAAAATACTGCAAGCAACCATGTGCATCTTTGCACAGAAGATACTGCATGTGATTGTACTGGCCAAGCACAAACATCCATATATTAACTTTTTGTGCCATGAGCTGGCATTGGCAAATCAAAGTTAAGTTACCTTTTAAAATTACACCGTTAACATTACACTTCTGATTTATTCTCTCCTATTCACATTCTTCAGCCTCAGAGAAACGATACCTCTCGCGAATCAGGCCTCTTTCTCTCCAGGATTCAAAGTACCACACCTGCTTAGGCCACTAATACAGAGGGAACAAACCACGATAAATACACCAGTAATCTGTTAGTATATGAAGGCTGGGGCCTTTTGAGAAGGCGTTTAGGACTTAAACATAATAATTGTATAAGCAGGTGAAATAACCGCTGTTGCTTGCTGTCTCCAAGAAGGAATTTGATCTGTTATTTGGCACTGCATCTTCTAATGGGGACCTTAAGCATATTCAGTGGAGAAGAGGACCTTTTTGATTCTTATTAAGTTTTACCTTATATGGCAGCATTTATTTAATTTTGAACTATGTGGGAGGGTCAGGACTCCTTTGCGCTTACAAAAGAGTCACTACTCTGAAGTGCTGATAAATAAAAGGATATGTAGACAGAAGGGGACACAAAATTAACAGTACAGCTAAGTGATGCTAGTCAAGTCAATTAGTTTAAGTATTCTGGGATCATAGGTAGAAATTGATACCTCAAATTTAAGTTTTTCTCCCTGGTATAAGACCAGTCTTTCTTTGTGGACATAACCAAGAAGAGAACAGTACCTGTACCCAGTATATAATAACTGCTTTTGCACCTTGCTCAATCTGAAGTAAAAATGATCCAAAGAAAGAACTGGTAGGATGTCAAATCTGCCAGGTCACTTAAATTGTACCTCTTTTTAACTGGGGAAGTAATTCAGATCATTAAGGGGAGTAACAGTAAAAAACCTCAAGATAAAGCAACTTTTCTCTGGAACACACTTATCTTGAAATAGGGAAGCTGTAGAATTGGATGAATGATATAATTCACAAAGACCTTGTTGAACTCAGTGCCTGGAAACATTCGGGAATTACGTGAGTGACCTATTTTGATTTCACCAGAGGATGAAGTGGCTGCCTAGTCAGTCACCTTTGTACAGAAGTTGTCCTGATTAACAGGCATCACAATGGGAGCAGCTGGAACTACTAAACTTATCACATACTAGTGGAACTGCTTTTTCAGTGGCAGCATTTGCATTTAAATGAGGAAGTCAGACAGGTTGCAGTGCAGCGGTGGTTCCAAAGTACAAAGACAGCATTAATCACTGAAAAGAGAAAACAGCAATGCCTACCCAATTCTACAGCCACGTCTGGAATATTCACCTGTAAGAGAGATGCCATCTTGTTACTTGAGCTGTAACCCAATAGATCCTCAAAATACGACTCAATTCCTATACAAGAGACCTTGCCTTCCTACTCAAGCAACAAAATTTTAAGCTCCCCTTCTTAATTTTGTTAATTGTTAAATGACAGGAGGCCAATTTCAGACAGAAAATCTTCAACATCTCAAAGCTTTCATGAAACTAATTTGTTCAGAGCCACAGAGAGTTTAAGCACAGGCAATCATCCTCCACTTTCACCAAAAGGCACTGATATAGTCTGAGGTGTTTTGATGAAAGAAGTGATTTCTTCTTATTTTCATCCCTGCTTTGTTGAAAGAATGTAATTATTCCAATACAAGTTACAAATTGTAGAGAAAAAACAAACCAACAAAAAACCTTTGAAATATTTTTAAAGTTACTCAGTACTGAAGAATACAGTGGACGATCTTATTTTTCCATTTTTTGCTAGCCAATGAATATAATTTGAATTCTCACAGCCAAGCTGGAATTTTTCATGAACTACCAAGGTACAAAAAATGCTTTGTGGACTGGTTTGTATGCATTTGTAAATGCATTTCTGCCCTTTACCAAAAGAGATCAGTATCAGCGTTTTCAGATTCTATATAGCAAAGTTCACAAAAATTCTTGTTTATCTTAACTATTTGGAGTGAGATTATATCAAGTCCTCGGAGGGCACAGCGTGAAGCGGTGACAAAAATGACATCCCAATTAGGGAATGGGTTGCAACACGGCTAGAAGGCAAAATTTTCCCAGTAAGGCAACTTAAGAAAATGATCCAGATTATTTTTAAAAAATAAATAAGCAAGTACTGATAGGTGATCAAGTAATCAAACAGTGACCATTTGTATATAGCGGAGCATTTCCAAGTTTAGTATCTGACACATAAGGTCTGCAGAAGCACTAGTATCTTTTGGTCTGTTTATTCATGTTTGTTCACGATCGCCACGTGGAGATCACTTGACTTGAAACCGTCAGAAGAGTGTCAGCATCAAAGTATTAAAGCACCGGTGCCACACATGCTATACTGCCTTTGCGCGTACTTAAACCCTTTGACTTCTCCCTTAGGGACAGGTGATGTACGATATAGTTGCATACTTAGAGATGAAAGGCTAACCAGTGATTTATTTAACAGTCTAGATAGTACAATGAATCCACCTGGTTTTTTACCTCTAAGAACTTGGCTCAGATGTAACTCCACGTCACACTAATATAAAAGTTACTCTAAGGTGATCATGACACCTTTTTTAAGTAGATTAGGGATAAACTTGACAAGCATTCTCTAGTTTGTGCTCAAGAAGCTAAATGACAAAGCCAGGAATATTTCCACCTAGACAGATTAAAGTATTTTTGAACTCTAATGGGGGGGGGTGCGGGCAAAGGGAAGAGGGCTGAGACAGCACCGGTCCCTTTCCCATGACTTAAGATATGTGCCCTGAATACTAAGTCCACGTTCTCCAACACTTTTAAAGACTCTTTTCTAATGGCTTGTGGTACTTCATATAAATCTTATCTTTGAAGAGCATCAAGTCTGGGATCTACTATGGAAGTAGAAGCAGTGCACTCAATACTAAAATAGCACCTGCCATCTGGATGCTGCAGGTGTATGCAATATAAGCTTTGGATGGAGATTACAGTGTTCAGTTCTACGCCAAAGTAAAAACTCTGCTCAGTCAGCAGGCAGGCATGTCTGAAGGAACACGGGCTAAAAAACTGTAGCGTTCAAATCTAAACCCAGAGGAAATCAGATAGCATCAGCTTTCATGTATTCAGTGAGGCTTCATGTAATTAACTGTTCCAGAAAGGAATGGAAAAAACTGATTGTTTGCAGAAGTAATTTAACACATCTTAGACTGCATTGCCTTGTCCCAGAGATTAGAAGAAATTTCTGCAACTTCAGTAAAGAGTCACTCCAGCAGATAGCTTTAACACTCCAAGGCCGGAATGGATAAGGCTACAATACACATTGTCCTCTCTAGAGGGAGGAAGTTAATTTCCAGCCTCTGAGGCCCATTATAGCTCAAAATTCCAGATGGCCCGTATTTATTTCGGTCAACTTCAGTTTCTCTGCTTTGCTCAAAGTCTATTTTAAGTCATTCCATCTTTAAAGGAAAAATTTCCTCTGGAGTTTCACAGAGATTAGACCCAATGAACTTCTATTAGAACAACTCTACCTGTTGCATGAGTGGATTCCCTAGGATTTTAAAATCTTGTAACTTACTACAAGGACACAAAGTACAAAGAAATATCATACACACTACCAATGCAGGTCTTATCTAAGCTAGATGATGGTGACTGGAGAAAATGCTAGAATAAAGCTAAAAGAAAGCAACAGTTGTTCTATAAAGAGAGGCACTGATTGTTAGCCATATTCTTCAGGCCATTTTAGTTTAATTACATTTCATTTTACTGGCTAACTTTTTGATGAAGTAAATTTAGAGACTTCTTTACGTTTTTTCAAAAACCCTAGAACTCAATTAACAGGCTTTGTCAAGACTTGGACTTCAAAGTCCTGACAGAGTAGTTTAGAAACTTAAATAAAGCAGCCCATTGTACACTATAGAAAGCTGCAGTTTCCACCTGAACTTTAACTCAGCCAGTTTAGCAGGTGTTAGGATGTAATTGTCATTACTTTTACTACGCCTGTATTAAACCGTATCAGTTAGTTTAAGTTAAGATTGCACTTTTAAATCCCATCCCAGAACATGCAAATAAAATGTTATACATCAGTTTTCTGCAATTCAGAAGGCAATTCTGAAAAAAAACCAAAACCAAAACCAAACCAACC
The DNA here is from genome assembly GCF_000699145.1 of Aptenodytes forsteri. NCBI lineage: Eukaryota > Metazoa > Chordata > Aves > Sphenisciformes > Spheniscidae > Aptenodytes > Aptenodytes forsteri. The sequence continues at coordinate 1,727,356 of NW_008794630.1, read as the reverse complement.
AACAAACCCAAAAAAACCTTAAGTCCCCTGTGAATTCAGGGCCTCAAAAATTATTTGTTTGTCACTTCAGGTAAATTTCTGCATTCAGCCCATTTTGGACCTCACAGTTTACAGTAGTGATGCAACTCCAACAGCTCTCTCATCAGCTTACCATTTCTCTTTGCAGCTGCAGATTTCTTTGATTTTGACCTAATGTTTTAAAATTAACTAGAAAAAATTATTTCCTCAATTATTAGATATTGAGGTAGGTCCCAGATCACAGTGACCTGGTTTTCATAAAATATAATCACTGTTTCGAGAGTTAGGCATTTTATAATACTTTATGACAAAAAACAGACTCCCAAACATAAAGATCTTCTGAATTAAAAAAGTATTTCCTACAGGCTCAAACCTTTCCTTCCTCTCTACCCCTCCATAGGGAAGTCCTAGGGGTTAACAAAAGTTCAGGAATTTAAAATTTTTTGTCCGTAGTAACATAAGCACCTTGCAATCTTGAAGAAGGACATTTAGTCATAGATGGAAAGGAATTATTAAAGTTACTGACCTGGGTAATACAACATTTGGTTACATTCAGAACACTACGCCCGCAGGCTAGTTCTGTAGAAGAAAGGCAAAGCAAGACCCTTGACCCTGGGGAAACTGGATTATTTGCTTTTCCTCCTCTTAAAGCCATCTTACTGAAGTATGCTCATGAAGGAAGGGAGCTGGACTTTCTAACTGATTTAGCAAAAAATGGCAAAGAAGATATTTCTAAACCTATCATTTCATTCCTACTTGTTTTCACAAAAGTTTTAAAAGAAACAGGCACAAAGCTCCTTCGGCGATTAAATCTCTGGTGTCAGTTTGCCTGTGCTGTGCAGAACTGTGGGAGGAGCAGGCTATAAAGCTTCCGTACCAGGTGGGTAGAATTTGTTTGAATGAGGGCTAAGGAACAGAAAGGACAGGGCTCGAGCTTGGGCTGCTTCATATCAGGCTAAAATTCTTAATTCTGCCTTTCTTTCTTTTTTTTAAATTTTATTTTTACTTTTTCTATTTAGAAACAGGTGTCTTGAATAGATCAGTACTAGTAAGGGAAGCAGAATGGATAACCTGTTAGGCTTCTTGTCTTTCTCCGATTTCTCAACTTTTTTTCTTTGCTTATTTAAAACATTTCTGTCTATCAAGAAGGGCTATCATCTGTCAGCTCTTTCTTTTGAACTGCCAGACACTAATCTCAAGTCTGGATCACACTGACTCATGAAGAGAGATAAAATTATCACCTTTGAATCACTTGACTGAGCAGTGACCTAGTGGAATAGGAATACAAGTTTAAAAGGGTGCTGAAGTACCAGGTGTTAAGAAGACTACATGGGGTGATGCAAACAGCGTAAGTTAAATTAAACATGCAAATCTAGCCCCAACATTTGGACAGTAGTCATTCTGGTGGGTATGGGACATTCCTGTGTGTGTGTGTTCAGGCTGAGCAAAGCACCTGGACGCCTATTATCAAAAATGCTTCTGTGCTTTTTAGTTTGCTTTTTTTGGCCCATGCGATGCTCCCATAAACTGTACCAGGTTGCAGCACTCTGCCTGCCATCTCAAAATAGCAAAGCGAGTCCCGTGTCTGAAGATCCGTGCTTTGAAGCTCTCCTCCTTTTGTCTTCAAGTGAGAGCTCTGCCAGGGATGCAGAAATACTTCCACTTCACTAATTTCACCATTAGATGTCTCTGACCGATCATCATTACTCCAGCCAGTCCTGCCTTTGTAGTGCAGGCAGCACTGCGTCATACCTGCATTCAGTGTCACGATGACAGCCCTGGAGAACTTGCGGGAGGTTAGGTGCGGCTTTGGAGAGGTGACCAAGACAAAGAGGACTGCTGATTTCCTTCCCTGCTCTGCAGGTGGGAAGCAAAGGGGGAGTTCAGGAAAGCAGCAAACTCGTTTGCCAGTCCCAAACGTTACTAAAGTGTTATCCTCGGTGTATAGCATTTGATCCTCTGTTTAATAAATGCTTCTTTGCTTAATGCTAATACGTGTTTGTCTACTTAATGCCCTGAACATAAGAACGGCTAAATGTGATTATTTTTAAAATAGTACCCGACCACCTTTTAAGTATGAGTTTGAGTATGCCTGGATTAAGTTTACTGCATATAGTGATTGCCCTGAGTGCAGGAAGAAGCAGAACTTGCTTATCAGGGAGGAAAAAAAGAGGGTTCTGGGCAGGATTGCAGGTTACATTTTGCGGAGATTTGCTTTGTTGTCTAGAGATGGGAGCAGATCAGGGCTGCTTCTTCCGTGCCTCAAGCCTCTGGGGGAGACATCACTGTGTTGTTGGGGGACGAGGCTTCTGGTTATTCTTGCTGTTTGCTAGTTGAAGGCTGCTGGATGCCATTCTGGATGACTGTACATGCAAAGGACTTTTGAGAAAATGAGGTATTCCTTTTAAACATGTAATCACATGAACATGTACCTCTCACTGTTGAGACTGTGGCTTGTCAAAATTACTTAAGCCCTAACAGAGTCCTGTCAGGTAAATACTGTTACTCCACTGGCAGATTTTGGAATACAGCTTCACATCCCTGAATTGCATTCATTGTCTTCTCACCGAAACAAATCTGGTTCAACTGTTTATATGTATGTTATGAATCCGTCTGCATTTGTTTCTGTAATCACCTATTAGCTGTGTAGTAGTATACATAATAATAACAAGCCATTGGTTACAAGTCAGCATTCATTTCAATAATGACGTCAGTTATTTTCTAGAGGGCTAACAGAGTGAGTGACAATTTTGACAAATTTTTGTTCTATGAGCAAACACAGAGAACAAATTCAGATTCAGCTTTTTAAATGAAAGAAAATGGGAGGAAATATCTATTAAAAGGAGTCAACAAATGCAAATTCTGAGTGAATGTCGCCTTTATGGTAATGTTGCTGTTTGCCTTTGTAAACAGGACTATTATATTTTTATATAACCCACTTAATTTTTTTTGCTCTTTGGTTTTTCAAATATTGTTCTCACTGTTTAAATTTGTATATATGAGACCGTGCATATGGCTACATACATAGCAACGTAGAATAAAGGGTAGAAAGTTTTGCTGTGCAGAAGAGAAGAGATTTGCTATTAGTCATCTCTTAAAATAAGATAAAATAGTCCTAAAGAAGGCAAATTCATTTTATTCTATATGCCTTTGTGCCATTCACCTTGGGGAAAATGAAATAGAATGCTCTTGTGATTATAAAAATAGCAGAGAAGTAGGATTACTGTGGTAGAACTTAAACTTACACCACTGTAATTCGAACCTATTCGTTTCCTTTTTCATCTAATATTTCTAATTTATAGTCCAAGTAGGCTATAAATACTTGGAATTGTTTATCAGTGAAGTCATCACCAGAATGGCCACCTCATGGAATTAGTTCCTAATGAGATTATTAGGCCTATGTTTATTTTGTGGGCTCTGAATAGCCGACATAAACTTAGACATTGTTATTTTACTGTCAAGATTGTGTCTGAAGCTCATTTTCTTTTCCAAGACTTTAAATCTAATATAGCAGAGCTCCCAGAAAGTAACAGGACTATTTGTGTTGTAGAAATCTTCATTATGCAGTGGGGAAAAATGATCTCAACCAAGTTGCCAGCCGACTCCATGCTTTATAGTAATCAAACAAATAAAACACAACACAAAAATCAAGAAGAGAAGTGGGTTTTGTCTTTTTTGATACATTTTCATAGAGCCTTGTTGTAAAGAATAACTTACTTCACCAGTGAGGTGAAGTCCTCTATGGATGAACAGGGTTATGCAAGAATTGTGCATGATGATGATGATGATGATAAAGTGGAGCACAGCAGTGTTTGAAAAAATCTCACAATGACACTAGTCAGCAGTTTAGATGTGGAAGTGATGAAAGAGTCTGTCTCCGTGTAAAATCACAAGGGAAATTTTGCAAAAGCAGTGTATAATTACGCAAGCAGCAATTTTCAGTGCCATTTCTTTTTAATACATTTGACTTGTCTATGGAATTTTTTTAAATGCAGTTGATCAGAACGCTATTTAGGCCTGATCTGAAAGATTGTATACACTCGGCACTCTGTTATATGGCACCGGGACATTACAGGCTGCGTGGAACATAAGAAGTGCCATGCTGTACGAGACCTCTGGGTCTCACTTCCATTAAAGTGTCTCTGACAGATCAGAACTAGATACCTCAGAAAACCACGCAAGAAATCCTTTGAGCCACAAAATCGCAATTGACCAGAGAGGTTGTTTTATCAAATCAACCACCAACTGTCTGTGATTACGTTCTAGAGATTGAATAGTTATCTTTTATCTTTATCCTTACTAATACAACTAATACCCTGTTGCCATCTCATACACCTCCTTAAACCCTGCAGTGTACTTTAATAAAATGTGCTGGTAAGGAACCGTCCTTCAGAATTTCCTGTGCTCATTTTTGGAGCGTGCTGTTTCAGAATTATTTCAGTTTCTATCAGCACTGTTACGTGCTCGGTCATTGCAGACGTATGGCATCATCCCTATACCCAGGTTGAGCTTTAACCAGGATTGATTTGGTCCATCAGTTATTAATTTGTTTTGCAGAGCATTTCCTTAGTCAGATGTCTTTGAAGGAGGTCTCACTGACAATGCAGGATAAGCAGAGATTTTTGCCTAACCAAAAATCCCCTTGATTATTTTATTCTGTTTTGAGGTGTGAAAGCTCTTTGAACTTGGACTTTTTCTCAGTAGAGCCGAGTTATTGGAGAATCGAATTCACATCAACAAAAAGCCATAGATGACTTTTGTTCCAGTTTTTCCAGGATCTGTTCCGCTTACCAAGGCCTTGTGTATACAAAGAGCAAAGTTAAAGGAAGTCCTCAGTATAATGTGATTGTCAAGTAATTTATTCAAGATGGAATTACATCTCTTTCCAGATACGGTTTAACATTCATACTGGTGTAACGCCACATCCTCCAGTGAGGTTTATATTGGTGGAAAATGAGCACCTTGTTTTCCAAGGCATGCTCCTTCTACCACTTGTTGATTGGTTTTGTATCATTTTGTGTTATTGTTTCTTTTAAGAATGAACTTGGGAATAATTATTGCCTTTAAGCATGGAGTTTCCTAGTAGCCTTTTTTTTTTTTAAAAAAAGAAGCATTTAGTTTAATTGTGAGATTAATAGGCAGGAAAAGGAGATACAATAAGAGATAACGTGTTCATATTTATAAAATCTTTAGACAAGCTTGAGTGAGTTCTCTAATTAACCACAGGAAGACTATATGGCTGCTGAATAAATTAGCAGAAAAAATAAAAACCATAGTCGATTAGAATGCCTGAAACCAGGTAATGTATTGTTGGTCTTGCAGAAAGTGCTCACATTGGACAAACGGTCCGGAGAACCTAAAATGAAGGTCTCATTCCTTTTTGCTTGTGTGAGCATACTATCAAGTTGAGTTACACTGCGATTTACCGTGATGTAAGAGGAAATCAGGTCTACACTTCTTGCAAACTTAAGGCAGTCCATTAACTCTATTTTAGCTCAGTAAATTTGTTCTATTTAATGGTATTTTAAGTCCATTTTAGAAATAGAAGAAAAACCAGGGAATCACTCTTTAATGAAGGCAGTATCAGAATTTTTGGAGACTGAATTACCATACTACGAGTGCTACGTTAACAGACCACTATCTGAAAAGTACCCACCTGCCCATTTGTGGTATAGAGAATGACATTTATTGACCCCTTCCTCAAAATGCTGTGTACAAGACATTATAGATACGGCAATTTCCTTAACGGCTTCTTGTCCCCTGGAAAAAAATTAAAACCTGAAACCCATCAAGAAGGTGATTTGTGGTGCAGTTCCTGAGCATCAGTACATTGCAGTTATATCAGGCACAACTGTGGTAGTTGCTGCATCGAGTGTCCCTGAAAAGCTGCCAAAATGAATACTCAGCTTCTCGGAAGAACTAACAAAATGGCTACTATAGTCAAATGTCTCAAGATACTGCCCTCTTCGCTGGCCTTTGGATGCGGAAAACAGCTGTTACTAGGCAAATCCCTCATGAGGAAGCCCCAGTTTCTAGGAGAGGCGTGCAAACATTGAAAGAGCAGGACTGTCTGTCTGGATTGCCTACCTGTCTTTTGAGAGCAAATCTGAGCTGTACGCTAGAGAAATATTCCTGATTTGGAACCAAGCCCTAGAAATGCCACGGAGTAGATGATACTAAAATGGCTTTGTGAAGCTGAGTTTTTTACTATGTAGATGAGATTTTCTCATCACAATGTAGCTCTTCCATTTGTATGCTTGATTTCAACAGAAGGGAAGAAAGAAGTGAATCACAGAAACATACCGTCATTAGAGGTGGGATACGTATCATCAAGGATGCATATCATCATACCCTGAGCTCTACTTCTTCCATGATCAAAGAGTTGGCCTCCAGTTTTAAGAACTGTTAGTGAAGTGGCTTTCAGGCAGCATGCTTAAGAAATTGGCTATATCTCTGTGCGGTAACAGGGAAAATGGAGCGCATAATGCTGGACTTCTGAAAATGTACTTTCAGTGTTACGGATCAGTGGGACTGGGAACGTATCTGGATTATTACACGCTTTACAGATACGTCCCAGATACTGTACAGAGTGGAGCACTCACAGTTACTTCTGAGAAAGTTATTTCTTCAAAATCAGTACGTACAGATGAGGAACTCTTAGTTCTCATTTCACAGTGAATGTTTTTAAAATCACTTGTTACATGAGAACACAGGGTGCCATCTCATACCCAGCTGCTGCTACATTTAGCGTCCAGCATTTTATAGTACCAGAGGTTTCAGAGAAAGGTGCAAAAAATTGCAGAGAGGATGAAAATGTAATAAGCAACTTTTGGGAAAGTTTCTCTCATGTATTCTGACTTTGAATCCCAAGGGGTTTCTATTTCTCCTCTAATATTGTATTTCTTTGACCCCTTCTAAATGTGGATGTTCTAATTATCCACGCAAATGTTCAGTTCTCTTTTGGCTCTTACTGAATTCCTGCAGGTCACCAGCTCTGGCTTGTAATTTCATGAGTCACTGCTGAATATGCACAAATGTTGGTAGTTAGGACAGTCTGACCCTTGGCTTCCAGCACAGCAATATTCCACTCACTCTTTTAAGAGATTACTTCAAAGAAACCCTTTCTCTTAGATATCTCATGCAGTTTTGTCATTATTTGAAATTATAAATGTATTTACCTTTCAAAAATGGTTTGGTGAGGCAGTGGGTTTACTCTTGGAGCAATGGAAGCGCAGTCCACAGAACAGGCTCGCTCAGTGTGACAAGCGATGCATTTTAGAAATAGAAGAAAAACCAGGGAATCACTCTTTAATGAAGGCAGTATCAGAATTTTTGAATTACCAATTACCATACTACGAGTGCTACGTTAACAGACCACTATCTACCCACCTGCCTACGAGTGCTACGTTAACAGACCACTATCTGAAAAGTACCCACCTGCCCATTTGTGGTATAGAGATTTGCTGAATGACATTTATTGACCCCTTCCTCAAAATGCTGTGTACAAGACATTATAGATACGGCAATTTCCTTAACGGCTTCTTGTCCCCTGGAAAAAAATTAAAACCTGAAACCCATCAAGAAGGTGATTTGTGGTGCAGTTCCTGAGCATCAGTACATTGCAGTTATATCAGGCACAACTGTGGTAGTTGCTGCATCGAGTGTCCCTGAAAAGCTGCCAAAATGAATACTCAGCTTCTCGGAAGAACTAACAAAATGGCTACTATAGTCAAATGTCTCAAGATACTGCCCTCTTCGCTGGCCTTTGGATGCGGAAAACAGCTGTTACTAGGCAAATCCCTCATGAGGAAGCCCCAGTTTCTAGGAGAGGCGTGCAAACATTGAAAGAGCAGGACTGTCTGTCTGGATTGCCTACCTGTCTTTTGAGAGCAAATCTGAGCTGTACGCTAGAGAAATATTCCTGATTTGGAACCAAGCCCTAGAAATGCCACGGAGTAGATGATACTAAAATGGCTTTGTGAAGCTGAGTTTTTTACTATGTAGATGAGATTTTCTCATCACAATGTAGCTCTTCCATTTGTATGCTTGATTTCAACAGAAGGGAAGAAAGAAGTGAATCACAGAAACATACCGTCATTAGAGGTGGGATACGTATCATCAAGGATGCATATCATCATACCCTGAGCTCTACTTCTTCCATGATCAAAGAGTTGGCCTCCAGTTTTAAGAACTGTTAGTGAAGTGGCTTTCAGGCAGCATGCTTAAGAAATTGGCTATATCTCTGTGCGGTAACAGGGAAAATGGAGCGCATAATGCTGGACTTCTGAAAATGTACTTTCAGTGTTACGGATCAGTGGGACTGGGAACGTATCTGGATTATTACACGCTTTACAGATACGTCCCAGATACTGTACAGAGTGGAGCACTCACAGTTACTTCTGAGAAAGTTATTTCTTCAAAATCAGTACGTACAGATGAGGAACTCTTAGTTCTCATTTCACAGTGAATGTTTTTAAAATCACTTGTTACATGAGAACACAGGGTGCCATCTCATACCCAGCTGCTGCTACATTTAGCGTCCAGCATTTTATAGTACCAGAGGTTTCAGAGAAAGGTGCAAAAAATTGCAGAGAGGATGAAAATGTAATAAGCAACTTTTGGGAAAGTTTCTCTCATGTATTCTGACTTTGAATCCCAAGGGGTTTCTATTTCTCCTCTAATATTGTATTTCTTTGACCCCTTCTAAATGTGGATGTTCTAATTATCCACGCAAATGTTCAGTTCTCTTTTGGCTCTTACTGAATTCCTGCAGGTCACCAGCTCTGGCTTGTAATTTCATGAGTCACTGCTGAATATGCACAAATGTTGGTAGTTAGGACAGTCTGACCCTTGGCTTCCAGCACAGCAATATTCCACTCACTCTTTTAAGAGATTACTTCAAAGAAACCCTTTCTCTTAGATATCTCATGCAGTTTTGTCATTATTTGAAATTATAAATGTATTTACCTTTCAAAAATGGTTTGGTGAGGCAGTGGGTTTACTCTTGGAGCAATGGAAGCGCAGTCCACAGAACAGGCTCGCTCAGTGTGACAAGCGATGCACCTGTGTCTCTTACTGCCCCACCAGTTTTCCTTTCCCCGGGGGAGCTCCTTTAAAGCTTCAGGTGTAGCTAATCCAGAGTCATTACCTATCACAGGATCTGTGAAAAGGAGGGGTTGGCTTGAAATTACTCTTCAGACGTGATCAGACTGTTCTGGAAGACTGTTCTGCTCAGGTGTGTAGTAAAAGCATTAATCTGTATTGGCATTAATGGTATTATTAGTGATAGGACAGTAAGAAGCTTATAATGTTATCTGTATCATATAAGGCTATAGATAGAGGATGTAAACCTTGCTGAATGACTGGTTGTGCTCTTTTGTAATTCATAGCTTCCACTAGAAGCTTCTTACTTAATTTCAAAGCATTCAAAACCCTGATTGAGAGATGCTCTTGGTTATTTAGGGACATAGAGTGTTTTTGGACAGGTTTGGATCCTGTGCCTGGTCAAAGGACTGTCTGACCTCGGACTGTTTAATTTTTCTTTCTTTTGTTTATGATAACCAATTCCCAAAGGCAAAGCCATTGTTTGTATTGTTTTGCTGAGTAGTTCTAGGAGACGCCTAACCAAGCTGATACACCAGAAGTAGCTGTATATATTTAATATATTGCTATATGGTTTCAGTTGAATGGATTCACTTGCTGAGCAGCAATTGAAAGTGTTTCTAACCTGTGATCTCGTAGGTATTAGAAGTATGTGGAATGGAGGTGACAGTGAATCAGGTATTGCCCTTCAAGAGTAGTTTCAATTAAGTCTTTGAAAACAGTGTATTTTTCCAGTGCTTTTCAGACTGAAGCACTCTTCTCTATAAAATTCCTTGTAGTAAAAAGGGTAATTTGCCCTGCTCTGGAATGCAGCCTCTTCTAGAGTGCAACGTGGCTTGCATTACTACATGGCAGTTGTTTGAGGAGAGTAGGTGAAGAAAATGGTTTTAACTAGAAACGCAGGAGGAGGGAAGGCAAAATAATCCCTTATGATTTAATTCTGCAAGGGGCAGAAGGAAATTCTCTGTAGTCACTCGGGGCCTACTTGCTCGTTTGTAGATCTACAGGGCCAGGAGGGTCCATTAGATCAGCTAGACTGACTTGGTGTATTACAGACCCTAGAATACGCAGGTGCAGTGATTTGCCATGTGGAGTTAATCGGGCAAGCTGGGCTTCAGACAAGAAATGGCCAGGACCTGAGATGAGCTGTGATATTTAGGTAAGGAGTGTGCAAAGCAACGGCCCAAGGCAGATCCAGTCACTGTCGTTCCTCAACAGAAGATTTGCTGTGCGAAGCTGAATACTCATCTTTCCTTCTTAGTCCCAGTCAATGACAATGGCTTTTGCTGAGAACACGCTGCCATTCTGTGTAGTCGCTGTGAATCTTGGTAAAAGCAAATGCCACCTGGGTATTGATGGTTTGGTGGGGCTTTTTAATCCCCTCCCCCACTGTGATGGGAATGTAGTTGGGAGTGCTGTTTGAAATTTAGTAGAGAGCTCATTTTACTCTGCATTTTATGAGCTTATAACCTTAACAAATCTGTAGGAGCCATTTACTGTCAGAAAGATAAAATTATCATTCGTAGACTTAATATTTCGAAAAAGTGCTTTTTTTGGTCCCCTTTGCTACCTTTTTATAGCTCATAAAGAATGATTTGGTTTTCCTCCTTTGTTTCTGTTGTAGTTTATGAACCTGCCAGCTAATAAAATTTCAGGAAAATCTAATTCTACTGAAAAGTTCAATTCAATTTTTTTAATAGGAATTTTATTTGAACACCCTTGTTTTAACATAGCTGCCAGCAACATGAGCAGTTTTAGGGTTTGCTGGAGAACACATTTCATTTCTCATTCAAAAGATGTGCTGGATTTTAATAACTTCCAAGGGCAGGAGTTGATACTAAAAAGGCATACTGCTGCTGCCTGCACAAAAGCCTCTAGGCACCCTAACAAAAGCATTGCCAGCAATAAGATTGCAGCAAGGACATTGTGCTTTTGAGTCTCTATACTGTGGAAGCGAAGAAAAATAACGGAATTCTCTTAGAATCATTCTTTCTCAGTGTACGCCAGCCTTCTGAATTTATGAATAAAAGGTATTTTTCCATTGCACAAAGACCCTTGTAAAAACCAGGAATCCCCCGGCACGGACTCATCTCAACACCTACTGTCATTTTGGGTGTACTGAGAAAGGCCAGAAAGCATTGTATGCTTCATGTTAGCCGTTCTTGGGGATTATCTGCTGCTGGCCTCTGTGTTCAGGGTGAAGTTGCAACAGCCCTAAGGCTGCTGGCTCCCAAGTAAGTCAGAAGTCATAGTTTTGTCTGAATTGATGAACAATGCAAAGGTGGCTTACGGCTATTTTTGCCTTCCCCATTCTAACTGTGATCTTGGACTGATGAGTGCTTTTTGTCAAAGTCTTTCAGAGAATGCTCAGCTGAACATTTTATAAAAATATGTTTGGTTTGGTATTTATGTGCTGTGGGTGGTATCCTAAGACACCTGGCAGAGGACTGCACGTTTCAACAGAAGATCAGAAATGATGATATAATTAACTTAACAAAATTAACTTCACAAAATACTGCAAATTTTCACTCAAGTTCCTCCTATTTCCAAATGCCTAAAAGAAATAAATAGTTTTCAGATACTTTGCACTTTTAGAATATGTATTGTCCCATCTATAGACTAACTAGGGTTTTGTTCACTCTTTTACCCTAGTACAGTCGTACTTCCAGTTTCCTCTACACATCCCTCTTGGCTTTCTAGAGTAGTCTGACTGCCTAGCCAAGCTGATTGCTTAATGCTTTGGTAGCAAAGTTTGCATTTTGCATAAAACTTTTTGTTGTTATAGTTGATTGGTAACAGAATTTGCCTTATCTGGTGGTTGGTGGAAAAATCAATATATACCGTGTGCTGATGTCACCAGTGACTTCTACAGCATCGGTGTAAGGAGTTCAGAGAGTGCTTTCTTCTTCGACATCGGGGAGTTGAGATGTGCAGATTCTTTTACAGAAGGGATATGGAAAAGGTTAGTCTTTTTGGATTAACCTCTGCCTTAGGAATAAAGCGCAGTCAAATGCTGCTTTCTCTAGCGTTGGGTGAAAAAAAGAGTTCTTTGTACCCCCCACCCTCAATGAACTCGGAAACCCCAAAAACCTACAGGCTATCCCCCAGCATCCCGTCTGGTTCTTGTGTTCGCTCTTGTGCGTAAGCTGTGTCTGAGTTGATAGTGAGTGTTATTTGTGTTCACAGTCACTGTTTATCTGTCTGGTATCATTTGCAATGTTCCTTTCAGGGGCATGGTACTTCAGACATACATACCAACCTGGTGTCGTGCGTTGTTTTGTACAGTACCCTGTGCACATGAAGTAGGAAATGGAAAGTTCTTGTTTCTCTTTTTTCATCCTGATCACCCTTTTCCACCTCATAAATCACTGAAACTTTCAACAATCACTTCTGTATTGACTTTTGGCACAATGTCAGTGCGTTCCCACAGTTGGCTGTACCGCTTTCTGGTTTCCTTGGCAGTTGTGCTAGATGCACAGACATCAATTTGTGGGGCTTCTTGGAGGGAGACTGAGGTGAACCTCAGCATTGACTAGGTTGTATCCTGGAGGATGTTGCAGCATCTTGATGCAGAATCAATGATACGCTGCTTCTCAGCTGTTTCTGCCAATACTTTCACATCTGGCATCAGGGAATTAAGAGCTGTCAGTGAACCACTGAACCTGTGGTATCTCCCAAGATCCTTCTTCTATGCAGTCCCGCAATTTGAGGCTGAGGTTGCACTTTCTAGGCTGCAGTGTCTACCGTGCTGTCTTGCAATCTTAAATAGCATTTAACACCCTTTAAATAAAGCTCCCTGAAAGCTTTGGATCAGCTCCTTCTTTGTGGTCTGTGTCGCTCAGGTGTTCACAGTGCAAGATCTGAAAGTACGTTCTTAGTCTTGATATGTCACAGATTACTGAAAGCTCCTTAAATTAAAGCCCTAAACTTTTACAGTGCGGTACGTATTTCTGAGCCATATTACCTCTGTTTGTACAACAGGGATATGGTGCAACACCGGTCAAACTTCCAGCATCTTGTTTTAATAGGGTGAAAACTACGAATAATTATTTGTTGGAGAGTAAATTTCTTTGGCTTTTGCATGTTGTAGATAGGGGATGCATTTTGGCATATCTACTTATGGATATTTATGATATTCCATCTCTCCTTTTTCTTAAGGCAGTGACAATGAGAACAATGATATTGTTTCCTTTTATTCCTCAAGCATGTGTGTTGTTTGTTTGTTTTAAATAACACATTGAGAATCAGCCTGGGCAAATATCCCTATAGGTGCAGCGGCTTACATATGTGCACCAAAATAAAACAAGCTGATATAGGAAATCCGAATAAAACCCCTTGCCATAGGGTCAGCTGGGAGTGACAGCGCTGTGCCAGTGAACATGCTTCCTTTTCACAGGAGTGTCTTGTATTTCTGTTCGATTTTCCGTTTGACTAGTGAGGTAGTAGCAATAGATTCAGGCCATGAAAGGTGTTTAGGCCTGGTTCAATCAAACCAACTGTTGAAATCACGGCTATTTCTCAAAATACCTGTTCAGCACACCCTGTTCATGCTATCAGGAAATTCTTGGAGGTGAAGAAATGTACACTGAGAACCTGACCTAATGCCAGATTTCCCTGTTCGTCAACACACCCCGCGTGGTTCAGCTGCTGAGCTGCAGTGTTCTGTAGTCTCACGTTAGCAGGGTTTGTATGTCAGATCTTTACATGTCAGATCTTTACATGTCACACATAGGGAAGTGAATGAAATCTAGTGCAAAATCTGTAGCTCCCTATGTGTTGGAACCAGAAAGATGTATTCTCTTGAGAATAAATTTGTAATGTTTTGCAGAGAAGGTCAGTTTTGTTTTGTTTCCGAGTTATATAAGCATTCGACAATGTTTGCCTAAAAGAATAGAAGTAAAAGTTAAATGGGATGAATGTCCCGTGCTGCTTCATTATACACAGCGACATATAGTTCTTGACTATAATTAACACAAAATAATTGTAATCAGGATATTATGGTGATGGTTTAGGAGTTCTGAGAAATATTCTTTTACACTGTAGTTGGCTCTTGGATTCATCTTTGCCATGGCCTTGTTGCAAATCAGCGTTTGCCTAAAAGAATAGAAGTAAAAGTTAAATGGGATGAATGTCCCGTGCTGCTTCATTATCGGAACAACTATTACTAGTAAAATGTCTAAAACTACAGCGACACATAGTTCTTGACTATAATTAACACAAAATAATTGTAATCAGGATATTATGGTGATGGTTTAGTGGAGTTCTGAAATATTCTTTTACACTGTAGTTGGCTCTTGGATTCATCTTTGCCATGGCCTTGTTGCAAAGAAGATCAGTCAGCAATAAGTGTTTATAAATGACCAAAATCTGTTCAAATACTAAGAAGCAAGATAATAGATCTGAAGAAAGTCTGTTTTAAGGGAGGAACTTCCAGAATAGTGGCATGTGCTGGATCAGTAACATTATATACGGAGTTGAGTGAATTTACCCCAGTCTGAATTGACTCCTGTAGTTCCAACTGTAAATCCGGGGAGTAATTGTCAACATCTGTGGCAGAAGCTGTGGGGAAGAAGACTAGCACAAGATCACAGGGTTCTTTAATGCCTTAAATTCTTTACAACAACACTCAAATGAGTCTAACAGAAAGGGAATTGTATTTCAGCATTTCTCATAGTTTACATCTCTGTTAATATAATTTCTCAGCTGTTTTAAATGAAGTGGTCCAAGCTATTGTGTGGCAGATTTTTGAGTCTGTCTTGTCAGAAAGCAGATAGTTCAACTGAAGTGTATACAAAGGGACTATCTTTCCCTTTAGATGTGCATTGAGGTGGTTGAGATGAAACCTTACACATATTTAAAAAAAAAAGTCAGTTATTCAGCTGTCTTTA
This sequence comes from Aptenodytes forsteri, assembly GCF_000699145.1. Taxonomy (NCBI): domain Eukaryota; kingdom Metazoa; phylum Chordata; class Aves; order Sphenisciformes; family Spheniscidae; genus Aptenodytes; species Aptenodytes forsteri. Next base: position 1,712,348 of record NW_008794630.1, on the reverse strand, counting down.
TGGATTTTCAGTCCTAAAGATGTCAAGATTTTAACACCTTTTTCTCAAAAAAATCAGCACATATTTGCCTTCCGCAAGTCTTTTTTTAAAGGTCTCTTTCTCTTACAGACATCAACTAATACAACCAAAACCAAACTACCCCATCCACAAACTCTTTCATCTAAAAAACTAACAAAAGTCTTAGCAATTTAATAAATCCATAACCAAAAACTTTTCCAGTATAGAACTATGATATTTTTCTGTCTTGTGAAGATGAGTGCCACATCTTTACAAGTAGTGTCTACTCTGAATTGATCAAACTTGTTGTCTTACTAATTTTCATAGTTTCTACACATTTTCTCTGCTCTGTGAGACACATGAACCAGTGATGATGGATTGAAATGATTTTGCAAATGTACACACATTTTTATCTGTGTGGCAAACAAAAATATTGAAATATGAAATGTCATTATTACATTTTCATTCTTTCTGTGAGCAAATTATGTTCACCAGTAAATGTAAATATTGAAGCTGTGTTAAATTTTCATTGACTATCTTTGCAATCCCTTTCATCCCTCATTAAAAGAGAGTCCTAACAGGCATTCTTTGCAGGCATATGTTTTTAGTTGTCTGGGAAATGTTTTTCTTTCAATTTCATACTAGAAATATTTCATATGATGCTTCATGTCACTTTTTGGGACTTAGATTTTACAATAGAAGTACAATACTAAGGAGTTCTTCCTTTTATGGGAGTTTTTCTTTATCTGGAATATATCTTATGCTCATTTCCTCATAAGTCTATAACCATGCTGGAGAAAGAACACTTTCCTTTATGGCTTTGTCATCCCATGTCAAGAATTCTAGGTTAGAGCTTTTACTTTCTATACATAAGAATTGATTTTTGCCAACCTGATTCCAATTGTCTTCTTGCAATATCATTTTCATAATTTCATTCCGGTATGACTTCATAATGACATCTTGATGATGGTGAAAAGAATTAACCAGCTGCAAAAATGCCTGAGACTTTGCTAGAAGCCTGCTAATAGCCTATTATGGCCTCAGAAAAAAAAATGGAGGCAGATGGGGACCTGGGTGGGCTCTGCTATGGCTCTTTGTCCTGCTTGTCTTGCTTTGGAACGGTAGCACTGCTCAAGTGTGATTTCACCTTCTGTCTCTTCAACTTGGGGCTCTCTTAGACTAAAAGGTTTTTTGGTGGTTCATTGCTTTTGTGATAGCCCTCAGGCATTTTAACTTCCTTGCACATCAGAAGTGACAGTATTTCGAAAGCTTGGTTTGTACCTGTTCCAAAGGCCACCTGTGCCCTGGATGGACTGTCCTTGGTCTAGGTCTTCCCTAAGCTCCTAAACTTTTTCTGTGTCTGGGGGTTTTTTGGGGTTTGTTTTTTGTTTTGTTTTTGTTAATGCAGATTATGTATTAAACATAGTTGTCTGAAATATCAGCACAGATCAGGAAAGAATCTTTTAGCTATTAGTAATAACCAAAAATATGCCTGATCCCTCCAGAGCAACAGCTAAGACTGAACCCAACCCAAATGGAGTAACTGGGAATGGTGAGATGGTATCTGAAGTGTGGGAATATAAACACCAGCAAACACATTCCCATGAAATGCAGCCTATACGGTATTTCTTCCCAGATTTCAGGCTCCTATTGAAGAGCCTTCAAAAACAAAGGGAGGGTCTTGAATCCGTCTTGGGATTTACGCTGTCCTTTGCTGGACATTTTTCACATATTTTGACATAACTGGTACTGTGCTTACAAAAATGATTTGCAGCCTTTGTCTGCCTTTAAAGCACATCAAGTATGCTTCCTACACAGTCATTTGGTTTGAATTTCCTAAACCCCCAAATACATGGCAGGGAACTAGAGTAATGAAGTGGTCTGATGGTCGTCTTCATTTTGATGTCTTTAGTCTTCCTCCAGTTGTGATCTTTGCCATATACTTTAGGGAAAGTGGTAACCTCCCCAGAACCAGTAACAACACTAGCAAGAAGATCTAGGAACTGGTTTACACACTGGCCTCAGCTTGCATTTTCCATGTTTATGTTGGCGGTTTCAAAGACAAAAATAACTGCAGAGATAGTTTTGTATTCGCTTTTTGGAGGTAGATCTCTACCTATTCAAAGGGTGCTGATCAGATACTTGCCATCAGGTACTTGGTCTTCCATTATTTGAATTTACAAAATACAGACAGGCAGAGATGGAGTTTAAGCTGCTTTGTTATTAAGTGTTATGCTACATAACAGGGATACTGTTTACTTTGGGGATAATAGGGTCCATCTCTATCAGAGCTTCATAAATCTCACTTAAACCTTTCTTTGTTGTTTTGTCTTAATAGTGGCATGCTGTGGTGGTATAACTCAGTTTTTGGGAGAACAATATTCTACAGAACAAAACAAAACTTAGTTATTCATTATCAAGACAAGAATACTTACGTGTTAAATGTTGGAAAACAGAAAAAATAGTAATTACCTTGTAAAGGACTGTATAACCTTCCCCGTGTGTTTCTTGTTGCACTCAGTCTGAATCGGCACATGCCTGAGAACACTGTCAAGTGTTTATATGTCATTTAAAAAAATGAACAACAAAATCCTATGGAAACTTGATACAGTCTGTGACAAACTGCAACGTATAATGATGCACCAGTAGGGATTTCACCAACCATCCCTAAGCCTATGGAGATGCGCATGGGAGGATTTGAATTGAGAATGAAACAGGGTCTCTAGAGAAAATTACAAGGCCCTTTATGAGCTAATGGGCTTTTTTCCTTGTTTTCTGACGTATGACAGACTAAACATTCTCGTCTTGTTAATGTTGCCTTGATATTGAATACCCTATACTGTTCTGGTTTTGTACAATGTCCCTTAAACCTCTGTTGTGCTGTACATTCACATACATGCACAAGTCTACTGCAGAATTTTCCATAGAGATCCCCACAACTAAAAAGCTTTAGTCACCACTTGCTCATAAATATGTTCGCATGAATGTGGGTTGGTGGTGGGTTTTTTTTTCGTTTGTTTATTTGTTTTTGTAGTTTAGTTGCTGGTCTCTTACTTTCCCACAGTCCAACGGGATCATTGCTCTGGTACTGTTTATGCGTATTCTCTTCTGAACCACTCTTTAAGTACTTTTCACTGTCCTTGGCAAGCACTGAGAAACTTCTGCCATCAGTTTCAGTTGAAGGCCCTGCTATTGGAAAAGGAGGACCAAAATGGAAGGGAATACTCAGCTGAGGAAACAGTTGGGAGACGTTTCTGTTTTCCACTTTAGATGACATCCCTTCTTCTGTAGCACTGTTGCTGAGCACTCTGCATAGAAACAGAATTTTCTGAAGGGCAAATTGTGGACTATATCTGAGAGAATCAAGTGGTCTGACTATACATTAATCCAGGTATCAGTGCAGCTCGGTCTGTTAGGTGTCAGGGGGACTTAACTAAATCCTTGATGCAAGCAAAATTTATTAGTGTCACAGTACCAAGATTCTTCTGCGTTTGCATAGATTTTCAAGCTACCATGAGTACTTACTTTCCCTTTTCAGGTCTTTTCCCATTATATCAGATTGGAATAGGGCAGTATGAACAGTGTTTGCATATTCTGTTCCGTTTCTCCTTTTACTTATGGACTACTCAGTAGTTAATATTTAAGCCTATTAAATATTGCTCTTTACTGGGGTTAAAACAGAAGAAAAAAGATGGACGTTAGTCTTGCTTAAATAAAAACCTCCCTGACACCTAAATACTAACTGAAGTCTTAGGAAATAGATTATTGTTAATTGTACCACTCTTGGGATGACGTTAAGAGGAGGGATCTACTTAGCATGATTTAGGGCAGTATTGCATCGTATTTTTTGCTTAAAGAGCTGTGGTTTGCTCAAGTCCAGAGAAAATTTTGAAAAAGTAAAATTTGTTCTTGGGTACATCTGGAATCTAGTTTTCTGTCTTTATCAACTGGGGATATTCTTTCTTCCCTTGACTCAAACGTATGTAGGCTATCAGAGGCACAAAGTAGAGAAGTGCAAAATCAGTCCTTCTCCGTGTTTGAGTGGAAGTTCCCTTAAGGGAGTTTGATGCAGCAGTGCAGGACCTGGCACCAGTAAGAAGCGGGTACTTTACTTACAAAACAGAGAGAAGCAATGCAGCATGGCCAGCTCCAAAGCTGTCCTCGGTATCATTTGGAGGAAAGCACAAATTTTCTTCTCAATTCCTAGCTTTCCCTTTCTGGAAGGAAATAATGGTACAATGGGAAGGAATGAAGATGAAGACGACTTCAGTTTTTCTTTGCAATCTGTTGGCATATCCCATTTATTACAAAATCCTGAAGGCATCTGGGATCTCATAAATTCAAAGATTAGCATCAAGGCAAAACAGTGTTGCATCAGCACAGACAAAAATATCATTCAGCACTGGAGGGATGCTGAGTCAATAGGTGTCAGTGCAATGGTCTGATCCATTTATGAGTCCTCACGACAATAGGAGGAATTATTGATGTAACCTCCAGTGCATCTTGGAGTTCAGAAACAATCCATCAGATAGACAAGAAGTTATTTGTGATGTTCAGATTTTGATCTAGCTATTTTAGTGCTTGGGGAGATAATGTTCTGGTTTCAGTCCACCATCCTATCCTTCTTTCATGGGGTTGTAAAGTCATGTTACGCTTCTATCTTGACATCGTATCATGAGGGTGGCTTGTTGCTTGTTTCAGAAGCTTTGGGGAAAGATAGCAGAGTAATTCTGTACATCCCAGACATGATTAAGGAAGCCCATTACCTTGATCCACCACATTCATGTTCTCACCCCCTTCCACCTGCTCTCCTTGCCTTACCCCTGCTTGTCTTTGTAGTTCTGCTCTGTGCTAAGATGGCTTGTGACGTTCTAGCTTGGGGCATAAACAGTGGAAGACAGGATTTGAAAAATATACATGAATAAAAGGTCAAAACTCTCCCAGGAAAGAATAAAGTTCTTGGTGTTTTGTTTTTTTTTTTAAAATACATAGTTATGAAAAGCAAATTAACCTTTGGGTTTTTGAGGAATTCACTGTGACAATGGCCCAGCTTAAAAATAAACAACTGCTACTCCAAGTAGAGTGTCCAAAGATGCCCAGGTTTATTCTGTTGGCCCTGAGGATCACCAAGTGTGTAGTCCTAGCTTTAAAAAGTCATGCTAATATTGCTCATCCACAGCAGCCTGGAAGGGCAGAAGGCACAGGCCTACGTATGGGAGTTGCAGGGCTAATTTTTTTTAGTTCAGTGGGAAAACAAGGACTTCATTATGCTATTGGTCTCTTTGATCTTACCTGTTGTTGGATTTGAATTTTTCTTTAGCAATTTTACAGTGGAAGAAAGACAAAAGAGAAAAACTAAAAATAACCAAGTTTTCACAGTAAGAAAAGAAAAATTCGTGGAAAAAGGAGAAGCACTCTTATCATATCTGACTCAGTCAAGGAACAGTGTATTATTGAAAGATGCACGGTCCTCTTTCCCCCGCATGACCTGGAGGAAATAAAATTCCTGCTTCATTTGCAAAGGAGAAGACTGTCTTCTTAGGTTTTTAAAAACCTTCTATAACGATTTTAGAAATTTGATTTGATTTGGGGGACTTGCCCTTCCAGAGGATTATGGTAAGTATGTGATCCTGAAAGAAGTTCAGGGAAATGAACAGTTCACAATTAATATAGTGGACGTGATTAGCTAATGACTAGTATCACTATTTAGGTGTGATAAATGGATAAATTATGGTATGAGACAACCCTGAGCACTACTTGTTATCTGACAAGTGAAGTAGATTAGCATTAAGAAAAAATAAAAGGCCGAAGTGTATATATGAAGCAATAAGATAAAATTACCTGTAAGTTTTCTTAGAGTAGTCAACTTGCGCTTACTTTACCACAAGAATGCCATTTGTTTCACTTCTGTATGCGAGATCAGTGTTGCCACATTTTTTTTTTTAATGCAGACAAAAAAGTCATTAACTATTAGCAGATGCCACTTTACATATGATTTCCAGAGCTCTGCTGAGGCTCAACGTGAATCGCTAACCCAATCGCTAACTAATCATTAATATTTTGAAAGGCTAGACCTGTGTGGCATGGAGGTTTTATGCTGGTAATTTGACTGTGTAGATGAATATAATTTACATGCAGAGGCTATATTAGAATGAAACAATGAGTCAGACTTGATCGTAGGATAATTCAGGTTGGAAAAGGACCTCAAGAGGTCAACCCTCCTGCACAGAGCAGGGCCTGGGCCTCTCTGGGCAACCTGCTCCACTTCTTGACTGTTGTCGTGGAGAAAAAAGTTCTTCTGTATGTCCGTATCTGCACCTCTCTTGTTTCAATTGTCTCTCATCTCTCTTCCTCCTGCCGTGTACCACTGTGAAGAGTCTGGCTCCTCCTTCTTGACAGCCTCATCGTAGGCGTGTGGGGGCTGCTGTTAGGTCCCCCTGAAGCTGTCCTTTCTCCAGGTTGGACAAGCCCAGCTCCCTCAGTCTCTACTCACAGAGCAAGTGCTCCGAGTCCTGACCATCTTGGTGGCCCTCTGCTGAACTCAGTCCAGTTGTCAGTGTCTTGCTTGTGCCGGTGGGGGAGGCACTATTCTAGATGTGGTCTAATGAGTGCTAAGTAGAGAGGGATAATCACTTCCCCTGGCTGTGCTCCCATTAATGCAGCCCAGGATGCTGCTGGCCTTCCTTGCTGCCAGGGCACACGGCTGGCTCGTATTCAGCTTATGTCTACCAAGACCCACAGGGCCCTTTCAGCAGACTGGTTCCCCAGCCAGTCAGGCCCCAGCATGTATTACTTCAAGGGTTTAGTCCTTCCCAAGTGCAGGTTTTGTCCTTGTTGAATTTCATAAGGTTCTTAATGTCGCTCTTAATATTTGAAATAGTTTGTTGTTTGTTTTCTTTTTTTTTTGTTCATTTGGATGGGTCAAGTCCTACTCTGAGTGAAATCACTGAACTGAGTAAATCACCTGTGTAGCTACGGTTTGCCCTAGAAAGTATGCAAGTGATAGATTTAATCCTTTAGTATCATTACCATGGATTTAGACAAGAGCACTCAGTAGACATGTATTCCCACCCTTTCTAGGACAGGAAGAATCACGCTTTAATCACCTGCCATTATAGGAAGGCAAACAGTTGCGTTTGCCTATGTTGGGTTACCTGCATTACTTATTTTTCAAAGCATGTTGTAAGTTCTCATTTCAACTAAAGCTACTTATGTATGCTCACTGGCCAGCGAAGGACTGAAAGACTAACTCCACCTCTCTGTCTCCTCTGCAGTCAACTCATACTCTGAAGAAAAATCTCTGGACCTAGAAGGTGCACAGCTTAAACCACAGCTTAAATCACAGAGGAAATATTTCTTCTTTACTGGGTATTATTTCTTCTCAGTGAAGAATAGGCTAGATTCAGACCCAAGGGATTCAGTGTAGATCACATATTCAGACTAAGTACCATCAATGACAAATGCAGAGGAAGAATATGGGAGGCTCTCCTCATTAATTTCATTACCTTGACATTTGGCATTTGATATTATGACAGCTTATATTTTGAAATACCCTTCAGTCCTATTACTCCCTGGGAGCAACAGCCCTATCTTAAGGGCCATTTAAAGAAATATGGAATAGGAATACTTAGAAGCCATGTTACTCTGCCCTTGTGGTTTGTGCAGATACAGAGTAAGTATTCACTGGCTCTGCAGTGAGGAAAGGAACAGACAGGTCTCACTTTGTGCATCCGTGTGGATAAGGAAAGATGAAGTGAACCGCCAGAACTATAATTTCCTGCATTCTGTTTCCTAAGTCCCTGTAGAAGGAAGTGGTTTAAACAGAACAGGTTCTCCTCTCTAAGTTTTAATGAATACTAACTCATCAGGCTATAATAACATTTGCGACTCATCACAACTGACTTCAGTACCGTTAAAAATAACGGTTGTATTTATGGCCCTTGTAGGGCTTCATCTACTCTTTATGCAGAGCAAGTTCATTACAGTACAGTCAGCAGGGGGCATTCAGTGTGCCACTTCAAACAGGCAACAGCCAGCAATAAAATGTGTACTGAGATCCTGTGAAAGTCGCGGGCTACTTCATAGGTTTTGAGACAAAATTATTATCTACTGCTTATGGGCCTCACTGTGTACAAAGCATATGAAAATAACAGTATTTTCCACTCTTGCAGAGCCTTTGCACTTTACAAACCCTCATAAATTAAGTCTCACTATGGGAGGAAGGAAAAAGGACCTGACTGGAAATCAGCTGGATTGTCTTCTCAGCTTTCTAATGTGACCACCACAAAACCTGTTTATCTTACTCCTAATTCTTTCTCTTGCTAGTCCCTATTTTCTTCTTGGATTTTTATCACCTCAAACCACCAAGTTTCAATACTTTAGATTGAGATTTTCTGGTCTTGCATCTCTACGTGTTGCTGCTGTAAAAACAAAAATTTTTTACATCATGTATGCCAAAAGTAAGGGTCAGAGAAGTTATGTACCCTGGCCAAGACCTAAGAGAAAAGCTTACATTTCTTGATTCCTAGTGTTGTAATTTTTTTTCCCCCAAAATTCTTTTCCAAAGCATGCCCTAACAGTACCTTACACAAGTGTAACTCAAGCTCTATGTGATTAATAATTCACATTTTGTGCTAAAAGCAAATCAGAGTTAATTTTGTATATTTTCCTTCCACCGTTTAATACATTAGTTTCCCCATAAAGGAGACTCTATATTGCCTAGCATACAATGACTCATGCGTTATATAAGTAACTGAATCATTTTATAGTTTACAGAGAAGAATGTTCTTGCTCATTATGTGGATGAAAGGAGATTGCTGCATTTCAAATGACATGTATAATTTAGGCACTTATTTCCAGGACTGCTTGGAACAGGGAATGAAGAGAAACTAAATTGTTTGAAGTGACTTGAGTGCTTCGTAGTTTTTAATGTGACTAGCAAAATACACAGACCGATAACTTTTAAGACTGTGCTAATGGAAGAATGGCTCTGAAACTCTAACACACTTTTTTTTTTCTTCCTAATAACAGTATTTATTTTAAGACATAAGTAGAAACTAGTATTTGTCAGTCTGTAAAAATCTGCAAAGGTCTCATATTTTTTCTGCCGGTAGTTACCTGCTGTGCCACCAAACTGGAAATGGGAATGGGAAACTATTTCAGAAAGATAAGCCAGCTGGTAAGGAAAATGGCATGCCTGCTGCACTTGACTGTTGTTGGGAGATTTTTTTCCTCAGCCTTCTAAATGTTAGACCTTAACTACAAAATAAGAGCATGGAATATTCTGTATTTCAACAGTGCAGAGTTTATTCAAGTGAGAATTCAATAACATCATCGTGGCTGTGTATTGGGAAATATTTATTTAGTTGTGTTCTTTTTAGAGTATTATGGTAAGCTAAATGAAACACAATTTCTGGAATTTTGAATCTGAACCACTCCCAAATGCTACCATGTTCTGCAAATTATCTTCACAAACTTATGTACTTACATGCTTTGGTGAACATGGGTTTTATTTAGAATGCAGAATTCTGATTCTATGTTCTAGCTCAGTCCCATTGATTTAATTATTTATTTTAAATTTAACAAGACGGCAGTCTCTGTGTTTCATGGACTGCTCTCGGTGGCAGCTAGATTTGTGTATTTCTCCAGCAAATTGGGCCAGCGTTTTCTGAGATTTGTGAATCTTGTAAGCAAATGTAGCGGTTAGATACCTCTGAGCAATGACAATGTGGCAGGCTTACGTCCTAAGTTTTGAACCCCCTGTAGAAATTAAGATGACATCTATGCCTTGTAAAAATCTCTCAAAACTGTTGCATTATTTATTTATATTCTGCTTCAAGGACAACACTTTTCAAGCCAAGAGATGACACGAAGGAGCCCTGGGCTGTATAAATATAGAATCTTTTTATTTTTTTGGTTAATAGATACAGTACAATTTTTAACTACATAAGAAAGCGTTGTTTTCAGTGCATACATTCTTCAGACAGACAGGAACAGGGCAGACAAACATTCCTTAGTGTTTTGAGTACTACATGGCACTTAGTTTATTTTCTTTAAGTCCCTAGTTACTGGGTTTTCCCAGTTTTCATTAGCTGCTTTGACAACTCAAGGTCTAAGCAAAAATGAATTGAGTAATAAGGATGTGCTGACTCTCGTGGCACAGGATTATTAGGCAGGACAATGGGACACTGCTCAGTGCATATCACACTAGTCTTCCTGTAACCACGGCCCTTATGGCATCATATTTGCTTGGGGTCCCAAATGACCCAGTCCAGCAAGTTTTCTCTTCTATGTTAACACAATATGAAAACAACATGGGTGTCAGACAAACTAGCCAGTGCTTGGGCTCAATGCTTACATCCTAAACAGTGACTGACTCTTGATAGGGTCAAATCCAGAAGTCCTCCCTGAATTTTACTTGTGTAAGATGCTGCTGGTGTTGTTACTTTGGTAAAATTCTTTCTGTGTTTGTGTGTTTTTTTTTTTTTTTTGTGGTGTAGTATAAAAACAGGAAAATAGATCTCAGGGATTGGCCATTGCTATTTGTAGGGAGGGACAAAAGAATTACTGCTACCTTCTGTATTTTCCATTCACTTTATGATAAGAAAAAATTATAGGTTGATCTCTGAGTATGATACTGATCCTGGCTGACTCCTGTGTTCAGGAAAACCCAATAATGCTTCATCTTGTTATGTAGCTATTTGCTAGTGATGTTTCCCTGCAAACATCTCCCGGTGTTGTCCAGTTGGTGCTGGTGGGAACTAGAGACCATTGACCCAAGATCACACCCTTGCAGCTGGAATAGGGCCAGACCAAGTTTGTAAAGCAAGATAGGACATGACAAGGCAGTGCCAATGCTCAGCGTGAAGGATCATTGAGAAGATAAGTCATAAACTGTTGACTGGCCAGTTACAGGCTTAGATGCCGACTAACGTTCCTACAGTATTGCAAGAGCGTAACTACAAAGAGAGAAGTGCCTGGACACTCGAGGTCATCCTGGGCATTTACCAAGCAGACGAACTTGAAGAGTAGTGTTTGTATTAGTGGGATGTCTTAAGCAGAGCAGCTTATGCCTGCAGGCAGCCTTAAATGTATACATCTTCAGCATTCAGCGGGTTCAAATTTCAGTGGCTTTATTTGAGACTATTACTCAGACTTTAGGTTTTTATCTGACCTTCCTTGGTATCCTGAGTAGATGGTGTGGGTCCAGCATCCTGGTTAGGATGCCCTTCTTGTGAGGATAACTTGGAAGAACCTAAGAGAAACCTCATTGTTGGAGAAAGATGAAAGTCACAGAGATAGTCACCAACCTTTGTTTTGCTGCAGATACCACATACTGAAAAATCAATAGATTAAAAAGCTTCTCTCATTCAGGGAAGGATACAGAAAGGCTTCCAGACAAACCAATATAAACTAGTTTCCCTTGCCTATATTGGAAAATCTTTAATGTGAAAAAAGCTTGCTTTAGATTATCTAGTTCGGCCTCTGCAAGAGCAGAATATACAGGAAATAGCAGTGAAATGAGTCCTATACCTGATCTTATTCAAAAGGCAGAGAAAAGCAATCCAAAGGGACTGTGAAGAACAAATACCAAGAAATAGATGAAAAGAGGAGATAGGAAACCAGATTGTTAAAAACACCAGCCTGAACAATAACATGCAGGTGAAGGCACTTATCCTTGGACACCTACGTGGCAGGTGATTGTTGGAGAGAAGTCAACACATTTCTGTGCTGAGCTCCGAGTTCCTTTGCCCCAGTTCTCTGGGGTTGCAAGAGGACAAAAACAGTAGGAGTAAGCACCGTTAAAGAAAACAAAGGTACGTGTTAATACCAGATACCATTGAGCTCAGTCAGGTTAGATAAAGCAGGTGGCTGACAGGAGTTGAATAAGAATCCCTGAGAAGTCTGAAAAAATAATAAACATCACATCATTTAAACAATTTGGCCTCTTCTGATCCTCTAGCCAATACACCAGCCTTGAGTTAAAACAGAGGCAGTGAAAATTCCTTGCCTTTACCTTGAGCTGCGTGGTGACACTTCCAGGAATGAGTTAAACCTGCCAGATTCCTCCAGATCCCTGTTTCCTAACTGAAACTAAATAACGTGGAGAATAAGTGAGAGCCAGAGATACTCGCAGCCAAGAGGAGAACTGCTATGAAATGGCGCTAGTAGGGTACTGTAAACTGGAGCCTGGCCTGCAAGCATTAGTGAAATGTTTAGTAACAATACTTAACTCTGTTATGTCTGGGTATCTCTTTCTCTTTTGACTAAAATGTTACAAATTTTACCATATAAATGAATCACTATATTTGTTTCTACTGAGTAAACTATATACATCATTGTAAGAAAAGAACAATAATTAAATTAGGGGAGGAGAGAAAAGGACAAACAAAATATTAGTAAATAAAATAGAAGACATGTTCAATAATACTTTTCAGGCAATACTTTTGCTTGTTACATTTACTATAAGGAGGAAAAAAATCTTCCACTCAGAATAAACATTGGAAACACAGCTGCCCAAACATCAGTCATTCGCCATTTCCAGAACACTTGAAGGCCATTATTGCGTGTTCAGAGGGTATCTTCGCTCTCTGAAGAAATGGGCATCGATACTGCTCAAGACGGCTGTTGATTTTTGCCACTGCAGAGGAGCCCCCAGTGTTCGGGGGGGCTGTCAATGCAAGCAGTGTTTTAAAACGTCTTGAGCACTTGAGCCTGCGCTCTGTTTTCACATCATCTCACGCGATGCAGAAAGGCTGATACATGTTACTGAGAGCCAGAAAGGGACCTGGCTACCAGCGCTCCGTTAGAGTGTCCGCCTGGGTCCCGCTCAGGGAACATGCTTCATGTTCCTCTGGTCCCAGAGAAACCTCTACAGTTCATCCTTGATAAAGTGGAAAGATGATATACTCGGCGCTCTCAGAAGCAGACAGTTCACGCAGCAGTGTTACCCATTCTTTTTCGAAATAGAGAGCATATTTGCAGGTGTTTTCCCCTAGATGTACTTATTTTAAAGTTTATAAGCAAAGTTTTTCAAACATTGTCATTTTTCTTACAGAACAAGGCACAATAACAAACCGTCTCACACTGATGCCATTAACTGTAGAGCCAGACAAACTGTCTGCACCTTTTTTCTTTTTGCCACGTGAATAAATTATTTCCAAAAGAAGTGATTGATTATTTGATCAGAGCTATAAAATTTACTGTTTGATGAAAAACCGATCCCATGAGCTTTTTGGGGCTCATCAGATGAATTTTTTCCCAGTAGTTTCTTCTGTTATATAGGCAGCTCTACTTAATACATAGGTACTAAAATACATAGAAGTGCAAAAATGACCATAAAGCAACTACAGACCACAGCTATCTAGCAGGTCCTTTATGAACAAGGGGCTCGTGCGTTACTGCAGGTGATTTCCTTAATACATCGAATCTGAAGTCAAGGAGAACGAGAAGTGCAGTTCCCCAGAGCCCGTACTTCAGATGCTTTAGCATTCACAGTTAACGTGGTATGGGGTTTGGAGATTGGTTTCCCCCTTTGATAATACCTGAGGCTTGTTTGTGTTTACTTCAACGTAACCAACTGTAACCGATCATCCAGAAATGTTTTCTTCACTGCTGCGAGGGTGTTTAGGCTGTCTTTGCCAAGGTAATATAATTGTTTTGCAAGTGTTGGATTTTTTTTTCCCCCCCTTTAGTTTGTAATCATGAAGAAAAATTCTTTTTCTGTGAAGAAGTCAAATCAGTGTCAAGTCTAAGAAGAAAAGGAAAGGGTTGTGCAGACCTTGGAAGAAACTGCAGTGTCTCATTTATAGATCCAGGCTTATAACTTAAGAGGTTATAGCCCTGACTGTCAATGAACATCTTTCTCATCCTTGCTTCTTATACTTGCAACCTAGATGCTTCTTCCCTTCCTAGATTTCTAAAGTCCGCTCTGCTTGTTACACAGCACGTTAAATGACAAGGATTATTTGCTTATTTTTGAAGTTGTGCGTATGCATGGGGTATGCATGGGACCTGGGTATACATACTTGCAGACCAACAATCCCTGCCACACACAGCTTTTGAGCTTGGGGCAATGCACTTTGAATTTCTCAAATGTGAGAATTTGTGATCCGTTCAGTCCTGCATAAATAGGCTGCAAAAAAAGAATTTTGAATTACCATGAACCCATGAAGGGTTTAGATGCAGAGGGCATTGCGTATCATACTAATATTTACCTTGGCAAGACAGTCAGAGACAAGTATGTGTCACATATGCTTACAGTTTAGCATGGGCTAGTATTCCCAGGATCAAACTGTTGGGCATCTGCCACAGAATCCAAAGGAAATACTTTTTTTTTTCTTTTTAGTAAATAGCCTGTGTGCAGAAAAGAAACATAAAAATGCTGCTACCCTGCTGGTGCCTCAAGGGTATATGTGCGTTTATGTGTAACTCATGTTGTTAATGAGTATTTTATGCACATTCACACAAACATGTGCATGTGCGCAGGGAAATTCTGTCTATTTAAGCTTAAGAAGGTTCTTATTTAAGGCAGTGATTTTGCCTTGCAATCATTACAGATGCATCTCCATCAAAGTTCCCTACTGCATGTATGCTAAATAAATTGCTGTTTGGACAAGCAGAAAAGACAAGGAGACGGATTTAACCACATTGTATGCCCTGATGGCCCAAAAGACCAGCCTGCCTCTTGATACACAAGTACTATCTGCTTTCTCTGTGCCATATCATTTTTAGGAGTGTATCCTATAGGCAGTGGAAATTATTAAATCACAAATTGTAACCAAAATATTTTGGATTTCAAAATATTTCAGAAATATTTACGGTAGGTGAGATCCCAAGTTAAGAACGATGTTTCAATTTTGGATTTTCTCCAAAAGCAAAACGTTAGTGTGTATGGCTGTTGTTTTCAACTGATCCCGTACAGCATCGTACTAAACAATCCCTGCGGGATGTGTGCAGGACCAGTAGAATTAATCTTGTTTTCGCAACTAGCTTGACATGACTCTTGGTGACTCTTATGGAGTAAAATGTGAATGAAGGAACTTGTAAATCTGCGAATGCCAATAAGCAGTCCCAGCTAGGGGAGGAAGGAGTGGAAGCAGTTCTGGGTTGCGGCTCCTACTTACGATTCCGACAGACAGAATTTTAATTTACTGCATATGTTGCAATAGGCCTTTAAAGATAGCAAAGAAGATGCTCTTTAAATGTTTCTATTCACATCAGAGATGTGCCAGAAGAAACACGTGAACCAGTGTCCTGTCAGATTTCCCTTCCGTTTTTACCCAGTCTCTTTATCCAGGCATGGAGGCATGTAAGAATCTAGCATGGTTAAGAGAGGTGCAAGATGCCCTGTGTCAGGTTGGGCTGATTACACTGGAGGGGCTGAGTAGTGAATGACGGAGTTGTAATCTGGAGGTGGGCTGTGGCATTCCAGGTTTGGATCCATAGGAAGGAGAACAGAGTCTTCCAGTGTGAAGTCCATGGTGTCCTCTTCTGCCTGTACTGCTGGCTGGTATTTGACAGCCTCACGCTCATGATCAGATAATATGGATTCTTTGCTCTTGCTAACAGCTCTCCGCCTGTTGAGAACAAACAGTATAATATATCGACCCTGTCTCCATAAGGTTTTGTCTCTATGTGTTATTAATGGTCAAAATTTTTTTTTTTAAAAACAAATATATGAAGCATTTCAGTTTACCTTTGCAGCATCCTGTAAGACAGCGACATTTTACAGATTGGATAAGGGAACTGAATTACGTATTTCAAATAACTCAGTGTTTTAAAAGTCGATGTAGGAGTAAATCCAGGAGTCCTGTTGCCCTGTCTTTTTAGCTTACCGCATTTCAGTGCACTATATATATATCTTAATTATAAATGCACCTGTCCTATACATACAACAATATTCTCTCATTGTTCTGACACAGGTCAGTAGAAATTTGACTTTTTTGAAAGCAGAACTGAAGGCTATGACTTTAAGTATGATAAAGGATAAAATAATGAATAATCTATGACAGACTCTAACTTAAAATGATACTGAAAGCAAGAGTGTGTGTTGGACACACTCGTGCAGTGTAGAGCAAAATCTTTCTTATATTCTCTAGCCCTTTAAAATTACTGAGCAGTATGCTAGTGAAGGGCAGCGCTTTTCAACATTACAACTGCTGGCTTGTAACTGATGCTATTAATGAGAGCCAGCTTTCATTTTCTGCTGTCTTCTCTTATTATAGGTGATGAAGGTGGTGGGAGAGAAGCAACTTGCATGACGTGGAGCAACCTCAATGTTAAAAGTAGGAGAACCCTGGAGAGGATTTGTATCGCAAGGTGACCTTGAGGAATGCAAGTGTTGTGGAGGAAAAAAAAAAGGTACTTTCTGTCGTAGGCTGCCTTAAAAATAATGTTTTGTTAAGCCTGGTTTCTTCCATCTGAGGAATTCATTGGAAGAGGTCTGGATAACTTAAGGTTGGTTCTCAAAAGGATCCCAATGTGAGAATGGCTTTTGAACTCTCCACTTTGCTTAGGGACCCTTTAACACGCATCTCTCTGGAATAAGCCTCACTCACAGACTGATTATGGCATTGCTCGTGTCTCAGTTCAGAATGACTTATGAATGTGCCTGGGAGAATTTAAAATCAGGCAGTGCTCAAGCACTTTGTGTGTATATTTCATATGCGTTTAAAGGAGCATAAAGCTACATTCTAATGACCCTAAACCAAATCCGAATAATCAACAGTTCATCAAATAATTGCATAATTCATTACACTTATTTTATTTGTACTGCTGCAGTGCTTATAGTCCCCAGTAGTTGATCAGGGATTCAGAGTGTGGTGCTTTAGAAAGAAAGCGAAGCCCGTCCCTGCTCCAGGAAACAAAAAAATAGCTAAGAGACAGATACAGTAATTGGAGGAAGGGGAACAAAAATCATGAATAGGGTGTTGTGGAGGACCAAGACACCAACTGTTCCAAGACACCAACTGTGTGTGCTGTTATGTTGCAGGCTTAAGAGCAGGTTGATGCTTGGCATGACAGAATTGTAATATAGAGTAGGCCCAGCTCCTTTCAGCTATGAAAGGGTAAATATGTCCTGCTAGATTGTGCTACTATAACTTTAGAAGTTGTGTTATCTTGCCTCTGAATCTGGAACCTGTCAAAAGCTTCAGTTTTCCCACAAGCTGCAGATATTCTCAGTCTGGCTGACAGAACTAGTGTCAGTATCTTCACTTAAAATTTTTGCTAATTCTGGAAAGGTCCTGAGTGTGCAGTGCATTGGCTAGAGTAGAACACTGGTTTATGATCTGTGCGCAACCACCCTGAACAGCCTGTAGGGTCCATCTGTAAATTATCGATCCCTGTAGTTCTCTTCTTGGGGGAGTGTGTGGAGTAGGTGATACTCTGTATATCGTAGTCCGTAAAGCCGTTCTAAGCCAGGAGCTGAGATGTTCAGCCGAATTCAGACATAACAAACAGCTGCAACTCTAATCAGCTGCGGTCTGATCAGACTGGCTGCTTCAGAGTTGGCCTGATTTTAGCGTGCTGTGATGGCTTTCCACAGCATGTTTGCATCTCCAGCTTTGTCTCTAGGAAGTGAACCCAGGACCCCTGACGTGTAAGAGCCGGCCCACCATGTCTTGCACATCTAGAATAAACTTGGGTTCTGTGACTTCTAAAATGGAAAGGCAGAGATTATAGATTAAAGCTAATGTTACTGTGCTTTTAGACCTGCACAAGGCATTGAAACCAAACCTGTTGAGTGGCAAAGCAGAAATTCTAAAATAAATAGTAACCCTGAGAACTTCAACAAAAATGTAGCGCACACTGCTTTCACAATCCAAGTTTTTCCTCTTTGTCCAGAGAAAAACGCGAGTGGAAAACTTCTTCTGTATACTATACATTTGGCAGCCGTCCCTTTCTATACACACACGCTTTCTCTGTAGATAAATTCTTCCCTGGCATGAGCAATGGAACCACAACTTTGCTTCACTGTTTATTTATGTATTTTTCTTTTTGTTGCTCAGTTCTATTGACTCGTGTCAGACAATTCCATGGATGCTCTGGCTTCTAATTTGCCAGGTATTAAAGTTGTCAGCGGAGACAGAGAGAAGCTTGAAAGTATCTGTTTAACTTGGCCCCCAGCCTGCATAACTCAGAGTGCTGGAGAAAAAGAAATGTTATTAGGGTTTAGTTTGGCCACACAATGGGAAATTTTCAGACCCACATAGACTCCCAGCAAGTGTTCTTGTTAGGCTTCTGCCCCTGTAGGTCAGGAGACTGGATATCTGGGAATAACTCTGCCCATCGCTGAAATCATGCTGGTGTTTGAAGAAGGACTCTTAAATGCTGACATCTAATATTTGCTCTGAAGACAGAAAGCTGATGAGTTAGGTCAGAAGCAAGTTTTGTCATTAGCTGTCTTATGGCAGACCAAAATGCAATTAACTTTCAAAACTATTCCTTTCATCTAAATGCATTTCCTAAATTAAAGCTATCCAAGGGTCTTTGCGTTTTTCCTTTTAATGCTCTATATTACTGACACTTCAATCTACTCTGTTCATGCCCGGCAACAGAGAAATGTACATATGCTTGGACGGTATATTGGAAAATGAGACTGCAGCATCCCTTTTCTGTCTGTCCTTGAAATCTCATTTGCTACATAGAAACTGCCACACTGAATCAGACATCAGTCTTGCCTCGGGCAGTGGTCAGTACTTGATGCTTCAGAGGAAAGCAAAAACCCCTTTATGCTCTGAGCCAATTGTACTACCCTGTATAAAATAGAAAAATTCTCCCCGAGCCCCACCGATGAACGTTTTCTGACTGAAGGCATTAGATTTGATTAATCACGCAATTATGCAGCTACAGAAGTTAATAATGGTTATGTAATTAAATAATTTCATTAAAAGCTTGCCATTGCTTGGTTCGGTGTTTTTCCTGGGTTGCCATTACACTGCCCCGAAAGGTATTTCCTTACTGATTTTGCCTCTGCCTGACTTCTGAGTGCTGCAGCTGCAGGAGGCAATAAAAGAGATGTGCAGTTTTGATAAATCTGCTCATAACTGTGGATGTCTCAGCCCAGTCCCACTTGCCTGGGAGTATTCTCACCACGGCACAATACTGAAGATTAGGTGTGTGAATACCATGACATTCAGCTGGAACACATTTGCTCACTGACCCAAGCTGGTCACGTTTTACACAATGACCAACCTGAAAACTCGTTTGTCCTTGCAAGAATGTGTACCGTTTGGAGCAGGATAAGGGGAAAGATGAGAATCTGAACACTGCCATTTCCTGACCTCAAGCAGATTTTGTAACCTAAAGGACCCTCTTTCATAATGTGCATGTTTCTGTGGAGTGCTGGTTGGGGAAACGTGTTTCGCAGAACGTGGTGAGCTGCCTTCAGCCTCGTTTCATAGGCTGAGACTGGAGTTAGCCAAGGCACAGCACTGGGCTCCTCTCTTTCAGAAAGATACCTACAAGCTAGGGAGGTTTATGGGGGGGAAGTACAAAAGTGTTGACAGCACCGGAGGAACCAATACTAGAAGATTGGAAGAATGCAAATCGGTAGCAGCAAATCTACTAAGAGTGTGATATTCATAATCACCAGCAAATCCTGTTACTCTTCAGGCTGTATTTCTATAGTGTCCCTGAGCCCGGTGCCAGTGTCAAGTCTGCTAGATGTAAAACCAAATGAGGTGGAGGAACCTGCTGGTGTGGACCCAGTGTTGATAACTGAAAGCCGGCCACGTCTGTAAATAGGACTGTATCAAGCAGCCTGCTTATCACAGAGCTTGGGCTCTATGCTACTGCATGCACGTGTAGCGTGTCTGTGTGGGGCCACAATATAGTTAGTAGGTCTCATGACCCAGACACAAGCTTGGACAAGTGCATTTTAGTGTGGTACTGTGGGTAGTGAGAGCTGTTAACAGTTCCCATTTTTACTGTGCTATGTCAGATTTCCTGGTACAGATGAAGCTGAGAAGTCTAGGAATTAAGCTAGGTGAAGGAAAAGTTAGCCTGAATATTAAGTAATCTTTCACAATCTTTTTTAAGTTTTCTGGAGACGTGTCAAAGTTGTTTAGAAGGTACCACAAAGGATAATCCTGTAATAGCTAGAAGGCCTAAAAGACCTAATGAGACTTTTTCATCCTACCGCATGAACCAGAGATTTTGGTTAGAGGTAGAAAAATACTGAAATCATCAAAGAGCTGGGAAATCATTACTGGAGCTGTTTATTTTATGTGAGAGGGAGCCACTTTCTATTAGCCTAAATCTCAGGGTCAGTGACTTGAAGAGGAGCATGGAGAAAGAGAGATGACTGTAAGAAAATCACCCTATCCAGTGAGGGACTACAGTACCAAGTGTAGCACTTATTCCCAGGGCTGTGGAGCAGCTCTTATTGCTTTGCAATAAGACGCCCAAGTATCTTGCCCTCAATAGGGAAAACTAATAGACTATTGTGTCCATGTAGAAATCCGGGCCTTGGTCAGAAGCTGTGTTTAGGGAAAGATGAGAAATTGGACTGAGCGTTGCCAAGCAGAGCAGTTTGTCTCATGTCTGCATCTCATAATAACATGTAGGAGCTTCAGGGCTTTACAATAGCTTTCATAGGTGTTTAATGAGGCACAGAGTGATTAATTTTTTAATTTTTTTCTGCAATGAAAGAAATAAAAGGGTTATTTTTTCTTCTGATAGTTATGACTGATTCAGAGTTTGCTTTAATACATTTTAGACAGGGTGCTGTGCAGAAAGAATTTAATCCTGGGTTCCCCTCTGGCAGTATCAGCGCATCAGTAGTCTACTGGCACGGAGAACTCAAGGGATTAGGATCAAGAATTCATTGTTTTGAAACACTTCTAAGCACAAAGTACAGCTAGCATAAAATTTTAACAGGCCAAAGTCACCCACTTGTTAAGTATGCATCCCATTGCATGCGTGGCAAAATGGTCAGCGGTCCCTGACACTAGCTCCAGCACTCAGAATGCAGTGAGATGAAAAGCACTGCAGTCAAGACCAAGCTGGGGACCACAGCCTTTCACAATTCTCCCTTTAGTCCTTGCCACTGTAAGCATATAGTATAATCCTAGAAAAAAGTGGCTTACATAACTCCCGAGTAGCTACTCATTCAAAGTTACTTACATTTTGGAGAGCTCAAGTCAGGTCATAGTGCAAGGTGCTGCATGACACAACAGTAAGTTCATGCGCTATCTCAGCACGCTCATCACAGAAGAAAAATCTTCTGAAACTAAGCTCTGCTATGAAGCAAACATATTTCCATGCCTCGTTTTTCTGAGATGGTGCAAAAGGATTCTAGACCAGTCAGCGGGGTTGCGTTTTTGGTGGGCACCTTGCATTTGGACATGAATGCCCGATGCTCCTGAGCAAAATCAGTTTGTTTCAATATTATTGACTTGCCTTAGGCCCAGTTTGGCTTTGGCAAAG
This sequence comes from Aptenodytes forsteri, assembly GCF_000699145.1. Taxonomy (NCBI): domain Eukaryota; kingdom Metazoa; phylum Chordata; class Aves; order Sphenisciformes; family Spheniscidae; genus Aptenodytes; species Aptenodytes forsteri. The sequence continues at coordinate 1,690,919 of NW_008794630.1, read as the reverse complement.
GCAGAGCCCTCAGTGATGTGATCTGGATGCAGCATCCAGAGCCTAGAGTGTATCAGCTGAGCCTCAGTCAGCTGGTGTCATGGGACTTGGCCAGAACCGGATAAGTAATTTCAGAGCAAATGAGGATAATGGGGTTGGGGGGGCGGGAAGGGAAAGGGATGGAGGGAGGACAACTGAGCAGATATCAAACCTATTATAATTTTAAACAATAACTCGATTATAGAGTCTCTGGGAGAATTTTAAAGCAGTGCTTGGCAGTAGCCTGTTAATATTATGAGATGAAACCTGACGCCAGAGCCATCCCATCATTAAATCCCCTCTGTGTTGAATGCGCGTCCTTGAATGCTGACTCCAGTGTCATTATCCCATTTCTGTCCCTCACTACAGCTACTCTTGTGGCTTTATACTTTAGCAGTATAAAATGCTTAGAGCTCAGAAATGGTTAGTCCAGTCTAACAGTGGTCCCAGGCCCGGAGTATCAGATTCATCTTCAATAAACTCTTGACACTGACACTCCATGGTGTGCAGTGTTGCCAAATTTTAAACTTGACAGAGAAACGAATGCAAGATAAATAAACAGCAAGATTTTGGCAAAAATAATAAATGCAGCCACCCTGGTTTAGAAAACATGCTAAGCCTTTGAACAGTTTTGTTTTAGAAAAGGAGGACTGTTTGAAAGGGATCCAGGGTAAATGTTTTTGGTAGAGAGAGATACACAATTAACAAGGGTGACTTTATCTCCCCTATTAAACCAGCACTCTCTTCTGACCTTTCCTAGACTATTCTATATGCTTTTGAGGCTTGTTTTTCAAGTTAGTAGTGCAGGAGCGCCAAGGGTTGTCATGTCCTCAAATGAGAGGGCATCAGGATGCTCTGCGACTATGTAAAAAATGTTATTTGTGCCAATGATAGTCTGCAAGATTAAAAAAAAAAAGAAGCTGACAAAATAGCCTTCTCAGCTGGACCTCAAACACTCGATGAAGGATGTGGCCAAGAAAAAAGACACTTCTGTCCATTCAATGGTAGCTAGGGTCCTGGGAATAAGGAGACAACAAACACAGCTTGCTGCGGGGTTTGCTTTTATAGCAGACCTCTGTTAAGATGGTCTTTCGTGGCCTGGCTGGCACAGAAAGTATCAGGTATCTACGATGAATGGAATCCCTATGGAAATGTTGACTGTAAATGGGGAGAGCCCCAGATGGTGTGGGTCAGGCAGAGATTCACTGAACCCGGCAGAGCCGTGTTACTTCACGTTCGCTCTCAGTGGGCCTGATTGATAGCAGTTCAGAAGGTTTTCCTGGAAATCTCAAAAGAACAGGTTGTTATGGAATTTTTGTGTTTCTACATCTGGCTGGATGTTGATTTTTCTGATTTTCAGCAGAAAGCCTGGAAGGGGGAGAGAGAGAACCTTCCTGTGCCAACTATTTATCCAAAGGGGGGAAATGCAGTAGGGGAAACAGCAGTCAGAGGTGATTGACAGAAATCTTTAGAAGGATAAATCCTATCAGGGAGGCTGTGTGTGTGTCTATGTGTTGGATTTATGTCAACACGACATCATGCAGAAAAGAGAGGTAAATCAGCCCAGGTAAAGCATCATAGTCATGCAGTTCCTGACATTTGAGCTCCTTTTTTTAGAGCTGGTGCCATTTGGTCTCCATAGCAATGCACTGTGCTGTGCAGAAATCCTCTCAGCATGTGCATAGGATAAAAATATGGAACCGTATCTAGATATCTGCTAATCCCCCAACAGGTACAACACTGGGACAGTACTACGGGGGAAATACTGCTGAACAACATTATTCCTGAAGTCACACTCGAATCCAGCAGGATCTGTAGCATTTGAATGCTCCCTGTTAGTGCTGTGAGGTGCTCTAGCCTTCCTTGCGTAACCTTTTCCCTTTTCCTCTTTCTCCTCCTCTCTTGCCTTCAAACATCTAGGAATTTATGGTTTTAAGGCCTGAAAAGGCAAGGCAAGCCCCTTCCGTCTTGCTTTTCTCTCTGAGTGAGGGAGTTAACCCCTCTGAAATACTGTTAGATTCTGCACCCTCATGTGAACTCTCCCATACGATGCAGAAATCGCACTAGTTTTTTCTCATCTATCATTTCTCTTTAATGTAGAAAAATAGTGACTTGATGTAGAACAAGCAGTTGCTCTGGTGGGAAAGATCATTGAGTTTAATACAGAGGAAACTAACAGAAATCTCATCAATAGATTTCAGAGAAAACTCTAGGCAATAATTCAGTAAAAGTCTAATTAGCTTTATTAACTGAATAGACATGGAATTCCTTGCTACAGAATTGTTTCTTTTTTAATATTTTGGGTAGCTGTTCTTTGAAATTCTACAAGTTGACGTTTGAATCAGTAAAATGGGTTACTATTGTTGTTACCCTTTTCTAGGAGGGTGGAGAAGACCTATTTCACTACTAGGTCAACTCTCTGCCTGTGCCCGATTGTTACGGAAATACAAAGAACTGTGAGCTAACTGTTAGCTAAAAGCTAAATATCTGCTTTTATTCTTCTGTGATTGTCCGTACTATGAATGGATAAACATACAGCAAACACTGGCACAGCCTCTATTTGTAAACCAAATATGAACAATCTAATTCATAGGATCGTGAAGGTGGTAGGATTAAGGGACTTCTCTGTAGGACTGTCTTCATAGCTATGATAAACCAAAGGTAGAAATCACGGCTCTGGTAAATGTACTTGCTTTGCAGTGCTTACACTATCATTTACTACACATGCCGCCTTAACTTTTCTCACGTCCCATCAATTGCAAAGGTGCCAGTCCATCTGTATGTCTAAAGTTAAACACAGCTTTGTTAGATACTGGTATAATTATAACTCTCATTTTCTGGATTAATAAATGAAGTTCTTTAAACTTTGTTCCATCAGTAAATGAGAACACTGGAGAGGCAGTCAAGAAACAGCTAAAGTAGATATGTATATTCTCAGCTCTTTTGCTCCTGTCATTTACCATGTGCAGAATATTCTGCCCTGGGAGATCAGATCATGAACAGGAGACACCAGCTTCACTAGAGAGCGCTCTCTTGTTTTTCTGAACGTGATTCAGAATGACAAGGCAACTTGGCATTTTGGAAGAAGAGTTAAATCGCTTGACAAGACATTATGTGCTCAAAGCTGATGAAATGAGTTTTCATTTTTATCACATGAATCAACATTTTTCATGTTAATTAACCTTACTGTAACTTAAATGCAACAGTGCAGCATTCCTTTCAGAGACCTGCAACTCTGTTTTATTTTCAACTTCTTTCTGGAAGCAAAGTTTACATTATAACTTTCTTGAGCATAAAACACATTAACCGTGGTCTTTCAGTTATAATACTGAAGTACAGAGTTGATTCTCCTTCTAGCTTGTTTAGATAGTCTACCAGTTTTCCTTTTGGAATCAGAAACAAAATTGCAAATTTTAGAAGCATTTTTCTGAATGGGACACGGTCTTCAAAAGAAATATCCAAAAGTACTCACGCTAGAGCCATGATCCCATAAGGCCAAGAACGGATTTCCAGCCTCTTCGGGCTTTTTATCTCATCTGACGTCAACACCATCCCACTGTCCGACTCCTGAGTAGCAAAAGGAAGAGAACATCAGCAGAGTGCCAAACGATCGTGACAGCATAGGGCACTTTTAAATTAAAAATGGCTTGCCACAGGGAGAGTGTGGAGAAGAGTCAGACTAAGCCACTATTAAAGTCAGTAGAGAAAGAAAGCCAAGGAGCTAGTGAGAATACCAAATTCCAGCTATCTTATTTCGTGATGATATCACTTTTAGGCAAGTTGATAGAACTTCACCTTATAAAACTGTCTCCAGCTACAGAGCAGACAAAGCTAGGGCAGGGGAATGCAACTTCTCCTTCACTGTGGCCGTAGAGGTTGGGGCTCCCTGTCTATGCAGTTATCAGGGAGAGGCTGCCAACAAGGTGGCCATCTGTAGATGTTATATTGTGGTGTTATATACATGAATTATATATAATTCATGAGCTTATGCACTGGAACTAACCAGCTAGTCTGTTTAATTGCAAGATTCCAGCCAACAACCTCGAGGGCAAATGTTTGCATCAAACCTCTCAATTGTGTGCTATTTAGTAAAGTGCTTAACACAGGTATGTCCAGTCGGTGTGTGAAATTAAGCCCATTCTTCAGAATATTCTCTTATCAGGGCCTATATTATCAGTTTTTATCCAATTGTTCCTGATAATGCTGCTATTTAGCCTGAGAACATTTGCCTTGTGTTTTTGTGATGATAAAATTTTTGAGCTGCATTTTGAAAGAGCACCCTTAAAATGAACATATCAAAAAATAATTTTACATTTTCAAACTTGAAATTGATATTAAGCATGACATATCCTACCATCTAGGTAGGATAGCTGAGATATGAATGGGCAGAAATTAATAAAGAATATATCCAATAATACTGGCTAGGCTCCTCAGAGAAAAAGTACCCTAAATACCTACCAGAAATACACTACTAGAAACACTGAAATTTTAAGGAAGTGGAAGTTCAGTATCATTTTGGCAAATCCAAGTGCTTTGCAAAGATACATAGCCTAAAAGGCTCATTGTACTTTGGTTATGGATTTTTTTTATGAGCTGTCCAACTAAACTGTCTTTATTAGTTTTAAAGTTGAGGCTGTGATTGCGCTGTGCTTAAAGTTGAGTCTCGAGGTTGCAATTAAAATCAAGCTGTTATTGTGCTAAGTGCCACACAAGTTCACAGACATGTACAGTCCTTGTTTTAAGTAATTTAAAAAAAAAAAATTAAATGTTCTGGGGGGGTTCCTTTGCATTTGAAATATTTTGTGATGCTGGAAAGCTGCATGCCTGTCTGTCTGTCAAAACCAAGAAAGCAAAAGACTTCAACATGGGAAGTGAAACTCTAGTTGGTCTTATTTTACTATTCAAACTGATTGAAACAGAAAAAATAATCCCAGCAAACAACAAATAAAAAGCAAAAGCTTTTTTATAAATGCTTTGGTAATATATCAGTTGTTAATAAGATCGGTCTGGAAACTGTTCTTCAAAGTATAAAGTAAAATCCTGAATTAATTAAGTATGTTAAAAAACTCAGTAGAACCCAGCTTTTCTGTTTTTTATCTTGACTATTTTACCTTAAAATCTGCAGTAAGAAACAATTTATCTGAGTGCTGCTTTGCATCTTGCTTACAGAAAAATTGTTAGAAGAATATCAACAGAGACTACAGATAAGTAGCACAATTGCAGGAAGGCATGGTAGAGCACTTTCAGAGCTCCTGGGCAACTATTTGAAATAATGATCAGTATTAATGTCTTGATATTTAAGATAATTTTGGTAACCCAAGTGCACTTACTTTGTCCAAAAGTAGATCACAGCATAATTTTGCTTTAAAAGATCCTCACTGAAATATCACATTTATTTCTGATGTATTAATGTATTATTACCCTTTTTTGAAACTTTTCCCCCTTCGTGTAAGGACTTACTTTGAAATGCCATGAACAGGGAGCATTTGGGAAAGTAATGCTCATGCTGGCAGCAGTAATCTCTTACTGATACCAGATCTATCTAGTAAATGCCTTTGTGTGATTCGGAGGGACAGACTTTTATCCTGCAAGAGGAAAGATGCGGGAGCCAGAGAAAATTCTAAGCCTTCTAATCCCTAAGATGCACTGATAAAGGCACAGAAATTACATCTGGGAAAATACTAGGGAATAATGGGCATCAATTTGTGCTAACAAGAGAACAGATGAGAAATACGCTGTATTTGTCAGGGACATGAAACATGTCCAGGACAAGTTGCAGCTAGAGACTTGACCCTTCCCAAGAGAGTTGGTCTGAGGAATGGTTCTGCCCAAGAGGGAGTCTTAGCTGGAGCATGGGGGACGGTTCCCTGACTAGCAGAGTAGACAGGTTGGCTTGTTTCTATAAAACTGTACACATCTTTCTTTTGCTGCTCTAGCCATCTGATGCTTGCCCTCTTCCTCTGTTAGAAGGTTTCCTGAGGGCTTCATGCTTCCTCCCTAAACTTCAATCTGCTTCAAACATGCATGCATTACAAAGATCCCTCCTCAGTGGCACCGAATCTGTCACTGAGGCAAGTGGTGTGGACTGCCTATGGCACTGCAGCCAGTGAGTACCTGAACCATAGAGGAAATTCATGAGTCGGGTTGTTTGTATTTTGTTTTTGTTTTAAATAAGGAAGAAAAAAATAGAAAAAAAATCCTCCACCCTTGGAACCTGTAATTTCAGAGGAAGCCAACAAGCAGAACCATCATTCTGTAACAAAACAAGCTTTTGTTTTCCACTGGAGTGAAAACGAAACCGTTCAACACCCTCCCACCCTGCAGTGCCATTAAACTATCAATAAATATGTTCACTTAGGGTGGGGAAAATCCAGGGTTAAAGCCCTCTGTGTGAATCAGGTAGAGCAGGAACTTGAATCTTGGTCTTGTTCATCCGAACTGAATATCCTCACCACCACCAAGTTATTGGCTGTCTCAGCCAGCCAGAATGTGTTCTGGACACATTTCCTTCAAAAGGCTCCATTTCAATGAGCTGCCATTTTCTTATGGGGGAAAAACCATATTGAAACATGTAATATAAAGCCCCTTAGCCTGATCAAAGCCAGGATAATCATGCATGAGCTTCTCTTTAAATTATTTCTTAAACTAAATGCAGGTCCCTCTTTGTTGTCACACAGACCGATGTGTGAGACGCTAGGGCCAAATCTTCTGCTTGATTTAAAGCTTTTTTCGTAACAAACAGATTTCAAAAGCTCTAATAACTGTTTCTGGTGCTGGTGACAAGTGATCTGTGAACCCGGTAGGGAAGGATGCAATCACCTCACTTACCTCATGCATCACTTTCTCCTTTTCCACCGGCACCTCATCAAATGTCTTCACACTCAGTGGTCGCTTCTTGCTGTTGTTACTGAAAGCAAGAAAGTTGAGGGGTCAGCACAAAACCCAAGTAGATGCTGCACCAGTTGGTAGCTCAGTTAACATCCCTGACACAGCTCAGTTTCCTGGACCAGTCTTGTTTTTTCATCTCTTGTAACTAATAAACAATGCCCTGACAAATTTGTCTGTCCAACTCCTTTAAAACAGCCGGATTGAGAGAGGACAACAAACAGTGCCCGGATATATCAAACCTTTCTTTCCCTCCCACCCCCCGTATATATTTTTCTTACCCAGTTTCCACTGCACTCCAGCGATTAACACAGTTGTTCAGGTTTTCTTCCACAGGGCAAGTTTTGGAGTTAGATTCTCCATCAGGACACAAGGTGATGTTCAGTGGAATATAGTCTTTACCATCCTATACAATTAATACCATAAAAGAACACAAAGCTGGTAAACATCATTTTGTACTGCATCTCAGATGTAAAAGGTTATTGTATTCTACAGAGCTTTACACTGAGAAAGGACTAGATTTTATTTTAACTTTATGATGTTTTTTCAAAGTGATTATGATGTTCTTCACTACCTGTGGAAGTTAGAATGTATAGCTTTATCCTACATTTACTGTGTGGGAGGCTTTGTATGAGGAAAATGATTCACTTTGGGAAACCTACGATGTAGCATGGCTGAAAATGGTCTCTAACATTCCAGTACTCATCTGCAGTTAGCATGTTTTCTCTTCTAGGCATCTCAGCCTGAGCTATTGCTTCACTGGTCTTTATAGCAGTTTCAAGACTTCTAAATGTCCCTCACATATGGCACAGCAGTGCGACGGTTGTATTGAGGGTGTCAATATACGAGCATCCAGTTCAAAAGTAGCTGACTTTGCTGACTTTCACAGCAGCATCTTTGAGTTTGCAGCAATTTCTTTGTGATCGTTACTACGTTCCAGATGTGTGGCTGTTCTGCCTCAGTGAAAGTGAACAGAATTTCACTGATCTGCACTTCAGGAAAGCAATCCTCTGTATTGTCATTGCGTTGGCCTCTTTGGGATTTCCAAGGGACCAGTCTCAGGGACACCTAAATCCAAGTTTGAGCCATTTGGGAGAAGGGAGGGAGCGGCACGAAGTCACAAAACTCCTATGGCCAATACGACTTTAACAGATTTTGGAATTGGTAAAAGAATATTGCCTATGCATAGACTTTTTGCTTATGTTTGACTTAAGGAGTTGCAGCTTAGCAAGAGCCAGTCCTTAAAATGGTAGCCTTAAAGGATTTTATTTCTTGTCCTTACAAGAAATTGATGCTGCGAGTTTAATAGAATTCAGTACACATCTTAATAAGCTCTGCGTTGTCATTACTCCCCTGCAGTAATCTTCAGAAATGACTCTTCCTTTAAGTCCTAAAACTATTTGTCCAAATTTCCCTTTGCTTGATTTTTTTTTTTTTTTTTTTTTTATTTTTGAGAAGCGGT